>NC_059177.1:28802312-29109312 GCF_019923935.1 Bubalus bubalis | reverse complement strand
AGCCCCTCTGTATGTACTTTCATTTTGCATTATGATTTGCCACTTGAGCTGATGTGAACCCAAATTGATGTCACTTCCCTCCTAATAAGCTCTTGACCAGAAAACATCTGTTTCTCCATCTAACTTGGGATTTTTTTTTTTCATCCAGTTCCTACAAAATCATCTTGCACTTTGCCTCAATATTTTTTCTTCTCTTTTAAAGATAGCATTTGTCAGGGCTTCTCCTCTGGTCATAAAAGTAATGTACATGCACATTTCCAAAGAATCTGGAAAGCATAGAAAGCTGAAGGAAGAAAAGAAAAATTATATATAACGTCACACCCATGGACAAACATTAAAATGGTAGTATGCTTTGTGTCTTTTCCCCATATATATGATACTTTTTTTTTTTTACCATAATTGGATCAAAAGCCTTTTTTTTAAAGACTTCTATTTAAGAGTGGGAGAGAAGGATTATACATTCTGGCTTTGATGAAAAATAAATTTTAATAATAGCTACACTTACTGAGTACTGACACTGTTCCAAGTGCTTTATTTGCATTGCCTTAATGAACATAAATCCTTTAGATGCATTGCCCTGTTCAGTGCTTATAACAACCCATTGAAGATGCTAATACCCCCTGTGCCCATTTTACAGAGAGGAAACTGAGGCTCTGAGACCATAACTTGCCCAAGGACAACTAGTTCATAGCACAGTTGGGATGGACTTGAGGGAAGATCTTTACGCCTCCACAGGCTAGAATGGTCTTTATAGTACATATACAGTTCACTTCTTTTTAGCAATAATTGCCACAACTGGAAACACCACAGTGGAAATACAGGCATGATTCTCATTTAAGTGGGAATATCCTAATTGAACCATAATATAATCATGGAACAAAGACCTCACTCCATTTTGACCTCCTGTAGCTCTTTGCTTGTAAAAAATACAGGCAGAAAGAAAATCCTAGTGAAAGGTCAGAAGTTTAATAGCTGGTGCTTGTGCAAGCTTAAACACACTTTCCTATAAGCTGTTGCTGTTTTAGTGCCTGATGGCCATCTAACATGTCCCCAGGCAGAGGAGCAGCTGACAGATGCCAGGGTTCAGTGCAGATGTTGTAAAGTGACTGCTCATTCTTTCCACGGGCATTCATTGAGCATCTACTGCATTTCTCTCAGGCACAGTGCTAAGCATGGTCTCCAAATGTAAGCAGTGTTAAGGCAGCACCCATGGGTTCAGCCTAAGTGGTGAAATGGTCTTCTAATTAAAACACACAGAATTAGGAAATGAAATCTAATTTCAAAACAATAGCTCAAAACGATCTACTGATTAAATAGCATATCTCTTAGGGTGCTTTGATTGCAAGCAACAGAAATGGACTCTGGCAGATTTAGACGAAAAAAGAATTTCTTGGAAGGATACTAGAGAGTATGCTAGAACAAGGGAGGGCTAAAGACTCAGGCTTGCAGCTATCAGGCACCCGGTATCTCCTTAAGGTTCTTGGCAGCAGAAAATGTTCAAAAATCTCACTCAGCTGCCTCGGCTGGAATGAGAACACTCCAACTGTGTGTGTTTTGGGCCTGAATCCATGATTCAGATTTCAGAGCAGGAGCTCCCATTGGCCTCTCTGGCAGTCATGTGCTGGGGATAGGCAGTACCTGGCTCATCATTCCGTCAGAGGACATGGGAGAGCTACTAGCTGAGGAATATGGGCAGCTGACAAACAATGAATGGACTTGCATTTCTTGAGAATGATGAGAGCCCAGTATAGAAGCTGTGACAATGTTTAAAAAAAAAAAAAAAACCCTTCCTCTTCTATCCATTTCTCTCACATGCTGATGCTGCTCCACAGAATTTCTGTCTCCAGTTCTGTGCAAATCTCCCTGCTATCCAGTCCTTTACACCCTTACCGTGAATGAATCTGCATCACCTGGGAGCTCTTCAGAAATGCAGAGTCTCAGGTTCTGGCCCAGACCCACTGAATCATGATCTGCATTTTCACAAGATCCCCAGGTGGTTCCAATGCAGATGGTGGGAGAATCACTCACTTACAGACTTTCCTTTCCACTCCTTTCTCAGTTTCTTTATTATACAGATAACCTAGTCTCTCACCAACCTGAAAGAATCCCTCCTCTTCAGCGAGAGGGAGATGTGTTGTCAACTACAAGGTTGTTCGGGTGGGCTGAGGGAGAAGACATAAGAACATTCGCATGCTAACAATTTCTGTCTTGTAAACAAGGACTTAAGCGGACACAGTCTGTGACCTTGAAGAGCTCATGTTCTAGAGGGAGGAGCTGGCCAGCCAGTCCAAATCCTATTGAGGGCTTCCAAGGGGCATGGCACGGTTCTCAAGGCTGAGCTGGCTCTAGTATGCTAGGTCTGGTGAGGATCCAAGGTACAAAGGGACAGAATGGGCAATTAAGTTTTATTGGGCTGCTCAGACGAATCTGGAAGGCCAGAGGTCCTTTAGGTGCCTTACCAAATGCCACACTGAGATATAAAACAGTGCCAGGTACTCAAGGCTGATCTGTCTTCCACTCAAAGAGAACAAACGGAGCTGGTCCCAGAGGAGGGTGCAGAGGGTAGCACAGCGCCTAGAAAGTGGAAAGTTGTGAATGCAATTTTGAAAGCTTTAGTGTTCAGGTACACTGCTGCTGGCCTCTCATCATACTGGCCTTTGCAACATCCAAATAAAGCTGGCACAAGATTTCCCCCAGAGTTAGAGTCTCCTGTGACTCATTTCTCAGAAACTTGGTGGCAGCCACTCGGCTGAAAGCAGCAGTGAGTAGGAACGTCCAGGCATGTGGTTTCGGCCATGGGCGCGGAGGTGGGCGTGACTGGAGCAGGACAGAGACTATGGGTGTGGTCACAGTCGGGGGCGTGGCTGTAACAGAGGAGGAGGGTCTGTGGGCGTGGCTGTCAGCCTCAGCAACCACCAATTACTGTCAGACTGACTGGCCTTAGCTTAGTAACCCCATGGCAGGACTCCAGATGGTGCCCTTGGGCCCCAAACAGGTAGAACTAGAGCCAAAGGTGTGGAGAAGGCGATGGCAACCCACTCCAGTACTCTTGCCTGGAAAATCCCATGGACGGAGGAGCCTGGTGGGCTGCAGTCCATGGGGTCACGAAGAGTCGGACACGACTGAGCGGCTTCACTTTCACTTTTCACTTTCATGCATTGGAGAAGGAAATGGCAACCCACTCCAGTGTTCTTGCCTGAAGAATCCCAGGGACAGGTGAGCCTGGTGGGCTGCCGTCTATGGGGTCGCACAGAGTCGGACACGACTGAAGCGACTTAGCAGCAGCAGCAGACCCAAAGGTGAGAACAGACCCTAGGAGGGTCTGAAAGATCAGAGAAGAGGTCCCAGTCACACACCTTGGTTTTTTCTGTCGCTGCTGTGGCAGTGAAATACAGCATGAGGGTGACCTGAAATGCCTTGACCCCACCCCGCCTTCAGGGTGTCTGGACTGCACCCGGGTTCAAGGAGCCCCAGGAGCCCCAGCTGGCAGTGTCTGAGGCAGAGGGGTGCACAGAGAGGACACCCCTCCCCAGATTCCCTGGGGATGCAGCAGGATTCTCCTGCAGGATTCAACTCGCCTTCACCCTGCTCTCATCATTCAGATCCCTCAAGGCCACATGAAAGTATTAATGGCATCCCACCTCTTCCTCATCTCCTGTTCGGAGGCCTCACAGTCTACCAAATAATCTCCTCTCTCCCATCAGCAGAAATAAGTAAAGACACACCTCACACCAACCCCAATCCCTCATACCAAGTTATGGGTTCCTACCAGCTCAGTCTTTCCGCAAACGGAAACGATCGAATTTGTTAGAGCTCAGCTAGAACACTCTGTGGTGGGGTCCAACGAGTTAATGGTTTCGAAAGCTCTTAGAAAAAGACAGACACTCCTGGAAGAGTGTGATTTACATTTCTTTGACATTCTCCAGTTTCAAAAGCCACTTACCAATGCCAGTACTTGTGAGTTTTACTTCTGATACTTGTACCCACAAAGTAAGGCACCTTTCATAAAAAATTTAAAAAGCCTTTTAAACCATACTCTTCAAGACAGGAGAATGGAAGATGCAAAAAGAAATAATGATGAAATAAATAAACAAGCAGATCAGTTTGTGAAGTAGCCCCAGCTATGAGTCCACCCCTTGCCAGGACCTTATCAATACTGATGGCAAAGGTTCACCCAGCACTTACCTGGCAGCACTACTTCCAAGTGCTTTACAGCAGCTCTAAACAGGTGCTTTTCAAACAGGGATTATTTTTCCCTCCCCTCCCCCCACCAGGGGATATTTGGCACTATCTGGGGATATTTTTGCTTGTCACAACTGTGGGGAAGGGAGGATGGCAATCGTTATCTGGTACGTAGAGGCCAGGGATGCGGCTTAAACATCCTATGATGCTCAAGACAGCCCCCACAGCAAAGACTTTCTGGCCCAAAATGTCAATCAATAGTGCTGATCTGGGACTTCCTGGTGGTTCAGTGGCTAAGACTCCATGCTCCCAATGCAGGGGTCCGGGTTTGATCCCTGGTCAGGGAACTATTGTAGATTCCACATGGAGCAATTAAAGAGTTTGCATGCTGCAACTAAAGATCGCATGTACTGCAACTAGGACCCAGGGCAACCAAATAAATGTTTAAAAGAAAGAAAGAAAAACCCTGATCTAAGAGATAAAAATGAGCTTAACCCTGTTTTACAGATGAGGAAACAGAAGTTCAGAAACGTGCTTCAAGAATCTTAGGTTTATAATCGAACATAATTAGCAAAAATGAGCGAAACAAGAGATGGAGAAAAGTTTGCCAATATTTTGAAATGAGCTAAGAGAAACAGGAACTTGGAAACTGTTAGCTTTGTGTCTGCCCTGTAATTTTCTAAGTTAGGATAACGTGAATCCATGGCTCCTATTGAACTGAATGGTTCAGGCACCGGATTGAAGGCAGTGACACTTTCCAAACTCATCACTCGCTATCCCTATTTGCGAACACTCTGGTTTCCAATCTCACAGCCACACTTTTCCTTCTCTTCTCAATTTGTAGCCGGTGCTTCTACCTTATTAGGTCCATTTGTGAAAGCTCAGAGCAGTGGTGATGAAGGGAGACACCTGCCCTGCAAATACAGCACTATCTCACTTTAGACTGAGAGCCCGCCTCTACCTGGGGGTGCACAGGGTAGGTGGCTAGCTGTCTGTAGTCTCTCCTTTCTCTCCTGGACAGAACCTTCTCAGAACCATTGGGAATGTCAGCTGATGGCTATACAAGGAATGAGGGCAGAAGGAATAAAAAAGAGGCTAAGATTTACATGGACTGTCATTTTTTAAAAATGCTCAGGGTATTTGGAATGAAACAGCCAAGTACAAAATTGAATGTACATCAATGATGACTTTTTAAAAACTGCACTTTTGCATATTCCATTTTCTAAATGAATATGTATGACTTTTATCAGAAACAAGTTAATTATTTTAATAAGAATGTTTTTTTAAAAAAATCCCACATAAGGAGTGAAATGAGTGAGGTCCACAAAGGGGAATGAAAAAAATGCTCAGAGCAGCCTTTTTGTGTGTGAGAACTAAAGCCATCCAAATGAAGTGGAGAAAGGCTAAATAAACTGAGGGTGTTTTGCTACAACAGAATACATAGCAAGGGTAAAAGAGCAGATTACTACCTCCCATGGCCACACAGATGAGTGTCAGAGACATAATGTTAAGGAAGCTGGACAGAACACAAAAACGTACACCTATTTTATTTAGGTATTGTATTTAGGTGAAGCTCAAGCCTGAGTATTGACTGCAAAAGGGGCAGAGAGCCTGGGACGGGTGCGGGGTGGGGCGGCTCCCTCTCCTGCCTCACCCAGAGCACTTGACTAGCCCTTCATTTGCATAAACCAGTCAGCAAAACAAAAGCCCTGGAGGCAACAGAAATCTGCTCTTTTCGAAGGCAGGAGGTCTTTTCCAGGGTTGACTCATTGGAAAAGACCTTGATGCTGGGAAAGATTGAAGGCAGAGGAGAAGGGGACGACAGAGGATGAGATGGTTGGATGGCATCGCTGACTCGATGGACCTGAGTTTGAGCAAGCTCCAGGAGTTGGTGATGGACAGGGAAGCCTGGCGTGCTGCAGTCCATGGGGTCGCAAAGAGTCGGACATGACTGAGCGACTGAATGGAACTAGCCACAAGGTAATGGGACTCTTAGGGTGCTGCTACCCGCCAACCCCAAACCCTTGCTCCCCCACCACCACTAAAGGGGGTCCCATCATTACTGTTATATCAGGGATCCTATTCCACCAACATTATGCCTGTGTATTTTAGTTTCCCACTGGAAACTATTTTTTCTTTAAAAAAAAAATAAAAATTTTAATTGAAATCTTACTGATTTACAAAGTGTCAATTTCTGCTGTACAGCAAAGTGATTCAGTTATAAATATATATACACATTCTTTTTTTCATATTCTTTTCTATTATGGTCTATCATAGGATATTGAATTGTTTCCCTTGTAGCTCCGTCGGTAAAGAACCTGCCTGTAGTGCAGGAGACCCCAGTTTGATCCCTGGGTCGGGAAGATCCCTTGGAGAAGGAAACGGCAACCCACTCCAGTATCCTTGCCTGGAAAATCGCATGGACAGAGGAGCCTGGTGGGCTGCAGTCCATGGAGTCACAAAGAATAGGGCATGACTGAGCGACTAACACTTATAGGATATTGAATATAGTTCTCTGTGCTATACCGTAGGACTTTGACATTTATCCTGGAAACTGTTTTCTTGGTGCTGCTCTGCTCTGGGGCTGAGCCAGAACCCTTACTGCCTCAGGGGAGGAGAAAGATCTTTCTGAATAAAGAGGCCATTGATCATCACTAGCATCTAAGCTGAGGTTCTTGACCCCTGCAGGGGGACAATGGCCTTGAAAGGCAGGCTCTTGAGAAGGGGGGCAGGTTATTTCCCAAGAACTCAGTTCCTTTCTCACCAAGTCAGGTAGAGGGCTCTAAGAAGGGCTTTTCAACCAGAGTGCCTCTGTACTCTCCAGGAGACTTGGTCCCCTCTGCTCTCAGAAAAGCCTGGCAGGATCTGCGTGGCTGGGGACCCTATTAGTCCTCCAGAGCAGCCCTCTGGGGTTCAGATCCTCTCCAGGACCCAGTGGGCCACACCCATTGTTTCCTAGGTGGTGTTTGCTACCACATGAAAAAACTGGAGAGGTATGGCTCTCAATCAGTGCACTTTGTCATTCCCAGTAACCTGTTCATGCTACCCTGGGAGGGTGGTAAGGAGGAAGAACGTGCAGACCATTGATAAAATTGGATGACTCCAGGGAGATGAGATTCAGAAACATTAAGAAAATGATGGGAAAAGTATGAGAACATCGGGGTAAATGGATTATATCCAGGGCACAGTGCAAGGAACTCTGCCAGGCCCTGGAGGTGGGGCCCTGCCTCTGGCTTAAAGCCCTGTGTCCCTCAGGCCAGCAGCAACTGTGTGCAGGTGGTATGTAAAGGAGTGTGTAGAGCAGTCTAAAGAAGATGCCCTGACCCTCTGTGGCCTGTATGGGGCATGGACGGAGACTCAGAATCTCCCATGAGCCTGATGAGGTGCCAGGGAGGTGCCAAAAGTGCTTGGAACCAGCTCTAACCTGTGATCAGGAGCAACAAGCTGCCACAAGCAAAGAGTGTAAAGCCAACGGCAAATAACCTGGACTCTGGGTGCTGCCAGGGTCTGTCCTGGCATATGGAATGCCTTTGTGCAAACTAGAAAAAGCCTCCTTCTGACATACACAGCCGCCGGGCTCACAGCTCACCTAGTAAAGCTCTGGCTAGATTTCAGCCCCTCTGCGGGCTCCCTTGTGCAAGGCATAGCCCCCACTCCTGTGAGAGATGGCTCCAGTTCCACATTGCTCCACCAAAGAAAGTTAGGTGGACAAATTACTCCTCTGTGGTCCCTGGTGCAGGTAGCAGCTAAGACCAAGCCTTAAAAGAGACCCTGATCCTCTTTCACTTTCTACTGTCCCCCATGTGGTGAGGGAGTTGAGGTGTTTGCGGCGAGGGGGGCGGGGAGAAGGGAGATGGGGCTGGGAATTCTGGCTGTATTTCTCTCTCTGCTCAGCCATGTCAAGACTGAAGGTCCCAGAGATTACTTAAATCACTAGGCTGGCATAAAATCATATATCCCCACTTCACTACCTGCAGGGAAGAAGATGTATTGTGGAAAAATAAAGAAGCTACTTTTTTTTTTTTGGTACATTCAAGTGTTGAGCAAGTAAAACCACAACTCTACTGAACAATTTTTCTCTCTTGCTATATTTCTGGGGAGGTGCTGGCACCTCTTATGAATGAGGTAACCAAATGTTGCTGTTTGCCCTAGAACTGTCCTAGATTTTCCTGATCCCCAAGACCATTATTATTGGCTACCCCTTTCACTCGGCATAGATGATAAATTATGTGGTCATCTACTAACAAAGCCACAACAGATGTCAAGCTTGGCTTTTGCTGTCTTTCCTTCTAGCTTTGGTTAGTGCCAAATAAGAATGACAGGCATGGTGATCAGAGGAGGAAGGAAGGAGAGAGGAAGGAGAGATCCCTCTGGGCTGGAGAATACAGGCAGGAAGAGGAATTTGATGTGAGCCTTGAGGGAGAGAGAATTAGGAAAGGAAAGGAGTAAGCCTTCTAGGCAGGAGAGTGAATGTATTAATTACTTTCATAGCAGAACACAGTACTAGCAGCTTAAAACAGAAATAAATATTATCTCACACAGTTTCTGTGGGTTAGGGATTTGAGAGTGGCTTAGCTGGTGGCCCTGGCTCAGGGTGGGTGTAATCAAGATATCTGCTGGGGATGCTGTCACCTGAAGACTTGACTGGAGCTAGATGTTTCCACAATGGCTTCCTCACATGCCCATTAATAGGAGTTCCTCACCATGTGGACCTCTTCACAAGGCTGCTGGAGTATCCTCCCAGCAAGGCAGCTGTTCTTCCTCAGAGCAAGTGATCCAAGAGAAAAATGTGAAGGTCACTCAGTCGTGTCTGACTCTTTGTGACCTTATGGACTATACAGTCTATGGAATTCTCCAGGCCAGAATACTGGAGTGGGTAGTCGTTCCCTTCTCCAGGGGACTGTTCCAACCCAGGGATCAAATCCATGTCTCCTGCATTGCAAGCAGATTCTTTACCAGCTGAGCCACGAGGGAAGCCCAAGAGGGAGCAGAGGAGAAACTGCCAGGGCGTTCATGACTTAGCTTTGGAAGCCAGGCTCCATCGTTTCTACAATATCCTAATGACTACATCAACCAGCTTTATACATATACGTGAATACAAAGAGGTGGGGTTTACTGGGGATCATCTTGGAGGCTGGCTGCCACCCTGAGTGTGCACTGAGGCACAGAGGCAGAAACAAGAAGTGCGTGCTTGGAAAACTAGTGACTAGGCAGTTGTCTGGAACATTTACTGACTTCCCACTATGTTCAGTACTGAACAGTCCTCTCCAGACAAAGTCCAGCCATCCAATATTGGAGAATATTGATTGCCTGAGCATGTTTGAAGACACGGAACTGCAAGCCCTTAAGCATTGCTGAGCTCTAAAGCAAAGTACTAAGAAACATTTTACTTTTGCTAGCCTGAGAAATGCACTATATAGAAAGCACACTGCTGCCTTATATAGGTGTTGAAGATTACTCCTTTTTAAAAGTGCACTCTAGGAAAAAAAATATACATCATTAAAAAACAATCTTTGAAAATTCATTTTTCTTTTTATTTATGAGCATTTTTCTCATTTACAAAATGATATACTGCTTGTGTAATTTTTAAAAGATTAAAAAGCATTACAAAACATACCCTGCACAGACCTATCATACTTTTCCAATACCAGACTCCTGTGAGGCAAAAGAGAATGAGTTTCAGGAGTCTGTGCTAAAGAATGAAACAGCTAAGGTCGGGCCAAGAAGGGGATCACTGTGGTTACCAGATGCCTGGCTTCTAGCTAGGTCAGCATTTTAAGAAGATTAGAGTAAGTTTGAACATTTGAGTTGTGGAGTCAACTGATCTTTATTTTACTCTGTGATCCTATAATACTGGCCTATCCTTAGCTAATATGTTATGCATCTTATACTATTGTTTTAAAGTGTTACTGCTTGAAACTGATCTGATTGTCCTTTAGAAAACAGTGCTCCCTCACTCCACATCCCTTTATTGGTCCCTAGGGACATCATGATGTACACACAGACACAGTCTTGCCCACATGGACCTTCCATTCTGATGGGCAAGGGAAGGGAATACTGCTTTAAATTTCATTTACAGAGGATCCACCTCAAGGGAACACCTATTATTCTCTCTGTCTCTTAGATGACTTTAGAGTTAACTTAAAGAAGACTGGATGGAGATATTAGATCAACATATAAATACCATGTAAATGTACCAAGTAGGCAAAGAATCCTCAGAATCATTTATGTCTTATATCTCTCTGTGATTGCTCTATCTTTTTCTCTTCTCCATTTCTATAACAAAAAAATGATGCCAACTATTTCAGCTATTAGGAACACATAATTTTCTGTGACATATCATATATCAATGGAATATAACTTGGTCATAAAAAAGAATGAAATAACATCATTGCAGCAACACAGATGGACCTAGAGATGATCATACTAAGTGAATGAAGTAAGTCAGAGAAAGACAAATACCATATGATATTACTTATATGTGATATCTAAAAAATGATACAAATGAACTTATTTATAAAACAGAAACAGACTCACAGACACAGAAAACAAGCTGATGGTTACCAAAGGGGAAAGGAACCAGGAAAGACAAATTAGGAGTTTGAGATTAGCAGATACAAACTGCTACATATAAAATAGATAATCAACAAGAGTTTACTGTATAGATAGTTCAGACAGTAAAGAATCTGCCTGCGATGCAGGAGACCTGGGTTTGATCCCTGCGTCAGGAAGATCCCCTGGGGAAGGGAATGGCAACCCACTCAAGTATTCTTGCCTGGAGAATCCCATGGACAGAGGAATCTGGCAGTCTATAGTCCACAGGGTCCCAAAGAGTCAGACACAACTGAGTGACTAACACAGACACAGAGGGTACTCTACAATAGCTGGTAATGACCTGTCATGGAAAAGAATCTAAAAAAGAATATATATATACACTTTGCTGTGCACCAGAAACTAACACAAGATTGTAAACCAACTACAGTTCAATTTACAAAAAAAAAAAAATAATAATAATAATAATATATAATTTTCCATGTTAAAAAAAAGCCCATGTAGGTAGTAAGCACTATGTGTCAGGCACAAGGCTTATGCTCTCACTTGTATTAATCTCAACTAAATCACACAACAGCCCTACCTGTGAGATATGTCCTCTTTTTATCCTTATTTCACTGGTGAGAAAACTGTAGCTCTGAGAGGCAAGGACACATGTTCAGGGTCACCCAACTGGCAGAACAGGGACTCAAATCCCTGTGAATCTGGCCCTCTCAGCCACCACTGTGCCAGTTCCAGTCCTAACTTTTGGCTTTTAGTTCCTATGGGGTCTATTTTGACATTAGCAAGAATTTACTGGTAGCTCCTCTGAACTTAAAACGGCAAACTAAAAAAGAGAGAAGAAAACAGCTTGAAACCTGTTTCAGACCCTGCATGAGGCAAGGAACAGAGTCAGCGGAAATGAGAAGCCAGCTGGATTCAGCAAGTCTTCAAGTAAGGGGGGCCGTGTGAACCAACTTAATTGGATGATTATTTCAATTATCTAATTAAGAAAGATTACAGCTGAACAAAGCCGGAGCAGGCCTCCAAGGTGATAGGAAAAAAGAAGTTGATTAGCTGGGATGGCCCTTGGCAGCACTGGGAGGTGGAAGGGACTTCCCATTGGAGGCCCCTGCCCTTGGGACAATCAGCCACCGAGAGGGCCTCCTCTCCCACCCCTCTCAGCCCTCCCCTGTTGAAAGCGGTCTTCCACCTTACTTACTATTTGAGACTCAAGTTGTTGAGGAACCAATTTTCTCCTCCCTCCCTTCCTTCCTCCCTTTTCTTCTTCCCGCCATTCTTTCTTACTTACCTTCCTCCTTCCCTTTTCTCTTATTTATTGTTGTACCAGTTAAAGCAAACAAAAGCCAAGAAACAGTGCAGGTTTCCCCCTTCAGTTTAGGACAGGGTTTATAGTCTGGCGACCACCACCTTCTGTCTCCCCTACCCTATGTCCAGCCCACATACCTAACAAAAAGTTATTCTCCAATATTTCTAAGTCAAAGATTTCACATAAAAGTTCATATCTCTGGCTTTGTGTAAAAAATCAGATCTGACAACACTGATATGAGAGAAGGTCTTCATATCAAAGATCTTCTTGGAGGTCTGGTTCAAAATGTTTAATATTGCATATGGCTCTGTGCAGTCCTGCAAGGTGCCACATCCACACACACTGGTAGGAGAGGGGGCCTCTGTCCCTCCGATGAGCTGTGAGCTCCCAGCTCCCAGGGCCTCTGTCTGTCCTTTCGTCTCCTTGACACGAGGTGAAAGTCACCTGCCATTTATCATCACACTTGCCTGACCCACTCACAGTAAAGAAGGAAGAGAGTATGTCCTCAGGCTGGGCTTTGCTCTGTTCTGTTATCTGCTTGGCCTGAGCTGGCTTTGATCTTATGATCCTTGTTTTACTCAGCCCAGGGCTTTTACTCTTTGACAAATATTGGTGGAGGAATTTCATCATGTGACATGGTGTAGCAGAGCTCTTGAAAGGAGCTATGGCGTCAACAGTTCTGGATTCAAGTTCTGTCTCACTCACCCACTAGTTGTGTGACCTTGTTCCATTGCCTGACTTTTAAATGAGGAAATTTACAAATTTGTCTAAATACTTAAATTGCCATAATACTTGTTTCTCTTACAGTGTAGTTGTGAGTTTTATGGTAACGTTCAATGAGGAAACATAATAAGGGACCTGGCTCAGGGAGACCTGTTTGATCCTGGGGTCGGGAAGATCCCCTGGAGAAGGAAATGGCAACCTACTCCAGTACTCTTGCCTGAAAAATCCCATAGATGGAGGAGCCTGGTAGGCTGTTACAGTCCATGGGGTCGCAAAGAGTCAGACATGACTGAGCGACTTCTCTCTCTAAATGACCATTTGAGGGAAAAGTACCAGCTCTCATTTTTGTTTGGCTACAATCTCATAATAATATTTACAGTATAACTATGCTGTACACCCGTGTGTTTTATTCCTTCCACTCAGTCCTCATGAGATCCCTAGGCAGTGGATAGCATTGTCCTCTTTTTTCAGAAGAGGACATTGTCCATCAGACATTGGAGTCTGTCTTTAAGGATCCAAGTGTGACAAGAGGATGTGCATATGGAAATATATAAGAGGGTTAAAAGGCAAAAGTACACTACTAAATGGAGGGAAGGGAGCAGTAAATTGACCTAGGAGATGAGAAGGAGAGATTAAGTTTTTTGCTGGGAAATAAATGACAGTAAAACAGTGCTTCTCAAATTTTCACGTACATAAAAATCACCTGGAGATCTTCAGAAAATGCGGATTTCGATTCAGAGAGTCTAAAGCGGGGCGGGTGGTAGGGGGAGGTTTGGTATTTCCAACAGGGCCAGAAGTTTTCCTACTGGTCCATGGACCACACTTTGAAAAGCAAGTTAGTCCTAAGTTAGCCAAGGTACTGGTAGCCAATCACATTACCCTATTTCCATCTCCACAGTGATTGGTTCAGGCATAACCATGGGAACCAAACTTGGTCAATGAGAGTCTTCCCTGGTATTATACATGCATGTTGGGAGAGAGAAGCTCTCTGTTTTTTTTAGGGCCATTAAGTGGAGATGAAGAAACCCCGAGTTGCTTTGAACCAGGTCAATCTATTGTATACCCAGAAAGAGTCTCTGGTATGAGAGAATGAAGCTTCTCAAGAGAAGCCAACAGTGAGAAAAATTTCTGATGACATTATTTGAAAATGTTGAATCTGCTCTAGCTCTAGTCTTCCTGAAGACAAGAACAATAATAATTATTTTTTTCTTCCCCTCACCAGTTGAATTGGATTTTTATTACCTCCAACTCAAAAACTCCTGAGTCAAATATTCGTATTAGTTATCTTGGTGTATTCATTATTTATCAGTACTTAACAATTACTCCAAACTTAGTAGTTTATGACAATAAACATATATTCTCTCACACAGTCTCTGTGAGTCAGGAATCAGAGGGGAGTTTAGCTCTCTGGTTCTGGCCAAAGTTCTTACATGAGGTTGCAGTCAAGATGCCAGCCAGGGCTGCAACCTGGAGCTTGACTGGAACTAGACAGAGCTCCCACAGTGGCTCCCTCATACAGCTGGAAAGTTGGTACCAGTTGTTGGTGGGAGTTCTCTGTTCCCCCCTAAGTGGACCTACCCTAGAGGCCTATTGAGGGTCCTCAAAACATGGTGGCTGGATTGAGAGAGGGAGGGAGGACCAGGAAAAACTGTCTTCTTTTTATGACCTGAGAAATCACATGGTACCACCTCTTCACATTCTATTCATTAGAAGTGAGTCACTACATTTAGAAGGGGAAGGGAATTACACTCTGATTTTTGAAAGGAGGAATGTCAAAATTTTGTGGACATAGTTTTAAATTGCTATACCTAGCATGTAACATGGCTGATTAACTATAGAACCAAGATCTGGATTTCTGTCCTGGATTTACTACCAATGGACCACGTGGCCCTGGGCAGGTCATTTCATATCTCTGAATCTTGGTTTCCTCATTTGACAAATGAGGATATTGGATTTGACCTAGTTAGCCTTAAAACCCTACAGATGTTTATAACCAAAACCGCTTAAGGCCGCACACATTAGTGCTGGTGTAGGGGCCTAATTGTCTTTGCCTTCCTTGAGCCTCTAATCTCCTGCAAAATGACTCTGGGACATGAGGAACCAAGATGTTTTTCAATAGTGAACATAATTTGTCTCATATTGCAACCCCAAACTCATCAAGCAGGACTTAATTTAACTAGTCACCTCATTAAACAAATCTGATCACATATGAATCCAGGGGAACACATGTGTTTTAACCAGGGTCATTTGGGAACAATTGCCCCCACACTGTTCCTCAGTCAAGCTCCACATGGGGGAGATTTCAGGATGGGATGGAAATTGAGAAGACACACGACAACTCAGTTGGTGAAATATTTGGAGGGAAGACTTAATATTATTAATCATGATAAAGGTAATGCCCTGAAATTGAGTGCCTACTGTTTGCGGTAACGGTACCAAGTGTGTCTTTTATCTATTTCTCACCATAACAATCTCATGAAGAAGATAATATTAGTACCAGTTTATGGATGAGGAAATAGAGATTAAGAAGAATAGGATGAATTGTGCAAATTCAAATAGCTAAAATGGAGTGAAAATGGGATTAAACATGGGTCCACTGGATTTATATGCCTGCTTTTCATCACTATACTAAAATGCCTATTTCTTTTAAGTGGCCATATAGCCTCTCAAAATTCAAATTGAAGATTTGGTCTGACTTTATTGTCATTGTCAGTTTTCTTTTTATCATAAACTTTGGTCTTCTACCTTTTTTTTTTTTTTTTTTACTGTGCTTCACAGCTTGTAGGATCTTAGTTCCCCAAACAGGGATTGAACCCAGGCCCCCATCAGGGAAAGCACTGATTCTCTCCACTGGACCACCAGGGAATTCTCATGGTCTTCTACATTTTAAAGAATGATTAAAATTTAAGATAATTTTAAATTTTATTAATTATAAACTTAATGATTTTTAATTAAAATAAATTTATAATTTTAATTATAAATTTTAAAATAATTATCATTATAAAACACTCATGAGGTTCCCATAGTGTGATCCTTTATTCAAAAAAGATAAACAGACTCAGCCTCAAATGCAACTACATAAAACAATAAGAGAAGTCCAAGATGGTGCCATGAATTGGGTAGGTGATGCCAAGGTAGTAAGTGGCTCTGGAAGAGGAAGGGGAATTAATCAGAAAAGTCAAAGCCAGATGAGTAGCCAAGAGGTACATAGGGAAAGGATGATGTTGGCAAATATCTGTGAAGTCCTGGATCAAAGCTGAGCTGGAGAGTCAAGAGCTGGGTGAGTAGCTGGAACCCTTGTGGTATGCAAGTCAGTTGCCACAGGCAACCCAGGAATAGTCAGAGGATGAACAAATGCCTGGGGTTAGGGCACACAGAAATCAGGCAGATGATGGCTAGAGATCAGGAGGGCAACAAAATCAAGAACAGGACAAGGCAGCCAGCCGGCACAGGCAAGTAGACTTCAGACCCACGGACAGGAAAAAGTAAGTGGTAAGGATTATGAAGACACAGTTTGGGCAGGAGCGGAGAACTTGGTGAATGGAGAAAGATAAACTTCCATTTCCACTAATGGCAGGACCAACCTTTCTCAGGAAACAACTAAACTTGCTGGATAAACTGAGTATCTTACAAGCACTTAATAGTTAATTATATAATAAGACATATTGAAGGAAAAACAGGAATCCAAACAGATAAGCAGAGCATGGAAATCACTTTTGAAGAAAGGGCATTAGTTGATTCTAGCAATCTGAACTTTTGTTTTGATGGTCTTTGTTGGTGGAGTAAGGGAGGGAGAAATCAAAATGGCAGTCTAATTGGAGATCCTCTTAATAACAGGGACCCTCAAATCCCTGTACCCTCAGGGAAGAGGTGAACCAGAAGTAATTTAGGCCTTGTGTACTGAATTTGTAGCCATGATTCAGTGCTTGGTGGTACAGGCACCTCAAAGCTGAATCTGGTTTAAAGGTCCCCAGGTTCCTGGCAAATGTATATAGATGATATCCTCTCTGGAGGAAGGTACAGTTATCCTAGACCTCAAATTATTCCTATGGATTATTTTTCAGGTACAATGAGTGGCATATAATAAAAAATAACCATGAATAAAAAGAAATAAGGCATCATGAATAAGAACAAGCAGAAACAACAGCCAGCAGAAATAGTCCTGCTAAGACTTTAGATAATACAGATAATAAACTATGCTTAATATGTTTATGAAAGGAGAAGACAAGCTGGAGGATATCTACATGGATCAGGAAATTCTCAATTCACCCAGTAGATTTGAAAAAAGACTCAAATAGAAATTCTAATAATAAAAAATAAAGAACATCATCAAAGAAAAAAACTATTTTAGACACAAGAGTATATTCCATCAAGGAAACTCCTTGGACACAAGTCTAAGACACAATAATGGGATGATTTTTGGCTAGAGGAAAGAAAGTACCAAGTTAAATGTGTTTTAAATGATAGACTATTTACTATCTTACATATCAAGAAATCCAAAGGTTGGGCTGTCCCAGGGTTATTTCTATAGTGAAGTATTGTCGTCTAGGACTCTGCCTCTTGGCTTCTTTTGAGCCACAATCCTCAGTGTGTTGGCTTTTGTTTTAGACTTTTCCTCTTGATTGTTAAGATGGCTGGAGCAGCTCCAGCCATCATATCTTTATATTATCACATTCAAAGGCAGAAATAAAGGGGACCTTCTCTTGTGCATCTCTCTTTCATTAAAGAGAAAAATCTTTCCCAGAAACAACTTCACCACACTTCTCTTCACGTCTAACTAGCCGTACTTTAGCTTCAAAGCAAGCTGGGAGAGTGAGTTGTGTTGTCAGTCTCTAAAGTAGAAGCTGGAATCTACAGCCAGAGAGAAAAGTAAGAGAATGACCACAAAGTCAGCAGCCCTGACTCCATGTAGGTAGAAGGGGACGATGGTGATAGAGGAAGAGGAGAAAGATTCTAAAATTGAAGCAGTCTGCCTTCAGGAGCAATGAACTTCCTTTTCTATACTATTTTTTTTTTTCTTTTGGAACCATTGTCACATGTCATCTCCCTTTTTAACCCATTCTCCTAAGATACTGAAGCCCTTTGTCTGTGATGAAAGAGGGTCTTAAAAGCAATTCAGCAAATAGTTTACATTAGCTGTCTGTGTTACCATTCCCAGAAGAAGCACAAAGAAACCTGAAAGGAATGAACACAATGGTGATATTTCAGACACTGTTGACTTGTTGAGGGGTAGGGGGCAAAATAAGTAGAATGTGGGGACTTCCCTGGTGGTCATGGTAAAGAATCTGGCTGCCAACGCAGGGGACATGGGTTTGATTCCTGGTTGGGGAAGATTCTACATGCTGCAAGAGCAACTGAGCCCATGTGTCACAAGTACTGAAGCCCGCATGCCCTAGAGCCTGTGCTCTGCAACAAGAGAAGTCACTGCAATGAGAAGCCCATGACTGCAATGAAGAGTAGGCACCATCCACTGCAAATCAAGAAAGCCCACGCACAGCAACAAAGACTGAGCGGAGCCAAAAATATATTAACTAAAAAAAGAAAAATGTGGCAGGCAGTGAAGTTGGGGACACACTATCCAGTGACCTGGGAATTATACATTCAATGAACCCACGAGTCACTTGACTAGCCTGATAGAATGAATGTACATGCACTTGGACTCTGAGAACTGGGTGCCAGTCCTGACTTAGAAGCTGGGGCTGGCTGGAGAAAGGGCACTGCCTCTCTTGACTCCATTTCATTCATCTAGAAAACAATAAAGGTTGGCTCCTGACTTTAAAGCCCCTCTTTTTCTCAAACAATAATAAAACTCAAATCAAAATAAAAAAGCAGTAATAGTTAAAAAGGCGAATTCAAAAGAAACTGAAACAATGTTGTTGGGACTTCTTCCCTCTCTGCTTTTCAGGTCTGCCTTTGTGTGTGTTTTGGCTTGATTTTCTTCCCATAGCAGGAAAAAGGAGGGAAGGGGAAGGGAATGGAGGGTGGACAGAAGGATTTGGAGGCATTGCTACTCAGACCTCCAGACTTTCATCATTTTAGTTCAGAAAAGGAAATAGAGAGGGTCTCTATTCTAGCATTTATGTAAAAAATCCTAAGAAAGGATCTTGTCTATTTCATATGTCCGTGCTTTATGCCTAAGCCTGGGCCTTGTTGAGGGCACGAGGGGTGGTGGTAATGACTAGTACTATGATTTGCATCTCCACTAGAACCACAAACAACAGGACATGCTATTACCAGAAAATGGGATTTTTCTGGGCAGGCAAAAAGAAAAAGAAAAAAGAAAAATGTCTGCCTAGTATACTTTAAAATTAAAAGATGCTTGCTCCTTGGAAGAAAAGCTATGACCAACCTAGATAGCATATTAAAAAGCAGAGACATTACTTTGCCAACAAAGGTCCATCTAGTCAAGGCTATGGTTTTTCCAGTAGTCATGTATGGATGTGAGAGTTAGACTATAAAGAAAGCTGAGCACCGAAGAATTGATGCTTTTGAACTGTGGTGTTGGACAAGACTTGAGGGTTTCCCTTGGACTGCAAGGAGATCCAACCAGTCCATCCTAAAGGAAATCAGTTCTGAATATTCATTGGAAGGACTGATGCTGATGCTGAAACTTCAATACTTAGGCCACCTGATGTGAAGAACTGACTCATTGGAAAAGATCCTAATGCTGGGCAAGATTGAAAGCAGGAGGAGAAGGGGATGACAGAGGATGAGATGGTTGGATGGCATCACCAACTTCATGGACATGCGTTTGAGCAAGCACCAGGAGTTGGTGTTGGACAGGGAAGCCTGCCATGCTGCAGTCCATAGGGTCTCAAAGAGTCAGACACGACTGAGCAAATGAAATGAACTGAACTGAACTGATAATGATAAAGAAATTGAAATCCAGAGAAGTTAAGCAAATTATCCAAGATACAGACAGCAGGTAACTATCACAGCCAGATTCAATACTAGGTACACCCACCTCTGAGGCCCAGGCTCCTTCCACTGTGTTTCAGTGCATCCTTGTAATCACAAAACTGTTTGCTTTACTCTACGTGGCAATTCTTTGTCATCATTATCTTCTGAACTAGATCAAAGAATAAGTTTTATTCATTTGTAGGTCACCTTCTATTACTGGACAACTCTCTTCATTAACTATAACTGTTCCACAAGTCATGGGAGAGGATGTGCAGATAGGGGGCAGGACAGTCACTAAGCAACTATGGCCAACAGCATCACTTCATAACAGGATTTTGAGGGGAGATAGGACAGAGAGGAAAATGGTGGGGGGTTGTCTCCAACAGAGTCATAATGTTCTTAGCTTCCCAGAAAGTGCCCCAGTAGTCCAGGAAATGGAGAAGTGTGATAATGAATGGTGGGTTTTTAACAAAGACTCCCCAGACCTGATAGATGATTAAAAGGGTTGGGAACACTTAAGTGTCACGAGTAGAAAATGTCTACTAATTGTGCTGAAGATACAGAACTTATTACCATCACAGGAAATGTAAGGAGCAGAGGGGGCATCTCGTCTGCTGCTGCGAACAGCAGCTCACTAAACAAGCGTCCAAGTTCCCCTCATTATTTCTCAGTATCTATTCAACCCACAACATCTCCAGTCTTGAATACTGCTCCTTGCTTATGTTCAGTGTTCCTGGCTCCTCTGTCAACAAAATCAGTCTCAGAATTGGTCCTTTCTGCTAACAAGTGGCAAAAATCAAGCAGGGAGGAAAGAGTGGTATCAGAAAAGGACAGGTTCCTGTTTGGAAAGGAGAAAGAGAATCAGTTCAGTTCAGTCACTCTGTCATGTCTGACTCTTTGCAACCCCATGGACTGCCCCATGCCAGGCCTCCCTGGCCATCACCGACTCCCAGAGTTTACTCAAACTCATGTCCATTGAGTCAGTGATGCCATCTAACTATCTCATCCTCTGTCATCCCCTTCTCCTCCTGCCCTCAATCTTTCCCAGCATCAGGGTCTTTTCAAATGAATCAGTTTTTTGCATCAGGTGGCCAAAAGTATTGGAGTTCCAGCTTCAGCATCAGTCCTTCCAGTGAATATTCAGGACTGATTTCCTTTAGGATGGATTGGTTGGATCTCCTTGCAGTCCAAGGGACTCTCAAGAGTCTTCCCCAACACCACAGTTCAAACACATCAATTCTTTGGCACTCAGCTTTCTTTATAGTCCTACTCTCACATCTACATATGACTACTGGAAAAACCATACCATAGCTTTGACTAGACCTTTGTTGGCAAAGTAATGTCTCTGCTTTTTAATAAGCTGTCTAGGTTGGTCATAGCTTTTCTTCCAAGGAGCAAGCGTCTTTTAATTTCATGGCTGCAGTCACTATCTGCAGTGATTTTGGAGCCCCCCAAAATAAAGTCTGTCGCTGTTTTTACTGTTTCCACATCTATTTGCCATGAAGTGATGGGACCAGATGCCATGATGTTAGTTTTTTGAATGTTGAGTTTCAAGCCAACTTTTTCACTCTCCTCTTCCACTTTCATCAAGAGGCTCTTTAATTCTTTGCTTTCTTCCATAAAGGTGGTGTCATCTGCATATCTGAGGTTACTGATATTTCTTTTGGCAATCTTGATTCCAGCTTGTGCTTCATCCAGTCTGGCATTTCTCATGATGTACTCTGCATATAAGTTAAACAAGCAGAGAGACAATATACAGCCTTGACATACTCCTTTCCTGATTTGGAACCAGTCTGTTGTTTCATGTCCAGATCTAACTGTTGCTTCTTGACCTGCATACAGATTTCTAAGAAGGCAGGTCAGGTTGTCTGGTATTCCCATCTCATTAAGAATTTTCCATAGTTTGTTGTGATCCACACAGTCAAAGGCTTTGGCATAGTCAATAAAGCAGAAGTAGATGTTTTTCTGGAACTCTTTTGCTTTTTTGATGATCCAGCGGATGTTGGCAATTTGATCTCTGGTTCCTCTGCCTTTTCTAAATCCAGCTTGAACATCTGGAAGTTAACGGTTCACATATTGTTGAAGCCTGGCTTGGAGAATTTTGAGCATTACTTTGCTGGCCTGTGAGATGAGTGCAGTTGTGCGGTAGTTTGAGCATTCTTTGGCATTGCCTTTCTTTGGGATTGGAATGAAAACTGACGTTTTCCAGTCCTGTGGCCACTGCTGAGTTTTCCAAGTTTGCTGGAATATTGAGTGTAGCACTTTCACAGCATCATCTTTTAGGATTTGAAATAGCTCAACTGGAATTCCATCACCTCCACTAGCTTTGTTTGTAGTGATGCTTTCTAGGGCCCACTTGACTTCACACTCCAGGAAGTCTGGCTCTAGGTGAAAGATTACACCATCATGATTATCTGGGCCGTGAAGATCTTTTTTGTATAGTTCTTCTGTGTATTCTTGGCACCTCTTCTTAATATCTTCTGCTTCTGTTAGGTTCATACCGTTTCTGTTATTGTAAGTTTGTTTATGTAATGCAAACTCTTTGCATGAGAAGTTTTAGCCCATAATATCCTTTAGTGTGTCCATAATTAGTTGGGAAAAAAGGGGGATTAACCAGGTTGCTTCTGCAGCTCTGAATGGACATGGGAAATCTTACCATATCTGAAGCGGGAATGAGAAGATAAGGTTTCAAGTAGCTTCAGAATCGTTGGTGTAAGCATGTGGATGTGCATGCATTGGTGAGTGCTCAGGTATTCCAAATTGTAGGTATGTGTATGCATGGATGTACACACAGGGACATGCATGCATGGGTGTGAGAACAGGTGTGTGCATGTGTGGGGGTGTACATACACACTATGGTAATGTAATAGACTGGAGGGTGGACCACACTTGATTTTTTCAGTAGTAATCAGAGCTACTAATTATTTAGTGCTGATCTAGGCCAGATATTCTGCAGGCAGTGTTTTATTACCTTACTGAATCTTATCTTAGTTTGGTTTCCCCCAAAGTAGAGACCCAGAAAAGTATGTGGATGCCAGAAGTTTTTTTGGGAGGTGATCTCAGAAAACAACAAGTAGGGAGTGGGGAGGATGAGACAGGTGAAGTAAGACACATCAGTGTAAGGTGAGTCGTTGAAGTCACTCCACCTTGTGGGCAATGGAGCCCTACTGGGAGGATGTGGGTGTCTCCCAGTAACTGTCCACCCCAAGACTAAGGCTTCTGGGGTATGTATCACCCTGTTCCTGCTGCCCTTGGTTTGAGGTTTCTCCCCAGGACAGATGCTCAAAGCATCACAGAAGGCCCTGTGTGTTGTGCCCCAAGGAGTACCTGTACCTGCCCACATGGTGTCCCACCTGAGACAGGCTGGGGCACCAGGATTATCTGGTGAAGGTCCTCATCAAAGGATGAGGAGGAATCAACTGTTAGTCTCATTTTATACATAGGGACTGGATTCGCCCAGAACCTCCCAGTTGGAAAGCAGCAAAGCCAGAGTAGGAAGGCAGGTCAGGGCTGTCAGCCCTGGACCATTGATATTTCAGAACACCCAGGACAGATCTCAAAGAGGACCATTTCCTGAGGGTCAATGACATGTCAGACAATGTGACTTCATTGCCCTTGATGACTCCTACACACCTTGACCAGATCTGAGGGGACCCCAGTGCAGGACTGTTGACTTGGCTCCTCAAGACCTCTTAACTTGGGGCTTCCAGAGCCATCCAGCGGCATCCTTCTTTCTTGGTGTCATCAAAGTCAAGTTCAAAATTCCAGAGCTCCCAGAGCCAGTCAGGACAAGCCCAGATGCCAGGACTGCCAGGAGCTTTTCACTTCACTTAGTCCCTTTGGAATCCTGTCCACATCCCAGCCCTGTGGGCATCCGGCCTCTGCTCACACACTTCCCTCAATGAGGAGCTCACTACCTCTTAATCTATTTCTGACAACTCCCAGTGTATTTCCTATAGGATTTTCTGTGACAAACTAATCCCCAAAGCTACCCTGGGGGCCAGAAATTGGTGGATAAATAAGTTGGAAAAATCTGCTTGTGATAATATTTGCTTAGAGATTTAAACCACAATAGTATATTCTGGGCTCTAAGAAATACGGCCACTGAGAAACTTCTTTAACTTTGCTTAACTGAGATTCATTTGACTACAGAACTAGAATCTCCTACCAACATCCCCAGAACCTTGTATATCTAGGAAGTGCTGAGTCACCAAGTTTTTTTCCTGAGGTTGGACTCTCTCTTCCTGTAGGTTCTATTGGCTTCATTGGAAAGACCTGAGCTACAAAGGCCAAGATTGGCCCCTCCACAAATTGGAATAATCAGATCTAACCATTACTGAGCATGTAGGTGGAGCCAGGTACTGTGCTGAGTACATTTCCCAGGTTACCCCACACCCTTGGTTTAACAGATGAAGAAGCAGAGAATCAAAAAGGTTGATGTCACACAGCACAAGCTGGAAAGCAAACCCAGCATTAAATATGATATTTAAAAAACACTTCAAAGAGTATTTGGCATGTGGCAAGTGCAAGCGTCATGAGATAAGTGTTATCTGTGTTGTGTTGTGTTATCATCATCATTATTTGACTGAAGTAAGTAAGTGCTCATAACCACTCTGTGTCCTTTGCTGGCATCTTCAATCTTCTGGATTAAACAGTATTAATATTTTCCCATGTTTACATGACGTCTCTTTCCTGTCCATTTCTCTACACTGTACAAACCAGGAAGAAAGACTGAGTGCTAAAGACATCTTTTCTTGTTGAAAGCTTTCTTCCGTTTGCTGTTTCCACAGATTTTCATCCTCTAAATCCTCAGAAATGCAATGGTAATGAATCCTTCAAAAAGGTCACTGAAGGACAGAGAGCAAGAGGGGGCTGGGGAGAAGATGTGGGGAGGATGAGCCTAACCAAGACCAGAGAGCAGCTTGCTACAGCCCACAGGCCAAATCTGGCCAGTTCTTGTTTTTTGTAAACAAAGTTTTATAGGAGCACAGCTATGCTCACTCATATATGTATTACCTGCAGCTACTTTTTTGATTGTAACGGCAGAATTGAGGAGTTGCAAGAGACCTAAAGTATTTACTGCGTGGACCATTAGAGAAAAGTTTGCCAACTGCTGCTCTAGATTGTGGAAAGGAGAAAGGCTGAAAAAGTTTTTGATGAGTGAATTCTGAAAAATTCACTGTTTTCTGGATACTCTTGGAAAAGCCAGCTGAGAGCTGCTGGGGCCCAGACCAGGATGCCTTCTAAGAACTTGCAAGGAATATGCTGCTCTCTGCTGAAGTTAAGCTTTTAATCTATTCATGGTGGTTCAGAGCTAGGATATGCAAAGTCAACTGTATCACCCATCTCAAGGCCAGATCAATGTGGCTCTCACTAAATCAAGGTAATGGCCTATCTAAACAGAGACAAGGGCTTCCTTGGTGGTCCAGGGGTTAAGACTGCAAGCTTCCACTGCAGGCAGCATGGGTTCAATCCCTGGTCAGGGAACTAAGATTCCACATGCCACATGGTATGGCCAAAAAAGCCTTGCTGCAACTCCATGATCTCAAAGCAGCCTTCTGGGTATGACTTGGCTGATTCTCATGTAGTTCTGTCTACAGAGAGGGAGATTCTGCACCCCAGGTCACTGGTTGGGTTTCAAGGTGACTGAGATTCCCCGAAACTGTGTGCAAGATGCTGTGGGTGTGTGAGAATGCACATTGCACGGAGGACAGGGATCTTTGTGGTCATCAGAGCCTCAGAGGGCTCCATGAAACAAAAAGGGGCTGTTTATCTCTGCAAATATTGAAGTTAAGGTTTCCACCCACCCCCTAGACTTGAGGACAGGAACTCTGCAGGTTTCATACCATTGTTTCTCTGGCTCTTACCCTCATGCCTGGCTCCTAGAACATGCTCATGAGGTATTTGTCAGAGCAGAAATAGAAGGAAGGGAAGAGGAGAGGCTAGGAAAATGGAGAAGAGGAGGTAGAAGGGAGGTTGGGTGGGACAAGCAAATATGAGTGTTCTGGTCCCTGTGATATTCAGAATTTCCTTGAAAACTCATAAACTGACCTTCTGGTTTTATACAAGAGTCATGAGGGTGGTTAGCAGGTTTTCCCTGGGGCATAGAACTGCTCCTGCTGTGCTGCCTGCAAAGCTCATGGCCAGAGCCTGGGCGAATTCCCAAGTCACCCATGGGACTCCTTGGAGACAGACTCCTGGCTTTTTTCCCAAGTAGAAGAGGGTTTAAGTTTTGCTGTAACTGTGTTTCTACTGCAACAATGGCACTTGCTGTCTTTCCACAGTGCTGAGGGCATTCAAATCCAATGTTTCAGTGTCTAGGCCAGTGTTGGCACCCAGTAGGAGTTCAGCAAGTATTTATGGAATAAATGGATGTTGTGCTATCTTGAGGAACCAATAAAATATAGATTCTACAATTATTTGTGCTACTAAATCTATGAACATGATTGAATAACTCACAAAGTAGTTGCTATAGGCTGCAGCTAGAGACTTTCTAAAGTATAAAGGCTAACAAGAATTGAAAAGAACCATCATAGCTAGTTTTGAAGCATAGGATCCATTGACACACACAAGACCCCAGTCTGACCCCAATCTGCCATCTTGAGAGAAAAGTGCCCCAGTTTTATTTAGGATAAGTGGCAGAAGTTTACAGCTTGGTAGGCAGCAACCCTGTGAATAAGTGATCTTCAAAGTGGATTCTTCAGCCCCAGCCCCTTGGTTAAGAATGCGACTTCAATCTCGTGAGAGACCTTGGACCAGAACAGCTAAGCTACCTACAGAAAATGTGAGAAATAATAAAATGTTTAATTCTTGCTTTAAGCTACTAAATTGTGGGTAGTTTTTTATGCAGTGATAAATAATATAAAACACTTACTGAATTTCAAGTTTCTCAGGTGTCAACAAGAGACTCTACCCTAGTTAGTTTAAATAGAGGATGAAGTATTAAAGGATCTGGGTAGTTCACTGAATTACTGAGCTAAAGTGGTCTTGACAAAAACAAGACCCCTCTAGTAGGGATCCTTCTGCTGCTTGCTATTGCTGGCACTTTGCCTCTGTAGCTAGATGCCTCCACCACCACCCCTCTTGAAGAATGGATTCCACATGGTACTTATTTCCAAACCAAAGCCTTGAGTAAGGATTAGGTCATATGCCCATGCCCTGTTTTGATGGTTAATTTTACGTGTCAACCTGGCTGGGCCACAGTGCCCAGATATTCGGTCAACCATTATTTGGGGTGTTTCTGTGACTATGTTCTTGGATAAGAATATATTCAGCTAAGTGAAGTTTGATTAAAGCCCAACTGTCTTCCAAAGCGTGGGTAGGCCTCATCCAATCAGCTGAAGACCTCAACAGAACAAACACTGACACCCC
The DNA here is from genome assembly GCF_019923935.1 of Bubalus bubalis. Taxonomy (NCBI): domain Eukaryota; kingdom Metazoa; phylum Chordata; class Mammalia; order Artiodactyla; family Bovidae; genus Bubalus; species Bubalus bubalis. The sequence goes on along the minus strand of NC_059177.1, from coordinate 29,082,275 downwards.
CCAAGCATGAAGGATTTCTGCCGGCAGGTTGTCTTCAGATTTGAACCACAGATTACCTCCTCCCTGGGGCTTGATAAGTACAGGAATCAATTCCTAAAGATAAATCTCTCTCTCCTCCTCTCTCTCCCTCTCATTTTCTCTCTCTTCTCACCCCATCCTATTAATCCTGTTTCTCCAGAGAGCTCTAACACACCTACAAGGTACATCAGCCTTCTAAGTTACAAGCCTAAGGGAGGCTTGTAAAATGAGTTTCTAATTTAGACATATTCAGACTCATAAGATGGGAAATTTCATAGGCATTCTAGTTGCTGGGTGGCCAAGAAGCCTAACCAATATCCATCACACTTATAATTTAAAGAACCAAACATCACAGCAATCTTTTATATCAAGTTAAACTTATCCCTCAATAACCATGTCTCTTACCAATCCACAGAGAAAATCCTAGATGACAGTTTGGTGTATATCCCTCAAGCAATTTTTTCCGAGTTGTAGACTTTAAATATGTGTTTGGGGCATGCACCTGGTGAGATCCCAGGGAGTTCTACTTATGTTTAAGCCTTTGGTCTACAGACAGTAATGTCTTTCTTCTTTATATACCCCCTTTCTTTAATTATGTACATTTGTAAATAATGACATTTCCCACGAGAGATTTTCTAATTTTATCTCTTGATCCAAATTAAAGTCTGACCATAATTCCTTCTCTAGGGAATGATATTGTATGTCTGTGAGTAAAGTTATAAGCACCACAGTCTCTTGGGAAGAAGGTGGTAGTTCTCTCTTAGCTGGAAAAAATCCCAGGAAATCTCATTAATTCAGATTCCTTAAAGTTGGGGTTTGTGATTATTCAACCTTCCCTAGGTTGGAGTTTGTCTTTTCATTTTTCTCTGGTCACAGAGATGAAATAAAAAAATTGCAAGAGAAATATTTTAGTAGCTATAGTTTTAGAAGGCTTTAGCACATAATTTCTTTGGGTCCAAGTGTAATCTGCCACATAGAAGTAATTTTTCTCCCCTAAGTCAGAAGAAGTGATGGAGACTGATTCTAGTATAGAATCTTTGTTTTCTGACAAGACTGCCATAAAATTTTGTTACATACTTTAAACAACAGCAAAGCTGGAATCTGCATGGGACCTTTAATTGTAAGAAACAGCATTAACCTAGGAATATGATATTAAAAACCAGAGACATCACTTTGCTGACAAAGGTCTGTATCGTCAAAGCTATGGTTTTTCACGTACAGATGTGAGAGTTGGACCATAAAGAAGGCTGAATGCCGAAGAATTGCTGCTTTTCAACTGTGGTGCTGGAGAAGACTCTTGAGAGTGCCTCGGATCACAAGGAGATCAGACCAATCAATTCTAAGGAAATCAATTCTGAATATTCATTGGAAGGACTGATGCTGAAGCTCCAATACTTTGGTCATCTGATGTAAAGAGCTTACTCGTTGGAAAAGACCCTGACACTGGGCAAGATTTAGGGCAGGAGGAGAAGGGGGTGACAGAAGATGAGCTTGGATGGCATCATAGACTCAATGGTTATGTCTTTGAGCAAACTCTCAAAGGGCAGGGAAGCCGGGCATGATGCAGTCCATGGCATCACAAAGAGTTGGACAGAACTGAGTGACTGAACAACAACAACGATTCAGGGATGATTCATGATCTAACAGAACTACCCAAGAGAAAGGCAATCCCAAAATGATTGCCACAGTTGTCTTCTAAAAAGGCATCTACTAGAGTGCAAGAAAATTCCAGACATGATAACAGTATTATTGAGTGCTTAGAATATTTTAAAATAAAAATAAATACCTGTAATAATACTAGCCAAGTTTCAGAACTTCAAGAGAAATATACTTCCGTTAGCATGAAGGAGAAGAACTTAGGAATTATGAGTTTTCAATGAAAAGGGCTTCCGTCCTATAACCAACTGAGCTCTTGCTCAGTGTGTAGTTTCCAGGTAAAGAAACTGATCTCCCCAGTTCTTGGGACAACTGGGCAGGTTCTGGGACAACAGAGTGCCCAGGAAACACATTCTGGCTTCATGTGGCCTTGATTTTTCAGTGACCGTGGAGGTATTATATCTACTACTTCCATAGGGAGCTTCCACAAGACTCTTATCCTTATGAATCAGAGGGCAGACAGAATGAAAACCACAATCACAGAAAACTAACCAGACTGATCACACTGATCACAACCTTGTCTAACTCAATGAAACTATGAGCCATTATATCTACTACTGTGGGCAAGAATGCCTTAGAAGAAAGGGAGTAGCCCTCATAGTCAACAAAAGAGTCCAAAATGCAGTGAAGTGAAGTGAAGTCGCTCAGTCATGTTCGACTCTTTGTGACCCCATGGACTGTAGCCTATCAGACTCCTCCGTCCACGGGATTTTCCAGGCAAGAGTGCTGGAGTGGATTGCCATTTCCTTCTCCAGGGGATCTTCCCGACCCAGGAATCAAACCCGGGTCTCCCACATTGCAGGCAGACGCTTTACCATCTGAGCCACCAGGGAAGCCAAAATGCAGTACTTGGGTGCAATCTCAAAAATGACAGAATAATCTCTGTTCATTTCCAAGACAAACCATTCAATATCACAGTAATCCAAGACTATGCCTCAACCACTAATGCTGAAGAAGCTGAAGTTGAATGGTTCTATGATGACCTACAAGACCGTCTAGAACTAACACCAAAAAGAGAGATGTCCTTTTCATCATAGGGGACTGGAATGCAAAAGTAGGAAGTCAAGAGATACCTGGAGTAACAGCCAAGTTTGGCCTTAGAGTACAAATGAAGTAGGGCAAAGGCTAACAGAGTTTTGCTAAAAGAGTGCACTGGTCATAACAAACACCCTCTTCCAACAACACAAGAAATGACTCTACACATGGACATCACCAGGTGGTCAATACTGAAATCAGATTGAATTATATTCATTGCAGCTGAAGATGGAGAAGCTCTATACAGACAGCAAAAAACAAGACTAGGAGCTGACTGTGGCTCAGATCATGAACTCCTTATTGCCAAATTAAGACTTAAATTGAAGAAAGTAGGGAAAACCACTAGACCATTCAGGTATGACCTAAATCAAATCCCTTATGATTATAAATGGAAGTGACAAATAGATTCAAGGGAGTAGATCTGATAGAGTGCCTGAAGAACTATGGATAGAGGTATATAACATGGTACAGGAGGCAGTGATCAAAACCATCCCCAAGAAAAAGAAATGCAAAAAGCAAAATGGTTGTCTGAGGAGGCCTTACAAATAGCTGAGAAAAGAAGAGAAGTGAAAGGCAAAGAAGAAAAGGAAAGATAAATCCGTCTGAATGCAGAGTTCCAAAGAATAGCAAGGAGAGATAAGATAGCCTTCCTAAGTGATCAGTGCAAAGAAATAGAAGAAAACAATAGAATGGGAAAGACTAGAGATCTCTTCAAGAAAATTAGAGATACCAAGGAAACATTTCATGCAAAGATGGGCTCGGTAAAGGACAGAAATAGTATGGCGCTAACAGAAGCAGAAGATATTAAGAAGAGGTGCCAAGAATACACAGAAGAACTATACAAAAAAGATCTTCATGGCCCAGATAACCATAATGGTGTGATCACTCACCTAGAGCCAGACATCCTGGAATGTGAAGTCAAGTGGGTCTTAGGAAGCATCACTACGAACAAAGGTAGTGGAGGTGATGGAATTCCAGTTGAGCTATTTCAAATCCTAAAAGATGATGCTGTGAAAGTGCTGCACTCAATATGCCAGCAAATTTGGAAAACTCAGCAGTGGCTACAGGACTGGAAATGGTCAGTTTTCATTCCAATCCCAAAGAAAGACAATGCCAAAGAATGCTCAAACTACCACACAATTGCACTCATCTCACATGCTAGCAAAGTAATGCTGAAAATTCTCCAAGCTAGGCTTCAACAGTACGTGAACTGAGAACTTCCAGATGTTCAAGCTGGATTTAGAAAAGGTAGAGGAACCAGAGATCAAATTGCCAATATCCACTGGATCATAGAAAAAGCAAGAGAATTCCAGAAAAACATCTACTTCTGCCTTATTGACTAAGCCAAAGCCTTTGATTGTGTGGACCACAACCAACTGTGGAAATCTTAAAGAGATGGGAACACCAGACCACCTTACCTTCCTGCTGAGAAATCTGTATGCAGGTCAAGAAGGAACAGTTAGAACCGGACATGGAACAATGGACTGGTTCCAAATTGGGAAAGGAGTACAACAAAGCTGCATATTGTCACCCTGCTTATTTAACTTTTATGCAGAGTACATATGTGAAACGCCAGGCTGGATGAAGCCCAAGTTGGAATCAAGATTGCTGGCAGAAATATCAATAACCTCAGATATGCAGATGACACCACCCTTATGGCAGAAATCGAAGAGGGACTAAAGAGCCTCTTGATGAAAATGAAAGAGGAGAGTGAAAAAGCTGGCTTAAAATTCAGCATTCAAATACTAAGATCATGGCATCTGGTCCCATCACTTCATGGCAAATAGATGGGGAAACAATGGAAACAGTGACAGACTTCATTTTCTTGGGCTCCAAAATCACTGCAGATGGTGACAGTAGCCATGAAATTAAAAGATGCTTGCTCCTTGGAAGAAAAGCTATGACCAACCTAGACAGCATATTAAAAAGCAGAGACATTACTTGCCAACAAAGGTCTGTCTAGTCAAGGCTATGGTTTTTCCAGTAGTCAAGTACGGGTGTGAGAGTTGGGACATAAAGAAAGCTGAGTGCCAAAGAATTGATGCTTTTGAACTGTGGTGTTGGAGAAGACTCTTGAGAAGACTCCTTGGACTGCAAGGAGATCAAACCAGTCAATCATAAAGGAAATCAGCCAGAATATTCATCGGAAGGACTGATACTGAAGCTGAAGCTCCAATACTTTGGCCACCTGATGTGAAGAAGTGACTCACTGGAAAAGACCGTGATGCTGGGGAGGAGCAGGGGACAACAGAGGATGAGATGCTTGGATGGCATCACTGACTTGATGGACATGGGTTTGAGCAAGCTCCAGGAGTTGGTGATGGACAGGGAAGCCTGGCGTGCTGCAGTCCATGGGGTCACAAAGAGTCGAACAGGACCGAGTGACTGAACTGAACTGAATACAGGTGTACATCTTCCAGCTGCCCTCACATGAGACAGGTGGGGAAGCTCTGCAGGAAAAGGAAGTAGGGGTGGGGATGAGAGTGGAGATTCTTCTTTGTACCATCTTCTTGGCAGCTGCTTAAGTAAAGGGCCTTGATGCCTTAGTATGTGTGCTTTGGACATGTGGATGAGGACTCAGCCCATGACTATTCCACAGACCTCTCTGTCCACACCGTTCCAGATGTATAGTTTTTTCAATATTAAAAGGTCACATATGCTTATCTTTAAATGCAAACATTCCAGGAAAAGCTGATCATAAGAAAGTGAAACCACCTTCTTATCCTAGAGTATTAACTGTGAAGATTTGGGTATGTATCTTTGTGATCCTATTCTCCATGCGTGGACAAACACTAAATTTTATCTGTTCTATATCCATCAGTCTATCCAGCTACCTAGCTATCATCTATCTATTTGGTCATTCTGCTTTTATATCTAAATTTACTTACATTTTCCCATAGTGAAGGAGGCTCATATGCCAGGCAATAATGGGACTAAATTCAGCTATACGAGATAGGATTCTTTCTGGTGTCAATTACACAGAATATGATGAAACCATCCTAAGAAGCAAAAAAAAAAAAAAAAAAAAGAAGAGAAAGAAATTTGTAGGTTTGCTTTGTGCAGAAATTTGGGGGGCAGGTTTAATTTCCATTCCGTTTGATTCAGGAACCCAAATACATCACCAGGACCCTATTCTCTCTCCCTCCTCCTTTCGTCTCCTACATTGACTTCAGACTCCAGGGATGGGCAAGAAAGTACCAGCAGTGTGGGATCCCCCGCTTTTCCAAGTTCAAAGCAGGGGGAAGAGTAAAGAGACTAAAAGAAGTGCCGCTGCCTCTCTTTGGCTCTCGCCACCCTTGTCCCTTATGTTACTCTTATATCTCATTACCTTGTTTTATTTTCTTCTTAAGCACTTATTATCAGCTGGAATGATTCTCAGTATGTGTAACCTGTTTTCTACCTGTCTGCCTACACTGGAAAATAAGTGCCACCAGAGCAGCATGACTGCAGTGAGTCACTGCAGGCAGGGAAGTACCATGCACTGGCTGCCAGGCGCATGGCCCCTCCCCAACACCTGGAATGAGAACTGGGGAAAAGAGAGTACCCCAGAGGAAAATCAGAGTATCATTTGCAAAAGGAAGCTGACTGGAATGATATGTTGAGCAGCAAAACCCACTGAGGTCCATTCCCTCAGCTAAGCTTAGATGTGATTTCCCCAATGTAAAGACCAAATACTGTGGTGCTATATTTAAATATGGGGTTTGCCACTTGTTAGCTGAATGACTTTTTACCAGTTACTTTGCTTCTCTCAGCCTTGGCTTCCCTCATGAGTAAAATAAGAAATAGACCTAACACTTCATACAACGATTAGAAGTAATATAACTAAAGTGGTCAACAGACAGTGTGCTTGTGTGCTCAGTCACTTCAGTTGTGTCCAACTCTTAGTCCTGTCTGACTCTTTGTGACCCGATGGGCTGTGTAGCCCACCAGGTTCCTCTGTTCATGGGATTCTCTAGGCAAGAATACTGGAGTGGGTTGCCATGCCCTCCTCCAGGAGATCTTTCTGACCCAGGGATTGAACCCGAGTCTCTTTGCATCTCCTGCATTGGCAGGCAGGTTTTTACCACTAGCGCCATCTGGGAAGCCCCAATAGACAGAAGATTCCGTTAATAGTAGCTTTTACTATTTTTGTAGCCCTGATTACTCATTCCTAGTGATCTTCTCCTTTTGATATTTTAAACAAACTCCAGTGCAAACACATTTCAAAAACCCTGAATGTGAGGGCATTAAGAGTTGGTTAAACTGTGCCTCCACTTGTCTTTTTTTTTTTTTTTTTTAAAGCAAAGTTATCAAGAAATTTAACCCTAGCATAGTGTCACCCTGACACAGGAGGCTGCTGGCAAACAATGATTTGAAGAAGATCGGTGGCCTGGGTGATTTCTATAAATATTTAACAACTGGTCCAGCTGGATATTACCCAATCAGAATAATCAACTACATCAGTTAAAAAGGATGCTGGCCTTAAATAACATGTCCAGCTATCTTAGGATGCATTAGTGGGAGGCAGGTCCAGCTAGAAGTCACCTTTCTGCAAATCCCTCATCAGTGTCCATCACATAGCTTCACATCAGGAGTGGTCATGGCTGTGCTTCATCCCCATGTGGGAAGATCTCGTCCACTCCAATTTGCAACTGGCAAACAACTTGGCATTTGTGATGCCATGGATGATAGCTGTCCAGCCCATCCCCCAGATTTTCCCACAGTAAACCAGACAGTTGGGCTTTCCAAGTGCCTGTCCAGCTAAACTGACCAGCCAGGTGTTCACAGAGAAGGGTGCACAGTCTTAGTGGCATGGAGGAGCTAAGGGCTGCCCAATAGCTTGGGCCAAGACTCAGTCCTTAAATGGTATGGGCAGTAGCCACAATCTCGGCAGGTTATTGGAAACCGAGTAATTTTTACTGAAATCAGCATGGTAAAGGCAGCATGCACGGACTGAAAAGTCAGATCACCGGTAACACTGCTAATGACAGCTCCAACTTTCCCTTTAGACTCTTTTCTTGGCATTCTTACAAAAATCACTGAACTGCAAGCATCAAGTTTCTCATCTCCCAAGTGGATCTATTCCTGAACCTTCAAACACAGAAAGCAAACTCTCAGTGGCAGTCCATCACCCTTCATCAGTAACCATCTTTAAATATTATGAGTCACACAGCCAAAAGACTTTTCAGTTTCTTGAGCTTTTTCCTGCTTTCTTGAAATACATTTTAACTTCTTTGCTTAAGATATACCCTTCAGTTCAGTTCAGTCACTCAGTCATGTCCGACTCTTTGTGACCCCATGAATTGCAGCACGCCAGGCCTCCCTGTCCATCACCAACTCCCGGAGCTCACCCAAACCCATGTCCATCGAGCCGGTGATGCCATCCAGCCATCTCATCCTCTGTCGTCCCCTTCTCCTCCTGCCCCCAATCCCTCCCAACATCAGAGTCTTACCCAATGAGTCAACTCTTCGCATGAGGTGGCCAAAGGACTGGAGTTTCAGCTTTAGCATCAGTCCTTCCAAAGAACACCCAGGGCTGATCTCCTTTAGAATGGACTGGTTGGATCTCCTTGCAGTCCAAGGGACTCTCAAGAGTCTTCTCCAACACCACAGTTCAAAAGCATCAATTCTTTGGCTCTCAGCTTTCTTCATAGTCCAACTCTCATATACATACATGACCACTGGAAAAACCATAGCCTTGACTAGACGGACTTTTGTTGGCAAAGTAATGTCTCTGCTTTTCAATATGCTATCTAGGTTGGTCATAACTTTCCTTCCAAGGAGTAAGCGTCTTTTAATTTCATGGCTGCAATCACCATCTGCAGTGATTTTGGAGCCCCCCAAAATAAAGTTTGACACTGTTTCCACTGTTTCCCCATCTATTTCCCATGAAGTGATGGGACCAGATGCCATGATCTTTGTTTTCTGAATGTTGAGCTTTAAGCCAACTTTTTCACTCTCCTCTTTCACTTTCATCAAGAGGCTTTTCAGTTCTTCACTTTCTGCCATAAGGGTGGTGTCATCTGCATATCTGAGGTTATTGATATTTCTGCCAGCAATCTTGATTCCAGCTTGTGCTTCTTCCAGCCCAGCATTTCTCATGATGTACTCTTATTATGATCAAATTATTATGAGCAAATTTCATCCACTTGAAATTTGTCAGTTTTTAAAAATTATGGTCACATACCTAGCACAAAATTTTACCCTTTAAAGGCTATTAAAGTGTACAGTTTGGTGGCACTAAGTACATTCACATTGTTGTGCATCCATCATCTAGAACATTTTTCATCTTCTCAAACTGAAACTTTATACCCATTAAACAATAACTCCTCATCGTTCATTCCCCTCCATCCCCTGGCAATGACCATTCTACTTTCTATCTCTATAAATTGGACTATTCTAGGTACTTCTTCTTGCCTGGAGAATCCCAGGGATGGGGGAGCCTGGTGGGCTGCTATCTATGGGTTCGCAAGAGTTGGACATGACTGAAGCAACTTAGCAGTGGTAGCAGTAGCAGGTACTTCATATATATAGAATCATACACTTTTTGCCCTTTTGTGACTGACTGATTTCACTTAATGCAATGTCCTCAATGCTCACCCATGGTGCAGCACGTGTCAGAACTTCCTTTCTTTTTAAAGCTAAATAATACCACATTGTATGTATTGATATATGCCACATTTTGCTTATCAATCCTTCTGCTGATGAACATTGGTGCTGCTTCTACCTTTCAATTATTGTAAATAATGCTGGTATAATCATGGGCTAACTCAGTGTTCATGGTTGTTATTTTTTCCCCCAGAAACTTGTTAACTAGATTCCCACCTTGAATATCAGTTCTTGTATCTATATTAAATGGTTATTACAATACCCGCCTACTAGGATTTATTATACCTGAGTTTAGACACGCTGTGTCAGATTTATTGTACAATTTAAACCCAATAAGATCCCAGGTGGCCTCTTTCAAATCCTTTCACACTCTTCTGTTACAGCCACTGTCTGCTTGCAGTTCTTGTCTAATCAGCCCCAGAAAGACAATCCTCACTTTTACCTGAAATTAGAGCAGGTTTCATTTTGTCAACAGTTGGTTGGTAAGAGATAAGAAAGAAGATTTCAGAAATGGCTACCTAGTGGACAATATTCATTTTCTTTTTTATACTCTTTGGTATAGCCTACATCATCTAAAATGGTCTTGTATTACTTTACCAATTAAAAAAGAAAATAATATTGTTTTTCTTTTCACTTGCATTAAAAACAAAATTGTGTATGAGGAAATCTCTTTTTAAAATAGAGGTCAGCAAATTTTTCTGGCATGCTGCAGTCCATGGGGTTGCAAAGAGTCAGACATAACTAAGTGACTGAACAACAACAGAACTTTTCTGTAAAGGGCCACATAGTAAATATATTAGGTTTTGTGGTGCACAGGCTCTGCTACAACTACTCAACTCTCTCTGTCTTTAGAGTGTGAAAGCTGCCATGAGCCAGGTAGAAACACATGCATGTGACTCTGTTTCAGTAAAACTTTATTGACACTAAAATTTGAATTTCTCCAACTTGAACATCCAACCAGTCCATTCTGAAGGAGATCAGCCCTGGGATTTCTTTGGAAAGAATGATGCTAAAACTGAAGCTCCAGTACTTTGGCCACCTCATGCGAAGGGTTGACTCATTGGAAAAGACTCTGATGCTGGGAGGGATTGGGGGCAGGAGGAGAAGGGGACGACAGAGGATGAGATGGCTGGATGGCATCACTGACTCGATGGACGTGAGTCTGAGTGAAGTCTGGGAGTTGGTGATGGACAGGGAGGCCTGGCGTGCTGTGATTCATGGGGTTGCAAAGAGTAGGACACAACTGAGCCACTGAACTGAACTGAACTGAACTGAACCTGAACATTTTCAGTCATCAATAAAGATCATTCACAGTTTGAGAGCTGTACAAAAACATTTGTACCACTGATCATAGTTTGTCAGATCAGATCAGATCAGATCAGTTGCTCAGTCGTGTCCAACTCTTTGTGACCCCATGAATCGCAGCATGCCAGGCCTCCCTGTCCATCACCAACTCCCGGAGTTCACTCAGACTCACGTCCATCGAGTCAGTGATGCCATCCAGCCATCTCATCCTCTGTTGTCCCCTTCTCCTCCTGCCCCCAATCCCTTCCAGCATCAGAGTCTTTTCCAATGAGTCAACTCTTCGCATGAGGTGGCCAAAGTACTGGAGTTTCAGCTTTAGCATCCTTCCTTCCAAAGAAATCCCAGGACTGATCTCCTTCAGAATGGACTGGTTGGATCCCCTTGCAGTCCAAGGGACTCTCAAGAGTCTTCTCCAACACCACAGTTCAAAAGCATCAATTCTTTGGCGGTCAGCCATCTTCACAGTCCAACTCTCACATTCATACACAACCACAGGAAAAACCATAGCCTTGACTAGACGAACTTTTGTTGGCAAAGTAATGTCTCTGCTTTTCAATATGCTATCTAGGTTGGTCATAACTTTCCTTCCAAGGAGTAAGCGTCTTTTAATTTCATGGCTGCAGTCACCATCTGCAGTGATTTTGGAGCCCCCTAAAATAAAGTTTGACACTGTTTCCACTGTTTCCCCATCTATTTCCCATGAAGTGATGGGACCAGATGCCATGATCTTCGTTTTCTGAATGTTGAGCTTTAAGCCAACTTTTTCACTCTCCACTTTCACTTTCATCAAGAGGCTTTTTAGTTCCTCTTCACTTTCTGCCATAAGGGTGGTGTCATCTGCATATCTGAGGTTATTGATATTTCTCCCGGCAATCTTGATTCCAGCTTGTGTTTCTTCCAGTCCAGTGTTTCTCATGATGTACTCTGCATATCAAGCTCCCTCTAAAAATAGCATAGATGAGATAAAAAGTCCTGTTTAAATTTTATACCAATTCCAGTCTTTTCCATGCCTTCTCTTATTGCTTATTTGCTTATTATACCTTATTATGGAAAGCTGCAGATACACACAAAAGCAGAGAGAAAAGCCTAATAATCCCCACATATCCATCACCCAGTCCTCAACAATGATCAGCTGGTGTCTAATCATGTGTTATTTATGGTGCCACTCACCCACTCACTCTCTGTGTTCCCCTGCATTATCTGAAGCAAATTTTAGGTATCATACCTTAGCCACAAATGTTTTAGGACGCATTTTCTAAAAGATAATACTTCATTTAAAAATACCATTACCAAGAATTTCCTGTCAGTCCAGTGAATAGGACTCTGCACTTTCACTGTCTGGGCCCAGGTTTAAACCCTAGTTGGGAAAGCTCTGCCAAAAGAAAAATAAAGCCACAGTATCGCATCTAAAATAAGTGACAATAATTTTAGCTTTCAACATGCTAAAGCAGAATTTTAAAAATTCCTTTAAGTGACAAGACATCATCAATGACATTCAGAAGTTCATGATAGTGTACTGGTTGAAAGACTGGATTCTAAAATCAAGCTACTTTGCAGTGATGTGGTTATGAGGAAAGGCGCTCACCCTCCAAAATAAATCTTTGGAGAGAAATCATACTTGTTCTTAAAGCTTCTGCTGTTAAGTGTTATTTCTTCCTTTCTTTTTAGTTACATTCCTCTTTAAAAAATTTTTTTTATTAGAGTATAGTTGACTTACTGAAGTGTCATTTCTGCTCACATGCCATTGGCCAATGCAAGTCACGTGGCTGTGTGTCTCTTCAAGTGGGCAGGGAAGTGCAGCCCTACTGTGTGCGCAGAGGAAAGAGAGCTAAAATGTTTGTGCACACCCTCATGAGTGCCACAGAGTTGACCATACACAGTTTCCATCTGTGTCCTCTTCTTACCATTCTAGTCATGTATATAAAGGCATTCAGAGAGAGTTACACCTGCCATCACCTCGAAAGTATACCATCACTTTCTTCCTGGACCAAAATACCCATTCTAAGGGTAATTGTGTTTTCTGGTAAGCAAAAGCAGTCTTAATTCTCCTAACTTGTTCACCTTGGACTCATTTTTCATCTCTTAAGTCACTGAGTTTATTTGAGAACTTCTCAAGCTGCCTCCCATTTCTGTAAAGATAAACAAGCTGAAATTAGTCAGAATAATTAGAATAGCCTTTGACCACTGCAAGGTGACTTATTCTGCACCTTTCTGAATTAGGCTGCTGTTTTTTTTTTGACAACTGTTGTGCTGCCAACTCAAATTCTCAGAGTGAGCCCAGCGCTGCTCCACCATCACTCACATTTTCCACATCTTCAGAATATTTTCCCCTACAACTCATCCTGTTTTTGATGTACCACCTCTTGACTATAAGTCTTTCAAGCTATTAGTATTTTAATAGTAAGACAACTGGTCTATCTCCTGATACCACTCTAATGGCAGAAAGTGAAGAGGAACTAAAGAGCCTCTTGATGAGGGTGAAAGAGGAGTGAAAAGCTGACTTAAAACTCAACATCCAAAAAAATTAAGATCATGGATCAAGTCCCATCACTTCATGGCAAATAGAAGGGGGAAAAGTGAAAGCAGTGACAGATTTTATTTTCTTGGGCTCCAAAGTCACTGTGGACGGAGACTGTAGCCACGAAATTAAAAGATGCTTGCTCCTTGGAAGGAAAGGTATAACCAACCTAGACAGCATACTAAAAAGCAGAGACCACTTTGCTGACAAAGGTCCGTCTAGTCAAAGCTATGGTTTTTCCAGTAGTCACAATCATCTGTGAGAGCTGGACCATAAAGAATGCTGAGCACCAAAGAGCTGATGCTTTCAAACTGTGGTGTTGGAGAAGACACTTGAGAGTCCCTTGGACTGCAAGGAGATCAAACCAGTCAGTCCTAAAGGACATTGGAAGGACTGATGCTGAAGTTGAAGCTCCAATACTTTGGCCACCTAATGCAAAGGGCTGACTCATTGGAAAATATCCTGATACTGGGAAAGAGTGAAGGCAAAAGAGAAGGAAGCAGCAGAAGCTGAGATGGTTAGATATCATCACTGACTCAATGCACATTGCATGCCCAGTCACTTCAGTCATGTCCAACTCCTATGGGCTATAGTCCACCATGCTCCTCTGTCCATGGGATCCTCCAGGTAAGAATACTGGAGTGGGTTGCCATTTCCACCCCCAGGGAATCTTCCCAACCCAGTGATCAAACTCACGTCTCCTGCAGCTCCTGCATTGTAGGCAGATTGTTTACCACTGAGCCACAGGGGAACAGGAGTTTGAGCAAACTTGGGAGATAGTGAAGGACAGAGGAGCCTGGTGTGCTGCAGTCCATGGGGTTACAAAGAGTCAGATACAATTTAGTGACTGAACAACAACAACTACCCCCCGAATAACTAAAGCCAGCCCTTGACAGTTATTCTTACTAGAAAGTCACAGTTAAAGGGCCAAAATTTACACTCTTTAACTCAGATGTGCAAAAAAGATTTTTAAAAAAATCTTCCTTTAACTGACCTCATTTAGCTCTAGAGTCCCCATTTCTGCAGATGGAGAAAATGTAAACTTGACAACTGGAGGTCATTCTACTTCTCTAGTTTAAAATGGTCTCTTTCAGGTTCAAATTCCCTAAGGGAACCATTTCTTTCATCTTAAGAGGTTTCCATCTTTTGTATTCTTTTTCCAGATGGCATCTATGATCCACCCAAATGTCCTTCAACAGTAGAATGGATAAATTGTGATGTAATCCCACCACAGAATTCTACCCAACTGTGGGGAAAAGGTGAACTATTACTTGCAACAGCATGTAACTTTGCTCAAATTCATGTTCCCTGGTGGCTCAGCAGTAAATTTCAGAGGCATAATATTGAATGAAGAAAGCCAGACAACAAAACTATATGCTGTATGATTCTGCTGCTGTTGCTGCTAAGTTGCTTCAGTCGTGTCCAACTCTGTGTGATCCCATAGATGGCACCCACCAGGCTCCCCCGTCCCTGGGATTCTCCAGGCAAGAACAGTGGAGTGGGTTGCCATTTCCTTCTCCAATGCATGAAAGTGAAAAGTGAAAGTGAAATTGTTCAGTCATGTCTGACTCTTAGCGACCCCAAGGACTGCAGCCCACCAGGCTCCTCCATCCATGAGATTTTCGAGGCAAGAGTACTGGAGTGGGGTGCCATTGCCTTCTCCGCTGTATGATTCTACATATGTGATATTCCAGAACTAACTAATGGTTAAGTTAAAAATTGGTTATCTTTGGTGGAGAGTATTTACTGGGAGAATGCACAGGAGTACCTCCAAGGGTGTGAACATGGCTGTATTCCACTGTGGGCCGTGAATACACAGGTGTGTGTATCCATCAGATCATATCAGATCAGTTGCTCAGTCGTGTCCAACTCTTTTCGACCCCATGAATCGCAGCACGCCAGCCTTCCTTGTCCATCACCAACTCCCAGAGTTCACTGAGACTCACGTCCATAGAGTCAGTGATGCCATCCAGCCATCTCATCCCCTGTCGTCCCCTTCTCCTCCTGCCCCCAATCCCTCCCAGCATCAGAGTCTTTTCCAATGAGTCAACTCTTTGCGTGAGGTGGCCAAAGTACTGGAGTTTCAGCTTTAGCATCATTCCTTCCAAAGAAATCCCAGGGCTGATCTCCTTTAGAATGGACTGGTTGGATCTCCTTGCAGTCCAAGGGACTCAAGAGTCTTCTCCAACACCACAGTTCAAAAGCATCAATTCTTCGGTGCTCAGCTTTCTTCACAGTCTAACTCTCACATTCATACATGACCACAGGAAAAACCATAGCCTTGACTAGATGGACCTTTGTTGGCAAAGGAATGTCTCTGCTTTTGAATATGCTATCTAGGTTGGTCATAACTTTCCTTCCAAGGAGTAAGCGTCTTTTAATTTCATGGCTGCAGTCACCATCTGCAGTGATTTTGGAGCCCCCCAAAATAAAGTCTGACACTGTTTCCAGTGTTTCCCCATCTATTTCCCATGAAGTGATGGGACCAGATGCCATGATCTTCGTTTTCTGAATGTTGAGCTTTAAGCCAACTTTTTCACTCTCCTCTTTCACTTTCATCAAGAGGCTTTTTAGTTCCTCCTCACTGTCTGCCATAAGGGTGGTGTCATCTGCATATCTGAGGTTATTGATATATCTCCCAGCAATCTTGATTCCAGCTTGTATTTCTTCCAGTCCAGCGTTTCTCATGATGTACTCTGCATATAAGTTAAATAAACAGGGTGACAATATACAGCCTTGATGTACTCCTTTTCCTATTTGGAACCAGTCTGTTGTTCCATGTCCAGTTCTAACTGTTGCTTCCTGATCTGCATACAAATTTCTCAAGAGGCAGGTCAGGAGGTCTGGTATTCCCATCTCTTTCAGAATTTTCCACAGTTGATTGTGATCCACACAGTCAAAGGCTTTGGCATAGTCAATAAAGCAGAAGTAGACGTTTTTCTGGAACTCTCTTGCTTTTTCCATGATCCAGCGGATGTTGGCAATTTGATCTCTGGTTCCTCTGCCTTTTCTAAAACCAGCTTGAACATCAGGAAGTTCACGGTTCACATATTGCTGAAGCCTGGCTTGGAGAATTTTGAGCATTTCAAGCAATATACTATGAAGCAGTATCCTTTTCTTTGTGTATTTTATATCTCAATAAAATAACAGCACAGATGATAACTGCATATGGGGGAAAGTTTAACTAGCTTTGGGTGGTGGGAGAAGACCAGCTCATTTGTGGAAACTTCTGAAGGGGGTCTTTCCTCTCTGATCAGGGAATGTCCCTCATAGGTATCTGTGGAGGGGTGTTTGGTTCCACATCTTTTAGGAGACACATGGCTCAAGCCTCCTCTTCCTTAGCCTCCTGTCCAGAGCTCCCCATTTTAACCCCAGACCTCTCTCTGGCTCACAGTTCTCTGTGTATTTTAGCCCCTCCTTCCCTCCAGGTGGGAAATCCCTAGGCCCTAAGGAAAGAGGCCCGATTGAAGGCCCACAGTTCTGGATGCCTCTCTTAGTCTTTCTATTCCATTGACTTGGCACCCACCCCAGTCAGAGACTTTTAGGGGAGGGGCTGTGTCTCCCTGATGCCAAAAAGGGCTTCTAACCTTCCTGTCTGTTAGCAACTGCCTGTGACATTTCCTCTTTGGGGCCAGCTCCCTCCTGTTTCCTGGGAGATGGGTTACAGGTTAAGAAATTCTCCTGCCATTCAGAAAAGTCAGGTACATTGGGTGGCATTAAAAAGGTATTATACATACTACTCGATTTCTTTCATGCAAAGTTTGATTTCTTTTCATCGTGTGACTTGGATGATTCAAATGAGTGTGGCTAGAATAGAATCACAGTATTTTAGCAATGAAGCGGTTCTTAATTATCATTCCAGATTCTAAGTGGGACAGTTTCTCTTTGTGTGGTCCTAAGCATTGAATACATCGAACACCCCCTTCTGATCCCCACATCACATACATAAATGCCACTCATTAATCAGTAAGATCATCAAAAATACCCCCTGCCCTGCCCCCACTTCAATACAACCATAGTTCTAAATGCAAGAAGGCAGGGTTTTAGCCTAAACTGTTTATTTTAGAGATTCTCTTAGAAGTAAAACCTAAAGCAGAAAAATGACTTATCCAAGCCAGTGGTCAAGCAGGGATTAGAGCCTGATCTCCTGATGACCAGTATGAGACTTTTATGACACCCCACTGAATTTCAGTTTAGGTTTAAGGAACTGCCAGGGAACTTCTGTTTCTTACTGAATTTCTGCTTTCTTTTCTTGCAGTGGAAGCTGCCCCATCATTTCCTCTTTTCCTCCCTTGAGAGCTAGCAGACGCTGTGGTTCCAGAGCGTGGTTCCCTCAACCAGAGTAGCAATGGGGACAAGCCTAAGAACTCACCAACAGACACACCCAGAGGGAACCGGTACTGTTTGTCCACACTCTCCACCCTGACCCGTTTATACAGATATGCAAACACACAGCCATTCCTTCATAACCTCTGCTTTCCACCAAAAATTGATAAAGGACAGATAGAGAACACTCAGTTCTAATTGAGCTACAATGAGATGAGGCTGACAGCCTGCTGAGCGAAGTAAGAAGGATATTCAGCAGGGTTGCTGATATTTGAACAGCTGGACCCTTTCATTAACTCATTCATTCATTCTTCATTCCAGTATTTATTGAACATTTACAATGACTGGGTCCATTCTGCACACCAGGTAACATACTGGCAAGCACAACTTTCCCTACTTTTGTGAATCTTGGCATCTCTGTGTAATTCCAAAAGCTGGCTCTGCTGCTTACTAGCTGTGTGAGTTTGAGTGAGTTGCTTAATCTCTCTGAATTTCTAACTCTTCATTTATAAGATGAAACAATGGAAATAGAGTGGTGATGATTAGGTGTCAAAAAGTATGGGAAGGGACTAGCCTAGCTCCTGGCACATCATAAGTGCTTTGGAAGTGGAAGCTATTTTATTACTAAAAATTTAACATTCTGAAGGAGAAATCCCTAAATCTCCATACATATGCAATCTGGACATCAAGTTTTGGCTGAGAATTCTCCATTTTTCCCAAAAATCATGTATAATAAACTTACTTTTTCCAAAGTTGTGTAGTTGCATATTGTCAACCAAAATTGTGTATACACTATATACATATTTATAATTCTGTATCCTAAGATGAGGAGAGCAATAGTTTTTATTTGTAGCACACTTTTAAAAGAGTCTTGCATAAGAAAAACATGATAATGACATCATGAGTTTTTTAATATTCTATTCTCTTCCCTGGGCCTCCACACTTGACAGACACGTTACCTTATTTAGCCTCTGCTGCCTGGTCTTGAAACCTCTAAATAGATTGGTTATTTCAGGCTGGCCAAACCCTTGAAATTATTTGCCAGCAGTCTTTTGGAAACATATCCCCTTACTGTGTGTAAGAGAGGCCAAAGGGAAGGACTGTGCATTTGTTCCTAGTCCTCTTCCTTCTAAGCCTCTGCTTCAACTGTGCAGCTCACAGGAGGAATTATAAGCCAAGGAAGGAGCCTGGCTCTGAGGTCATTGCCAAGTATGTGACCCTTGGCAAGTGACAAAGCTGTAAGAGCCTCAGTTTCTCCATTGGTAAAGTAGGCGGCATATATTTAACTGTATCACTATTAGGATAACTGGTTAAGGTAATGATTAAAAGAGTTACTCATAACCGAAAGGTAACAAGAGGAAGACTTCTTATCACAAATCAGGGATTCCCCTAAAAAGCAAACTTCCTGGTCTTCACAGTCATATCCAGGGATGTCCTGATGTGAGGATATGACATCTCTGGAGATTTCTATGTGCCCTTTATATGAGGGGAAGGAGTAGAGAGAAGGCTTCTGCTCACGTGTGGGAGGAGCCCAGGACAGAGGGAACATGTGACCAGAACTGGCTACAGCACATCCTCTACAGCTGGCTTGTCTCCATCCGGGGCTGGCAGGGTTCCTTAAAGATCACCACAAACTGACAGGGTTAGGTACGGGTCTAAACAGCTGCTTCTCTCAGAAACGCTATACACTTCAGGTGCATCAACTGGATGAATTCAACCTGCAGGCCTTCCACGTTGCTTTCTAGAAGGCCCCAAGACTGCCTGCACACACTTCTGGCCCTAGAGCTCTCTATACTTGGAAAAGACTTTCTTAGCATTTTTCCTTTCGACAGTTTCCTTCTGTGACAGTTTACTCTGTCCCAGGTGTCATCTTAGGAGCTGGGATCCTAGCAATGAACAGAATAGATTGATCCCTGCCTTCTTGAACTTGAACTTTTGGGAGGGGACGGGGGAAACAGCCCATGGTCCATGTGTGATAAATATGAGGTTGTAATAAATTCTGTAAAAGACTTAGAGCAGGAGTCAGAGAGAGTGTCAGAGAGGCTGTCTGAGGAGGTGGCAATTGAGCAGGGATGTGAATGATGTGACCCCTGTAGCTCTGTGGCAGGAGTATCCAGCCACAAGGACTGGCAGTGCAAAGGCCCGGAGACACCAGCCAGTCATGACTATCATTCTACACATTATGACATTGAGGTTCCAGAAAATGAAGTTACTTGTCCATGACACAGAGAAACCTTAAATGCATATTACTTAGTGAAAGCCGGAGAAGGCAATGGCACCCCACTCTAGTACTCTTGCCAGGAAAACCCCATGGACGGAGGAGCCTGGTAGGCTACAGTCCATGGGGTTGCGAAGAGTCGGACACAACTGAAGTGACTTAGCAGCAGCAGTGAAAGCAGCTGATCTAAAAAGGCTACATACCATAAGATTCCAACTATCTGACATTCTGGAAAAAGCAAACCTATAGATATAGTAAAAAGATCAGAGGGTGGGGGTAGGGAAATCATAGGTGGAACACAGATTTTTAGGACAGTAAAAATATTCTATATGCTACTATAGTGATGGATACATGTCCTTATTCTTTTCTCCAAAGACTGAACCCTAATGTAAACTATGGATTTTGGGTGATGATGAAGTTTGTCATGG
This sequence comes from Bubalus bubalis, assembly GCF_019923935.1. NCBI lineage: Eukaryota > Metazoa > Chordata > Mammalia > Artiodactyla > Bovidae > Bubalus > Bubalus bubalis. Next base: position 29,062,183 of record NC_059177.1, on the reverse strand, counting down.
TCTGTTATCAACTGTAACAATTATACCACTAGTGGGGTAGGGGGAATGTTAATAGTGGGGTAGGCGGTACATGTGTGGGGGCAGTGGTTATGTGAGAACTCTGTAAGTTTCCACCCAATTTTGGTGTGAACTTAAAATTGCTCAAAAAAGTCTATTTTGATAAAACTCCAAAATAAAAGTAAAATAAGATAAAATAACCAAGGCTACATTTCCTAATACTTTTTAAAATGTATCTTTTTTCTGTCATTTTCTCCATGAATCCACTTCTAACCACCCTAACCAGATTATCAAAATATATTTCCTGTTTGTCTAGCAGTTACCATTTTGGTTACATTAAAATTATTGGGGGATTCATCTTATTTCCTTTACTATAATATTTTGGAAGGTTATGGCAGGAATGACAGTGTACTCTTCAGTTCTCTTACAGTGCCTTCCCATGCCTTGCCTATTTTGTTGCTGTTTAGTCCCTAAGTCGTGTCCAACTCTTTTGCAACCCCATGGACTGTAGCCCACCAGGTTCCTCTGTCCATGAGACTTCCCAGGCAAGAACACTGGAACAGATTGCCATTTCCTTCTCCAGGGGATCTTCCTGATGTAGAGAGTGAACCCGCGTCTCCTGTATTGGCAGGGAGATTCTTCGCCACTGAGCCTCCAGGGAAGCTCCTTCAGATGGTGCTTTTAAAAAAAAAAAAAGTTGTGAAATTTAATCATTAAATTCTAAATTTCCTGCACTGTTCAATAAGGTATTCACTAGCCACATGTGAATTAATTTAAAAATAAATTTAAAAATCAGTTCTTTCATTGCACTGGCCACATCCCAAACTCTCGTGTAGTTAGTGGCCAGTACATTGGAGAGATCAGATATAAGTTATCGTCGAAGAAAGTTCCATTGGAAAGTGATATTTGGGAACATTCTTGTTGACCTTTTTCATTTAGTCCATGAATTAAAACTGTTTGCAATGCTTATATCTTATTTCTACATTTTTTTTTTTAAATCAAATGTTTACTTAAAAACTGTTCAAATTGCCAGATGGTGCATTCTACATACCATTTACCACTAGAGAAACCAGACTCTTTAAAGAAATGAGTGATTCCAGGTCTAGGGCAAAAGTCATATAAGCCTGGCCATCTAGTCATATCAGAAACCAAGGACGCTATCAGGACTCAGGAGTCAACTTACAGAAGCTTCCACTGGCCAGCAGTGGGATGGTCTGAGCATTTGTAAGAAGAACCACAAAGGACTGCATCACATTGCATCTGTAAAACTTCCTGAGTTCGTAACAAAATAAAAACAAACAAAACCCTCAGCCCTTTTGACAGGTGGTAAGGAAACAATTCATTATTCTGAAAACTGGTAAGTAAAAGGGGAAAAAATCATTTATCCTGTTTTTCCTGTAGGAATTGTTCCTCATGGTAACCATAAACAGCTGAGGATAGAACACTGCCTTCTATAAAAGTATTTCAGCTAATAAACACAGAAGGAATAAAATAATCTGAATATCACATTTTGCAAACACCTACTGAAATAATGGATTGAGCAAATGACTGTCAATGACTGGCATTGTTGCAGAGAGACAGGCATGATGGGCCTCCAACTGCAGGAACATACACTGATGAAGACAGAGCTGACCTGTGTGAGACCAAGCCTTGGGGTCCTCAGGAAACCAATGACCTAGCAATCAATTATCAGGAAACATAGGGGAGGAAGAACATGTTAAATGGCACCAGTGAGTTAAAACCAGTAAATCCAGACCTTGTGAAACTTTACTGTGTACATGAGGAAAAAACAGATGAAGTAGATAAAAACTTAGAGGCATCTCACACAGCAACCAAATGCAGCAAGCAGTCTTATTTGGATCCTGATGTAAAGAAATCAATTTTAAAGGGGCAGGAGATGGAGAAGGAAATGGCAAGCAACTCCAGTATTCTTGCCTGGAAAATCCTATGGACAGGGGAGCCTGGTGGGCTACAGTCCATGGGAAAAAGATTTAAAAAAAAAAGAAAGAAAGAAAAAAATAAAGGGGCAGGAGGAGAGGAAGTAGAGGAAAACACTGATGACATACTTGGTTAATTTAAGAAATTATTATTGATTTTTAAAGATGAAATGATACAGTGCTGAGATTCACTCAAAATAATCCAGGGGTAAGTCAGGAAGTAGGTGAGGGGTGCAGGTAAGACTGGCCAGGAGTTGGTGATTCCTGTAGTTGGGTAAAAAAGTTGATCTCTCTGATTCAGTCTCTGCCTTTCCCAGCTCCATCCTATGATCTTTTAAAATAAATTCTCCATGTCAGCAGTTTTCTGGTCTAATTTTGACAAGCAGAGGGGCTTAGGCAGGAATGTTCTGAGGGGAAAACCAGTCTTTGAAAATATCCCAGGGCTGTTTCATTAGAAATCTTAGCAGCAAAATTTCCCCAAATGGCAATGAGTCTTACAATGCTTTACTATCTGCTGAGGTTTTCTTTTTTTAAGGGCATTCTAATCCACTAACCAGACTATCATTCAAGTAATATGCAAATTGCATTATTCTAAAAATTTGCAGGTCAGCCTAGAGAAGTTTTGAATGGCAGTGGGGAAGAAGTTCCCTCCCTCCCTTTTCTCTCCCTCCCCACTTTTCTCTCCCTCTCTGACTTCCTCCTTTTGCAAAAGGTAGAGAAACTCCTCTTTCAATGAATGAGTAAGTGAAGCTACTCTCTGAGAGAGCTTCTTTTGTTCTACTCCCTCTTGGCCTCCCATGATGAGTCAAAACAAGAACTAGAATCTCAAACCTCCAGCTGGAAGGAGGCTTTTCATATTGGTCAAACTCCCGGGGATAGGCCAACACTGTTTTCTGCTGCTGCTGCTAAGTCACTTCAGTCGTGTCCGACTCTGAGTGACCCCATAGACGGCAGCCCACCAGGCTCCCCCATCCCTGGGATTCTCCAGGCAAGAACACTGGAATGGGTTGCCATTTCCTTCTCCAGTGCATGAAAGTGAAAAGTGAAAGTGAAGTCGCTCAGTCGTGTCCGACTCTTAGCAACCCCATGGACTGCAGCCTACCAGGCTCCTCCGTCCATGGGATTTTCCAGGCAAGAGGACTGGAGTGGGGTGCCATTGCCTTCTCCGAACACTGTTTTCTAAGGGGTTAAAATTTCTCCATGGCCTGGGACTAGTTTCTATCTTCACATTTCCTTCTAGGAAGCCTGACTACCTCTTCTGATTCCTACTCAGTAAATTATAATCACATTCCAGACCTACTGTTCCTGATTCCCAAAGAATCAGCTGCGGTTTTGGACGTTCTGGCCCTCCTTAATTTCAGAGTTGCCGATAGTTTCATGGTCTTTCTTAAAGATAGGGCGGCAGACTGTATGTTGTCCCTCAATCTAAGCAGTGCTCCTTTCAGTATAAAGACTTCCCAGGGGAAGACTATACTTCCCAACTTCCTGTGTAGCTCTGTATGGCTATTAGACTAAGTTCCAGCTGGAAAGGGTAATGCTGATACTCATTCGGGATCTTGTCTTTAGAAGAAAACAGAGGTGTCTTCCTGGTTCCTTTCCCCCTTCTTGCTGGTTGAGAAGGTCAGAAACAGACTCACACACGGAAGGCAGACTGGAGTCATCCAACCAGTCCTGAATTGCCACCTCTGGACTATGACAGGAGAGAGACATAACTTGTACCTTGTGTAAGCCACTGAGGCTTGGAATCTCTCTGTTCAGCTGCTTACCCTGTTTCTTAACTAATACAGATGGCTACCCTGTAACCAGAGGGTATAAATTTTACTTTGGGCAACTCTTGTCACAACTTTATTTCCAAAAACCTGGGGTAGCCCCCCCGCCATCATTCTTGTCCCAAATGACACCTGTGAATCCACGCAATGTGGTCACTTTGATGATGTGCCTATTCATGGCTATAAACTCAAGAATCATTTTGTCAGGCAGAAATTTCTCAGTTGAGCACCCTATGCCAATATTTTCCCTTAAAAGTCAAATGACAAGGAGGATCTGGAAACACCTGAGAGCACTGGGATGTATTCCTATTTTTCCAAATCCCTAGCGTTTGCATCTTGATTCTTGCTTGGAAAGAGCATTTTCCACCAAGAGCCAATAGCTTGGCCAACGCCGGCAGACGTACTCCATTACAACTAATAATGGGACTCAAGCACTTCAGAAGCTTTTACTAATTGAGCCGCTAAATATCTCTATGAAGTAGGTAACCATTATCGTCCCCAATTACTGTCAAGAAGCTGAGTTGCAGAGACATTAAGTGGCTTGCCAGGATCATGCAGTGGCATCGCAAGCAGATTAAGTTCCCCGGTGGAGCCTGAATTTCAACCCCAATCAAGGGAACTAGAATTGGCCTGGAAGTCGGGAGACCTGTATTCTACCATTAACCACTGAATAGAAGTCATTTCCTGTTTCTGTGCATGCATGTGTGTGAGTGTTGGGGGTGGGGTCCGAATAATCTATCCATCCTCTGTGGTTTTTCCCACTGAAGGCTGAAGAGGAGTTCCCCTGAAAACAACAGACATCCCACTGCTGATTCTCGCAGAAAGTTGTTAATCCTGAGACCCAGAAATAAAGACCTAAGAGAAAATAACCTCTTTATAGGACCAAGACTCAGAGGTGAAGATAGGATAAAGTATGGTCTCCAGGGTGTTCACTGGCGCTGGGAGATGGGCCTAGGACACAGCAGGAGGGAGGGGTGGGAATTCAGGGCTCCTTTCCAGGCCAAAGTGCAGACATGGAAGAAGGTGACAACTGGAAGACAGCCCAGTCTGACGGTGACTGCCTCATGTCAAGTTTATGGAGTGACAGGGCGAGGCCAGCAGTCCTGAGAGGAAAAACATGGGGGATTTGTGCCCAAGGAGGAGCAAAGCAGCACCCTGGGAAGTATTCTCAATCCACAGGGAAACCGAGGACAACAGATGTCCTGCCAAGAGTCCATTGTGAGCTAAGCCATCATAATTTGGGAACAAACTGAAGCCACAGGCTGTGTGGCCTAGGACAAACAGGTATCTGGGAAAGGAGCCTGTCCATGTGGCTTCCCTCTCGAACTCCATTCTTTTCTTTTCCTTTTTGTCTGTACCATGTGGCATGTAAGATCTTATTTCCCAGACCAGGTATCAAACCTGGGACCCTGTAGTAGAAACCAAGTCCTAACCACTGGATGGCCAAGGAAGTCCCCTCAGATTCTTTCTCATTGAGATGCAAGAGCCACAGTCCAGGGCTGCTGGGAATCCAGCCACAAGGTCCCTGGGCAAGAGTGAGTGAAGTTTCACTCCCCTACAATCCATCCACACCGGTCCTGGCATTTTCGCCACTGGCCCCAGGTTGTAGGTGACTGGCTAAGGTTGAGTTTAGGGCAGACGGCCTTTAGTGATAAGAGTTCGGTTAATTACCACACAGAGAAAATGGAGGGTCCTGTGGTCTGTCTGTTTCCCATGCCTGTTTCAAATGAATTAAGTTTTGGCTAACTCATTGCAAGGTACACTTCACTGCATTTTGACAAATATCACCACCATGCCAATCAAGATCTAAGACATTCCCAATTGCATGGAAAGTTCCCTCAAGCCCTTTCCAGTCAATCCCCCCACCTTCCAACAAGCAAGCAATATTCTGATTTTTTATCATCTTTGTTTAGACTTGTCTGTTGTAAAACTTGTTATAAATAGAACCATACTGTATGTACTCTCTCTAGATCTGTTTTTAATATGCAAATGATGTTTTCAATTACTTGCCATGAGTAAACATGTCACACCGAGAAGATCCAGTGCATTGATCCTGTGGCTGTGCATCACCCTCAGCACACCTGAATGCCCTGATATGAGTTTACATAGCAGAAATATGTGAACCTCAGTTGTTTGCTTAGCAGCGGCCAGGTGACTCTCTCCCTTCCCCCACTCTGAAGTCCTGAAACCTCAGGCCTTACCTCCTTCCAACTCTTCTCCACCAGCCCCAGCACAGAGTAATGACTGTACCCTGAGGGTCCTGGCATCCTGAGAGGCTCTATTTTTGGCTAGAATAACAATTCCCAATGCAGAAATAGAGCTGTTACAGCTTAATAGCTAATAATAATATTAGCTACCATTTACTGAAGGCTCTTCAAGACCTGCTTATGTTTGCATACAATATCTCATGTAATTTTCACAGCTCTCACCCTACTTCCACCCCAGGTATTATCTCTATTTTACAAATGAGGAAGCTAAGGCTCAGAGAGGTTAGAATGGCGCTTCCAATATGTTAATGGGCAAATGATTCATCTGGAGTTCTTATTAAAATGCAGATCCTTATTCAGTAAGTCCAGGGCTGGCCTGAGCATCTGTACCTTGTAAAAATTCCCAATTGAGGGTAATGGTGCTGGTTCATGGATTACATCTGAAGTAGCAAGATGTACTGGCTAAAGTCAACTACCAGCAAAAGGAAAACCTAAGAAATTAACTCTGAACATCTGCCTCCAAAGCTGGTGCTTTTAACAGTTTTGTTTATGTAGCGGGGAAAAGAAGAGAAAAACGGGCTGAATTCCTGTTTTAGGAGGCGAGTGTTTTTGTTTAGCAAAACACCTTGATGACTATATATAAAATAGATAACTCATAAGGACTTACTGTATAACACAGAGAATTATATTCAATACTCTGTAATGACCTATATGCAAAAAGAATCCAAAAAAGAATAGATTTATGTATATGTACAACTGATTCACTAACTACAATGTATTCCTTAGTTTCATCTTTTCCACCTTTATCTTTCCCAAGGAAGTGTTCAGTTCAGTTCAGTCGCTCAGTCATGTCCGACTCTTTGCGACCCCATGAATCGCAGCATGCCAGGCCTCCCTGTCCATCACCAACTCCTGGAGTTCACACAGACGCACGTCCATCGAGTCAGTGATGCCATCCAGCCATCTCATCCTCTGTCGTCCCCTTCTCCTCCTGCCCCCAATCCCTCCCAGCATCAGAGTCTTTTCCAATGAGTCAACCCTTCGCATGAGATGGCCAAAGTACTGGAGTTTCAGCTTTAGCATCATTCCTTCCAAAGAAATCCCAGGGCTGATCTCCTTCAGAATGGACTGGTTGGATCTCCTTGCAGTCCAAGGGACTCTCAAGAGTCTTCTCCAACACCACAGTTCAAAAGCATCAATTCTTCAACGCTCAGTCTTCTTCACAATCCAACTCTCACATCCATACATGACAGGGTAGTCTTGGCCTAAAACCATCTCCTTAACACCATCCAACACTATAGGTTACCTGTGCCTGGCACGTGCTTGCTGGCATAGTTTCCCTTCTACCTTTACTTCTTCCCATATTTAGAACACAGCTCAAGGCCCTACCATATCTTTGACAGTTCCTTCTTTAATTTGTAAGATGAGGCTCAAACTCAATGGCATTGCTCTATGACATACTCCACACATACAGCCTCAGGGCACAAAGCAGCTACCTGTCAAGAATTTTATGGAAGCTAGAGGGTTGGGGGTACTTCCCAGGTGGCATTAGTGGTAAAGAACCCACCCCTGCCAATGCAGGAGACTCAGATGCAGTTTCAATTCCAGGGTTGGGAAGGTCCCCTGGAGGAGGAGATGTTAACCTGCTTCAGTATACTTGCCTGAAAAGTTGCATGTACAAGACGAGCCTGGTGGTCTATAGTCCATGGGCTCACAAAGAGTCGGACACAACTAAGAAGACATACACACATGTAGAGCCTCCTGGATAATTCCTTGGCTCCTTGATAGCACTGCTTCCTTGAGCCTCAGGGCTTCTGAAGCTATAGGAAAAAACCAAGATCCAAATTCCAAATAATACCTGCCTTTCTGTTATCACTTAGCTTAGAACAAAGACTCAATGGATATGAGTTTGAGCAAACTCTGAGAGATAGTGAAGGACAGGGAAGCCTGGTGTGTTGCAGTCCATGAGGTTGCAAAGAGTCACATGATTTAGTGACTGAACAAGAACAAAGACCAAGGCATGGTGGTTCCTTTTTGATAAATGCCTCAAGGTGATGTCTTCTGTCTACCCTGAATGAATTAATCATGTACAACCACATGAAGCATATTAAGGTACAAGCATATTAACTCCTAAGTCATTTATGATGGAAAAGAGTTAGAAACCATCTAAATATCAATATGACATTGGTTAAACAATTAATGGTATATACATATAAGCCATTATGCAGCTCTTATGCAGGAATTACTATGCAAGCAAGAAAAATAGTAGAGAAAAATATTGAACTATGGGAGAAAATAAGATATATTGCTAAGGGGTAACATCAAGCTGGTTTTAGGAAAGGCAGAGGAACCAGGGATCAAATTGCCAACATCTGCTGGATCATCGAAAAAGCAAGAGAGTTCCAGAAAAACATCTATTTCTGCTTTATTGACTATGCCAAAGCCTTTGACTGTGTGGATCACAATAAACTGTGGAAAATTCTGAAAGAGATGGGAATACCAGACCACCTGACCTGCCTCTTGAGAAACGTATATGCAGGTCAGGAAGCAACAGTTAGAACTGGACATGGAACAACAGACTGGTTCCAAATAGGAAAAGGAGTACTTCAAGGCTGTATATTGTCACCCTGCTTATTTAACTTCTATGCAGAGTACATCATGAGAAACACTGGGCTGGAAGAAACACAAGCTGGAATCAAGATTGCTGGAAGAAATATCAATAACCTCAGACATGCAGATGACACCACCCTTACCACAGAAAGTGAAGAGGAACTAAAGAGCCTCATGATGAAAGTGAAAGAGGAGAGTGAAAAAGTTGGCTTAAAGCTCAACATTCAGAAAATGAAGATCATGGCATCTGGTCCCATCACTTTATGGCAATTAGATGGGGAAACAGTGGAAACAGTGTCAGACTTTATTTTGGGGGGCTCCAAAATCACTGCAGATGGTGACTTCAGCCATGAAATTAAAAGACGCTTACTCCTTGGAAGGAAAGTTATGACCAACCTAGATAGCATATTCAAAAACAGAGATATTACTTTGCCAACAAAGGTCTGTTTAGTCAAGGCTACGTTTTTTCCAGTGGTCATGATTGGACACGAGAGTTGGACTGTGAAGAAAGCTGAGCGCCAAAGAACTGATGCTTTTGAACTGTGGTGTTGGAGAAGACTCTTGAGAGTCCCTTGGACTGCAAGGAGATCCAACCAGTCCATTCTAAAGGAGACCAGTCCCAGGCGTTCACTGGAAGGACTGATGTTGAGGCTGAAACTCCAATACTTTGGCCACCTCATGTGAAGAGTTGACTCATTGGAAAAGACCCTGATACTAGGAGGGATTGGGGGCAGGAGGAAAGGGGGACAACAGAGGATGAGATGGCTGGATGGCATCATCAACTCAATGCACATGAGTTTGGGTGAACTCTGGGAGTTGATGATGGACAGGGAGGCCTGGCATGCTGCGATTCATAGGGTCACAGAGTCGGACACAACTGAGCGACAGAACTGAACTGAACTGAACATAGTAAAATCCTATTTTTAATTAAAAAAATTTTGTACACACACTGCTATAGTCTGAACTGTCTCTCCAAAATTTATGTTGAAGGCCTAACCCCTAATATTTACTAAATTGGACGACAGGGCCTGCAAGGAGGTAATTAAGTTTAACTGAGGTCATAGGACTGGGACTCTGACACAACAGGATTAATTCCTCCTGAAAAGAGCAACCAGAGAATTTATTTTTTCTCCACCAGGCGACCACACAGTGAGATGGTAGCTGTCTGTCTACAAGCCCAGTACAGGGCTCTTATTAGAACCCAACTATCCTGATCTCAGAATCCTAGCCTCCAAAACTATGAGAAAATACACTTCTGTTCTTAAAGCCATTGAGTATATGGCATTTTGTTTCAACAGCCTGAGAAGACTAATATGCACATATACATAGATGACATAAGACAATGTTAACAGAGATTATCTCTGTGAAGAGAATTACTGATGACTTTAGTTTTTTCTTTAAATGTTTTCTAGACTTTGTTACAATGAACCAGATCTATTTTTATTAATGCATAAAACCAATGTTATCTTTATATGAAAAGACCCTGATGCTGCGAAATATTGAAGGCAGGAGGAGAAGGGGACGACAGAGGATGAAATGGTTGGATGGCATCACCAACTCAATGGACATGAGTTTGAGTAAACTCTGGGAGTTGGTGATGGACAGGGAGGCCTGGCATGCTGCAGTCCATGGGGTCGCAAAGAATCGGACACAACTGAGTGACTGAATTGAACAGAAGTGAATGAATGGACTTCCCTGGTGGCTCAGATGGTAAAGAATCTGCCTGCAATGCAGGAGACCTGGGTTCAATCCCTGGATTGGAAAGATCCCCTGAAGAAGGAAATGGCTACCCACTCCAGTATTCTGGCCTGGAGAATTCCATAAACAGAGGAGCCTGACACCAGCACCAGACATGCAGTGGTTTCTAAGTTACAGTTTGTTGAGAGAATTCTAAAATATGAGGTCTCTCTCCAGACAGTCCATGGAGTCGCAAAGAGTCGGACACGACTGAGCGACTTTCACTTTCACTGAAGAAATTAATGGTTTTATATTCCTTTTGCTAACCTGTACTTCCTAAAATTCTACAACAAGTATATATTAATTTCATTTTTATAGTTTTATAGTTTCATTTTATATTTTGACAATTTCAAAGAGATTGTCCCCCTCCATGTGAAATCATCCATATGAGTGCATGAAGTTTTGTGTGTGTGTGTGTGTGTGTGGGTGCACATATGTGTGAGTGTATGAGAGAGAGAAGGAGAGAGACCTCATATTTTAGAATTCTCTCAACAAACTGTAACTGAGAAACCACTGAGGTCTGGTGCTGGGCTAAATTTTTTTCTTTAGTGCAGTAATAGTTTTCTATTTGTATAACAATCTTGTGACAAATTTCTCAGCTTAAAACAATGTACACTTGGCTCCCAGTTTCCATGTGTCAGGAGTCCTGACCTGACTTAGCTGGGTCCTATGTCTGGGTCTTGCCAGGGTGCAAACAATATGTTAGCCAGGGCTGAGGTTTCATTAGAGATTTGACTGGGGAAGGATCTGCTTTCATGCTTCTTCAGGTTGTTGGTAGAAATCAGTTTCTTGTCATTTATCAATAGAAGTAAAGGTTTCAGTTTCTTGCTAACTGTTGGCCAGAGGCCACCCTCAGCTCCTAGAGGACTACATGAGGTATCATGGGGTGTCATTCCCACACAGGGTTCCCCAACCTGGATTCTTGTTTCCTCCAAGCCAGTAAGGGATGCAGAGATTGTAGCAACATCTATGTACTGTAATCATGTACATTCTGTCACCGGGCTGTGTTCTATTGGTTAGAAGCAAGTCACAAGTTCTGCCCACATTCAACGGAGAGCATCACACAGGACACAACCAGAGGTGAATTGCAGGGCCACCTTAAGCATTGGTCACAAACACTGTATTTAATTTTATTTATCATATGTGGCACATTTTAAAAAATGAAATAATGGAAGATTTTTTTTCCTATTCTCTCCTAAAGACTTATTTTCACAGGGCTTTAATTCTTCTTCTTTTTTTTTTAATGTTTTGAGACTTTTACTCATATTAAGAGAACAAATCATAAATGCATACACTGTTAGATGACTTTTCATATCCACTTAACCAGGACTCAGATCAGCACATTCCCAGGAAGCCCCCTCCTGCTTCCTGGCAGTCACTGTGCGCCCCACCCACTAAAGGTGCCCACTCTGCGGGCAGAGCTGCACTTGTCTTCTCCTCTAACTTTTTCATGCCTGCCGGCCTCACTTATGAAGTCATCCCACAACAGGGATTTTCAGGCTTAGGAACAAGACCTGCTCAGCCAACCAGGACTGAAAAGAACCTCTGCTGCTGCTGCTGCTGCTGCTAAGTTGCTTCAGTCGTGTCCGCTACAGACCTGGTACTGATAGAAATGATGCTCTGGCTCAAACAGGATTGAGCTGCTGGAATTTGCAGCTTGATGGCATCCTCTCCATGAGATAATTGGAAGAAAAAACCCGTGTTCAAGGGACTCAAAGGCTAAGAAAGGAAAAGCTACCGTCTGGTGCTCCTTTGCTCCCTGAAGCAAGTCTCTGCTTCTGGACTCAAGTGAATTACTCCCCAGGGATGTAAAGAAAACCTGCAGATGCGATTGGGAAACTCAGAATTCTCTAAAGCAGCACTCTCCAATAGAAATATAATGCAAGCACATTATGCAATTTAAATTTTTCTGGGACTTCCCTGGTGGTACAGTGGGTAAGAATCCTCCTGCCAACACAGGGGACATCGGTTCGATCCCTGGTCTGGGAAGATTTCACATGCCTCGGAGCAACTAAGCCCATAAGCCACAACGATTGAGCCCACATGCTGCAGCTACTGAAGTCTGTGTGCCCAGAGTCCATGCTCGGTAACAAAGAGAAGCCACTGCAACAAGAGACCTGTGCACCACAATGAAGAGTAGTCTGTGCTTGTGCAGCTAGGGAAGGCCCATGAGCAGCAGTGAAGACCCAGTGTAACCAAAAATACAGAAATGTTAAAAATTTCTGGTAGCTGCATGAAACAAAGAGTAAATAAGCTTTAACCATTTTAATAATTAAATATTAATTAATAATTTATTTTCAATATTTTCATTAAACACAACATAAATGATATCATTATAATCTATAATCAGTATAAAATTATGAATGGGATGTTGATATTGAAAAGCAATGAAATATTTTACTTTTTTTGCACTAAGTCTCTAAAATCCAGTGCTTTAAGTCTAGTATTTTACACATCAGTTCAGAGTAGTCACGTTTCAACATCTCAGAAGCATATGTGGTTGATGGCTACCATGTAGGAAAATGAAGTTTTAAAGAATCAAGAAGACATGCCAGGACATAAGCAAAAAAAAAAAAAAAAAAAAATCCAATTTAAAAAATGCTCCAAGAGTGGGTTGTAATGATATGCAAGAAGCAAACATGCATTCATTTATTAAACAATTTTTGCATGCAGAGGACAGAAAGAAGAACTCTGCCCTCAAGGACCTCATCATCTAGCAAGAGAGCAAGACCTGAATGGATTATTATAACATCAGGTGGCAGATGTAGTGCCAGAGACAATCACAAGGGAACAGAGAGATGCACCATCCTCTGGAGAAGGAGGCTGGAGAACAGGGCCCTAATATCACCATCCATTACAACTGGTTAAGGTCTCTGATGTTCTCATCATTCATGAAATTCTCATCATCTCAGGAGTTCTGCATCACGAAAATAACCTGGTTAAAATGCAAATTCCTACTCAGGCAGGGAGAACACATAAATGCATGCATGCCCATTTACATGCATTACTTTTTGAAACCAGATTTATTTGTGTTATTTGGCAGAAAACAAAGCTGGAGGTATGAGACAAAAGACAAAAGACTTAAATATGGAGCTTCTAGAAGGCTTCTAAGATAAAATAGGCAAAGGAGAACAAGAGCAGTGAGAGATTATTAAGGTGTCAGGAAGAAAGGCAGGAAACTGCCCAATTCTGAGCTTTGGGAAACTAATCCAGACTAACGTCTTTTGTTATCCTAATGTGTGATCACCCAGAGGTCCTCAAAATGTGACCCTCAGACCTCCTGCAACAGATTCACTGGCATACACTACTAAAAATGCACAGTCCTGGCCCCATCCTAGACCACCTCTGGCAGAAATTATTACTGTTCCTTCTCTCCTCTAAGATGATTATTTGCTCCTTCTTTCCTCTAAGATAATTATTCACCTTTGATATGAGTGGTGTGTCCTCTTATGGGGCTATTTCTTCTGTGTCCTTAAGTGAAGAAAGTATGGCAGACTGATTGATAAAATAAAAAATATTACTGTTTCACATTATGGTCAACATGTAATGTGAGTGAGAAATAACTTTTTCTTGTTATAAGCCATTGAGATATGGGGAGTTATTTGTTACTGCACCATAACCAAGCCAAAGCTGCCTAATACACCTACTGAATAAAAATTTTCAGAGGAGACAGTGGATCCTAGCAATCTGCATTTTAACATGCTCCCTGTGTGACCCTCATTCTCATGAATAACATCTGAGCAAAGAATCCTCTTTGCGAAGTGAGGCTTTTATCACCTTGAGAGTTGAATGCTGCCCACAAAACAGACATTCAGAGTTTTAGGTTTCAGTAGTACTCTTGCCTGGAAAACCCCATGGGCGGAGGAGCCTGGTAGGCTGCAGTCCATGGGGTTGTGAAGAGTTGGACACAACTGAGCGACTTCACTTTCACTTTTCACATTCATGCATTGGAGAAGGAAATGGCAACCCACTCCAGTGTTCTTGCCTGGAGAATCCCAGGGACAGGGGAGCCTGGTGGGCTGCCGTCTATGGGGTCACTCAGAGTCGGACACGACTGAAGTGACTTAGCAGAGAGCAGAGAGAGTACAGCATACGTATGAATCTTAATTCCTCAGTCTGTCACAGTCCTAGAAATTAAGGAAAACTAAAGCAAGTTAGCTCAGGTAGATGGGCTTCCCTGATAGCTCAGTTGGTAAAGAATCCGCCTGCAATGCAGGAAACCCTAGTTTAATTCCTGGGGCGGGAAAATCCACTGGAGAAGGAATAAGCTGCTCACTCCAGTTTTCTTGGGCTTCCCTGGTAAAGAATCCACCTGCAATGTGGGAGACCTGGGTTTGATCCCTGAGTTGGGAAGATCCCCTGGAGAAGGAAAAGGCTACCCACTCCAGTATTGTGGCCTTGAGAATTCCATGGACTGTATAGTCCATGGTGTCACAAAGAGTCAGACACGACTGAGTGACTTTCACTTTCAAAGCAAGGTAGAGGCAGTCTCAGCAGCTCAGCAGCAAGCATTTATTTGGGTTCCTGTTTTATAAAAGGCACTGGGCCAGATGCTGTAGGTGAATTCCTTGTACCAACACTGAAAGTCCCCAGTCCTCCAAGACTTTTCATCCATGAGGCCCTGACAGTGCCAGTTTTGTCTCTCAGAATTGGGCAGAAATGGGCTTCCCTGGTCCTGTGATGAACAGGAGCTTTGATAGGAGGGTGAGGAAAATTCTACTGAGAAGTTCAGAGTGGGAGGCTGGCTTTGCTCGAACAGAGCAAATGCCCACGTCTAATAGACATGGCAGTGCCATGCTTCTTCTGAAGTGCAAACCAACGAAACATCCTGGCTTTACACCCTCCAGACTCCTTACCAGGGCAGAGATGGCCCTTTGTGAACTAACCCAGGCTTTCCTTTCTGGTATCCTACCTGCTACCCCTTGCCTGCAAAGGAAAACAAAATTTGAAAAACTGGGTGAGGTGGCCCTCTTACAGGCTCAGCCAGTGCTTCTGAACTTCCTCTCTCCATCATGATCACCACGCGTGGAATCTTTCCATTTAAATGTCCATTGCTCTACTAGCCTGGAAGCATCCAGGGGAGGGGATTTCTCTGGCCTACAGTATCCTCTTCAGCTGTCACCTTGCCTGACACATGGTAGATGCTCAGTATATATTTGTGGACGGAATGGACAAACAAGGAACATAAACACTATCAGAACAGCTCCTTTCTGAAACTACTGTGGGCTGGGATGCAGGTAATTTTTATTAAATTTCTCACTATCCAATGAATCTGTCAATAACTTATCTCCTCCTCACCCCACATCCATCCACTCTTCTGTTTGGTGAGTTCTTCAGGGTTCTGGGCCTGATCACCTGCTGAGCTGTCCCTGGGCTGAATGAGGACCTGGGAAAGGCATGTCATGGGCTCACGCCTTGCTCACTGAGCACCTATTATGTGCCAGGGCACAAAATGTACATCTCAAAAAATGCTCCCACCATACTGGGAAGCCAAGTTCATTGTTTTTTTTTAAGCCTTATAAAGTTGTGAAATACAGTATTTGAATAGGCAAACACCAAAAGCATAAATATAGAGCTTAACACAGTACAGTCCACAAACAACTGTTGAACCCGCAGTCAGCTGGGTGAGGTGAGTTTCTACTCCGGAGCCTCAAGGACCAATCAGGCCACAAGCTTCTCCCTGCTCCTCAGGTAAGTGCTTCCTTGTTTCTTTGAAGACACCTAAGTGTGCTTCCCCAAACAACAGAGTATTGTGCTTTTGAAAATATCTTTAGTAAACTATAGTTGTCATACAAGAAACGGCATGTATTGAAAATGCAGATTTGGGGATGAATATCCTTATTATCAGGCTTCCCAGGTGGTGCTAGTGGTAAAGAACCTGTCAACCAATGCAGGAGACGTAAGAGATGCTGGTTCCACTCCTGGGTCAGGAAGAACCCCTGGAGGAGGGTATGGCAACCCACTCCAGTATTCTTTCCTGGAAAATCCCATGGACAGAGGAGCCTGGAGGGCTACAATCTATAGAATCACAGTCAAACACAACTGTAGCAACTTAGCACATGCACACACACACACACACACACACACACACACATTTCCTTATTATCTCAGTTTCTCAGATGAGAACAGGGAGACACAAAGAGGTGAGGTGGGCTCTTCAGGGGTCCCACCCTCCCTCTCCCACAAACACACACTGGAAGGAGGTTCAGCTTCCAGGGCTCCAGCCTGGTCCCCCCACTCACTGTTTCCAACCTGCATGTGGGAAACCCTAGGCCACACCACTGTAGCCCCAGCAAGGCTGGGATGGGGGAGGTACAGCCTGTCAGGAGGGCTTGGGGTGACAGCGGTGGGCTCCAATCTGGATCCAGGAAGTCTGTGGGGACAGAGGGAAGGGAAGAAATCAGCTTAAATTTGGGTTTGTTTCCCAGGCTTTCAAGTCAGAGTGAAGCAAAACTCTAGCCTCCTTCTTCTATTCTCGCAGCTCTTTTGACCTGTCCAGCCCTCCACACGCAGGTGCAGAGTGGATGGAAGCACCTGGGGCTTAGGACCCCAGGTCAGAACCATTCAAGTCCTCATTCTTCCTAACGAAAACCCTGAGAAAAATCTAAAGTTTTACTAACCAAAAAGAAGCATGTGAAAACACCTTGGGAATTAAAGATTCTCCTCAGTCAGGGGTACATGCATGGAGCTTAGCAGGAAAACGGCAGACAATGGTTCAAATTCCGAATGTGTCCCTCTCCTTTCAAGGACCTTGGGCAGGGTCTCTACTGCCCTGATCTGTCTCAGTTTCTCCCTTTAATGGTGGGGAGGAGGGTGGTGGTGACAGCGCCCACTGCTCCTGGGGCTGTTGGGAGAATCCATTGAGATGATGCCTGCAAAGCATTCAGCACAGTGCCTGGCGCTCAGGAGGGGTTTCATTAATTTTTTAAAAAATAATTTTTTTTTAATCATCAGTAAAAAATAACACTGCATGAAACAGTGCGAGTGGACCTTCAGCTCTGAAAACCCCTCAAGTGTGTACCCTGTGGCCTTTATGGAGAACATTCCAGCAGGTGTGGAAGAAATTCCCACTGACTGCCCTACCGAGGACGCTAACCTGGACAGCACCAGCTGCAGAGGCAAGCACTGAGCCCTCGGTGGGGCTGAGTAGCAGGAGAAGGGGACTCATCATCATCTGAAACTGTCCCAGGGAAGCCACCTTGCCAAGAGGCCACTGGAGTGTTGGGGAGGGATGTGGGCCTTCCTGGGGCTGCGTCATCTGGCAAAGAGCAGCTGGTCCCCACCCCCACCTCTTCCCACCCATCCCACATGTATAGACCCTGATCCTGGGCACCTGGCCACTGTAGGCCTCCCTGTTCCTGCTCCCAGGGCCAGCCTAGGTACCTGGGTGATGGCTCAGTTGCAGCTGTGCACCCCTCACCATGGAATCAGGCTGTGGGGAGCAGACACCCTCTTGAAGACACTTGGGGTGGGGTAAGTGTGTTATGTCAGGATGCAGGGGACACCTCGGGACTCTGAGGCTGGATCCTCAGGTGAACCAGGACATCCAAAGGCATGGACACTGGGGATGGGCCAAGGGTTGGGGGGTACAATCTCTTTCCCTCTGCTCCCCACATCCCTGCTTGGTTCTCCCTCCTCTCCCTCCCCTCCCAGACCCCTACCTTCCGCCCTTACCCTCCCAGGGTGATTAGTAGTAGTCTGAATCTCCAAAGATGAGTTGGTTTCCTTGGGCAGCTATAACAAGTCACTACAAACTTGATGGTTAAAATCAATAGCAATTGATGCCCCCTCAGTTATGGAGTCTGGAAGTCCGAAATCAAGGTGTCTACAGGGGTGGTTCCTCCTGGAGGGTCTGAAGGATAATTCTCTCCTCCCTTTCCTCCCAGTTTCTGGTGGCCAATCCTGGGCATTCCTTGGCTTCAGAGCATATCACCTCAATCTGCTGCTCTGCCTTCACATGGCCTTCCCCTCTATGTGTCAAATCTACCAGTCATCAGATTTAGTGCCCCGCCTAATCTCAGGGTTATCTCATCTTTAGATCTTTAACATAATTACATTGACAAAAACTCCTTTTCCAAATAAGGTTCCATTTTGAGGTTGTGGGTGAGTATATATTTTTTGGGGGGTGTGCTACTTAACCCACTAAACTCTCCCTTTTCTCTCCACTGGCCCAGTTTTTATTTCCATGCCCTTTCCCCACCCCTTCCTTCCTTTGCCTCTCCCTTCCCCTTCTCTCCCTCCTTCCTTCCCTCCACCATTCTCTCCCCTCACCTCTCTACTGACCACAACGTCATGTAACCTTATAGAGCTGATATCCAGCAACAGCTAGTCTAGAATTTTTAATTAAAAATTCTTGGGAAAAAGGATTTGCCTGGGACAGCCTAGTCAGGTGGCCAATCAGATGTGGGCTGAGGGGCAAAGTTCATCACCAGATGGTAAGTTACCAGGTGGAGGCAGAATGACCTGGCCCCCATGGAAGGCTATGGTGCCCTGATGGACCTGCCTCTAAATGGATCCAGTGTATGTGTCATCAGAACTGTCTGTCCAGTGCCTGTGGCTAACGGGGCATCAACAGAATTTCAAGATCCCTCTCTCTTGCTTGGATTTAATAAATCCACCCTGTCTGGAAACCCACTCTTTCTGGGGCTATATTTTAATGCCAGGAGGTGTAGCTTTTCTAACTTGCTTGACTTTAAGACTCACGTAGGGAAGGAAGATGTTTTGCTAAAGATGTAGATGATCAGGTGCCTTCTCTAGAATCTGCATTTTGACACTCTAGAAGATTCTTATAGTCAGTAAATTGTGGAAAATATCACCATAGGGTACAGTGTCTTTCCAATGTCAAAAATTCTCTTATTCCCTCAAAGTCTGTCCCCTAAGCACAAATTCCTTTGACCAACCTAAAGAGAAAATTTGGTGAAATTGTGCAATGCCAGACTGGGAGTATGGCGTCTGTGTAGTTAAGAATGTGGGCTTTAGTGCTACTGCACAGACCTGAGCCTTCTGGCTGGTGACCCTGGGCTCTGTGACTTATCTAAGCCTCACAATCATCTGTAAAGTGGGGATAGTAATAGTCTCATTGGTTTGTTGTGAAGATTAAAGACAGGTGTAAACATAAGAGATTTTTTGAGCACTCCCTCTGTTGAATGCCCAAGCTGGACCTCTCCCAAAGCAGCCAGCACTGCAGATGGAGGCTGTGCAGAGAATAAAGGGCCTCATCCCTGGGGCTGGAACAGTGACTACACCTGGCCAGGTAGCCAGATGAGACTTACCTGCACAGAATTGAGATTCTCTGAGGGAAGAGAAAGAGTGGGTGGCAAGGGATGAATACTGGGTTAGAAGAAACCATGCCTGCCATATCTTCAGGCATCTCAGAGTGCTTTGTTTATTTCTCCGGGCAAGAATACTGGAGTGGGTAGCCATTCTCTTCTCCAGGGGATCTTCCTGACCCAGGGATCAAACCCAGGTCTCCTGCATTACCGGCAGATTCTTTACCATCTGGGCCACCAGGGATGTCCTTTAATTTTTGTTTAAGATGCGCAAGTCGAGAGAGTAGCACAGTGAGCCCCACGGACCATGGCCCAGCTGCAACAACCATCTTTCACCATTCGTGTTTTGTTTCTTTCCCTTCCTCACCACCTTTGGCACCCACAACCTGGGAGTAGTATAAATCAATTGTTCCACTTTTGTTTTTTATCTCTTAAGTATCCTTTATTTCTTAGAGCACTTTTAGGTTCATGCTAAAATTGAAGGGAAAATGCAGAGATTTCCCTATAACCCCTGTCTCCTGTATACATAACCTCCCCCACTATCAACAACCCCCACCTGAGGGGTACATTTGTACAATCAATGAAATTACATCCACATATCTTTATCACCCAGAGTCCATAGTTCACTAGGGTTCATTCTTAGTGTTGTGCACTCTGTGGGTTTGGACAACTGTATAGTGACATGTAACTGTTCCCCTTTTAAATGCCACAGTGTGTATTTCTGACAGATGCCACCTGCCATGACATGAGCCTTCTGATGGGATGTTGTGGAAAGCACTGGGCACCACCTACAAAGGAGTGTTGCCACAAATGCTGAGCCTGAACTGAAGTAAGCTCTAGAGTTTACAGCAACTACAGGGAATGGTGGGGGGCAGGGTATGTTCAAAATCACCACCTAGATATAGCTAAATCTATAAAGGAGGATATTCTACAGGCAAGATAACCCAGTTTTCTTTTTTAACTAATGAATACCTTAAAAAAGGAAGGAAAACTGCTATAGATTAAAACAGACTAATGAGACCTATCAACCAAATGTAATGTGGGGGTCAGGAGAAAAGTTAAGTTTTTATTGGGAATAACCCAATCATAAAGACAGAGGGATTGGGCATTAAATTATAATATATGATTATTGTTAGTCTGGGCAGGGGGGTAGTTTATAATGGCATGGTGGTCATTATTATCATTTAGGTCCTCACCAGCATTTCTGTTTCCACTCTAGCATTCCTGCCTGGGAAATCCCATGGACAGAGGAGCCTGGTGGGCTGTGGTCCATGGTGTCGAAAAAGAGTTGGACATGATTGAGCAACGAAACAACAATGATAAAAACAACCAAAAAAGCATTTCTTTTGACCTCAACACACAGGACAGACTCAGAAGCAACCCAAGATCTTGGTCCCAGTGCGGGCTCCACCAGTACACCACTGGTTGTCAGGTATCGCATTCAGCATGGCTCAGCCTCAGCATCTTCATCTGAAAAATGTGCAGGATGGAAGAGGTTTCATCTGCAGCCTCCCACCTCCTACCCCCAGCACCCTGACAATGTCAGTTCCAGGGTCATCTCTACCCTTCTCCATGCTGACACCCTCCTGAAATCCAAGAGGTATAGAACGGGGACCTGATGGTTTAGACAAACCATGCTTCTATGTATGTATCACACTAACTTCACTGTTTCCAGAGACAATATTATTGATTACCATTTAGCTTGTGGGCCACTCTGAGATTCTTATCTCCACTCACCCTAAGAGCCTGCCTTGGCTCAGCCTCCATCCAGGGAATGACACTATTAAATGCCTTTCTGATTCCTGTTTCCTTATTTTTCTACTTTGTCAAGATTATTTTAGCTAATAAGGCCCATGTATTATTTATTATTCAAATAGCTGTGATCACTCTAACTCAAGATGGGTAGATCCCAGACTGGCTCTGGTACCCACAGACTCACAATAATAAAAATGCCTTCCAATTCCACACAGTAGCTCAAACTTTTAAAGTGCATTTGTGTGGATTATGGCCTCCTTTTAACTTCATAGTCACCCTAGATTAGGGCTGACAGGCATTCTTATCCCCATTTCACAGACTGAGTAGTTGAGGTTATAAGGAAGTGAAATGAGAATTCAAGACTTAGGAGCCTGACTTCCAAGCCCAGTTTCTACTACATCTTTATGACCTTGGGCAGTGCTGGGGCCCCACAGGCTACAGTTAAGTTGACTGCACATCAGAATTATCCAGGACAATCCCAGTTTGCACCTGTTAACCTGTGTAATTATCATTTCACTCTAAAAATGTGTTCCAGCTTGAATGATAAATTATACAGTTCGAAAGCCCTAGAACGTGAGGAGCATGGACCAAACCACCAGGTTGCAATCTTGGTTGCACAACAGAATCACTGAAGGAGATTATTTAAGCTTCCAAAGCTCAGGCACTGCCCAAACCAAATAGATCAGAATATTTGCAGGGGTGGGACCAGGCATTGTATTTGGTTGGAACTTCTTAGGTTATTCTAAGTGCAGTCAGGGCTGCGACCAGTGACAGATGCTCTCATTCTGCATCAGCATCACCTGGGAGCTTGTTCCACTGAGGATGCACTCATTCCATCTGAGCCCTACTGACTGAATCAGAACTGCATTTGCTCAATATCCCCCAGGGATCCACCTGCAAGTCAAGTTTGTGAAGTTGACTGCTTCTAAATCATTTGGCCAATATAACTTGGCTGATGAGAGCCCCAGCAGGGCCTCCCAGTCTTGTGTCGCCTCAGTAGCTCCCCATGGTGGATGTCCTAGCTAACCATGCAGGCTAACACTTGGAGATACCATAAAATGTAGGGTGAAATAGGGGGCTAGGTGTGATAAAGGGATAAAAAAGGCTGCCTCATATATGCAGAGTACATCATGAGAAATGCTGGGTTAGAAGAAGCACAAGCTGGAATCAAGATTGCCAGGAGAAATATCAATAACCTCAGATATGCAGATGACACCACCCTTATGGCAGAAAGTGAAGAAGAACTAAAGAGCCTCTTGATGAAAGTGAAAGGGGAGAGTGAAAAAGTTGGCTTAAAGCTCAACATTCAGAAAAGTAAGATCATGGCATCTGGTCCCATCACTTCATGGGAAACAGATGGGGAAACAGTAGAAACAGTGACTGACTTTATTTTTCTGGGCTCCAAAATCACTGCAGATGGTGACTGCAGCCATGAAATTAAGAGACGCTTACTCCTTGGAAGGAAAGTTATGACCAACCTAGATAGCATATTCAAAAGCAGAGACATTACTTTGCCACAAAGGTCCACTTAGTCAAGACTATGGTTTTGCCAGTAGTTATGTATGGATGTGAGAGTTGGACTCTAAAGAAAGCTGAGCACCTAAGAATTGATGCTTTTGAACTGTGGTGTTGGAGAAGACTCTTGAATCCCTCGGACTGCAAGGAGATCCAACCAGTCCATCCTAAAGGAGATCAGTCCTGAATATTCATTGGAAGGACTGATGCTGAAGCTGAAACTCCAATACTTTGGCCACCTCATGTGAAGAGCTGACTCATTTGAAAAGACCCTGCTGGGAAAGATTGAGGGCAGGAGAAGGGGACGACAGAGGATGAGATGGTTGGATGGCATCTCTGACTCGATGGACATGAGTTTGGGTAAACCCCGGGAGTTGGTGATGGACAGGGAGGCCTGGCATGCTGCGGTTCATGGGGTCCCAAAGAGTAGGACACGAATGAGTGACTGAACGGAACTGAACATATACTCTTCACAAGGTACATGAGAATAAAAACAACATTGATCAATTTAATGGGTTTGACCATATTTGGCAGTTTGTGAGTATGTGTTCTCAGTTGCTTGGTAATGTCTGACTTTTTGCGACTCCATGGGCTGTAGCCCACCAGGCTCCTCTGTGCATGGGATTTCCCAGGAAAGAACACTAGAGTCAGTTGCCATTTCCTACTCAAGGGGATCTTCTTGACTTAGGGCACAAATGAGGTCACTTGGTCCTAAGCTCCCACCTGTCTAACTAGCAGCATACTCACTGCCTCTCTCTCTCCTTTTCCCTCCCTGCACCCCTGTTTTACAAAAACTGCAGGTCCTTACCTCTCCAGAGGGATCAAACCTGTTCCCAAGAATGCAGAAACTGATGGGTTGACTCAGAGCCCAATTTAGGGTTGCTTTCCCTCTCAAAGTTGATGGAGGAAGTCCATCCTGCCCAAAGTGTTACATCTGACTGCTGCCCAGATAGAGCCCCTGATGATCCAGGTGCCTGCTCCAGCCTCCCAGGGTCTTAAGAGGGAATCTCACAGTCTCTGTGCAGCTGCCCTTGACCACAGCACCCCAAGCTGGGTTCTGTATTGATGGAGCTGAACCTTAAACTTAGAGTAGCTGACAAGAAGGCGCTCTTATCCCAAGGTGAGCTCCCCTAGCCGGGGTGTGGGGGGCGGGTAGTCATTGGTATCTATCCTGGTAGCTGACCTGAGATGACACCAATGCCATCAACACAAGAGTTTAGCATTGCTCAACCTCATGAGGGTTCCCTGGTTCTCCCAAGAGGTTTCACGGCCTTCATGCAAATTTGCCTACCCTGTCCCAGAGCTTAGTATACCAGGAGGCACAGAAGGGGACAGATGGGGATTATCAGCCATACAAAGGCCTGGTGTGCCTCTGGCAGGGCCAAGGGGCCCCCATCTTCTGTTTCTCAGAGAGTCCTTGTAGCTTTCTTCTAGACCCATGTATTTTTGGCAACTTGAAAAGTCACCCCCTGTTCCAGAACTAACTACAGAGTTTTGAGGTAGCCGTACTCCATGCCAGCATCATGTTGGTCAAACTGCAGGCTTTCTCTCTCTGCCCACAGCCTTCCCAACTGCCCATTTCACTCACAGTAAAACCCAAGGCCTACAGGCTCCCAGGCAATCTGCCATGTGGCCACTTTCTCTCTGCCCACCTCTCTCGGGGCTCTTCCCCCTCCCTGCCCTACCTCTGTCCCCTCCACACCAGGTATACCAGCTCCTCTGACACACAAGGCACGCTCTTATCCCAGAGTCTTTGCCCTGCCTGTTCCCCTATCCTGGTGCTTTACCCCCAGACACCGGCAAGACTAACTCCCACCTCCATCAAGTCTTTCCTCAAATACTATCTTCTCTTTGAGACCTATGGTAGCAGTTTTGTTTAAAATTACAACCAGGACCCATGCTGCCAGCTCCCTCTCCATCCACCTTATCTTGTTCTGTTTTTTTGCAACTGAATTTGCCTTCTACCACACCACATACTTTTCCTCTTTATTCTCCTTATTCCTTATTGTCTGTCTCCCTCTGGTAGAATATAAACTTTGGAGTAAAATAGACAATTTTCCTCTTCCATTTGCTCATGGGTATGTCTCTAGTGCCTAGAACAGTGCCTGCAGCACGGAGATCCTCAGTAAATATTCACAGAATGAATGAATTTTTAAGATGTCTGGAGGTTGGTAGAATTATAGTGCCCATTTTATAGACAAAGAACTCCAACTCAGAGGCAGGAGGTCATGCAAGAGTCAGTTATTAGCACCAGGGCACACAGGCTTTAGAGTCAGTCACTGGGCTTGTTCAAAGGATCCCACAATGCCACTCCAGAGCATATTAGAAAACTCTAATTCAGAAAAGATACACACACCCCAATGTTCACAGCAGCACTATTTACAATAGCCAAGACATGGAAGCAACCTAAATGTCCATTGACAGATGAATAGATAAAGAAGATGTGGTACATTATACAATGGAGTACTATTCAGCCATTTAACAGAATGAAATAATGCCATTTGCAGTAACATGTATGAACCTAGAGATTATCATACTAAGTGAGGTAAGTCAGAATAAAACAAATATCATATGACATCAGTTATATGTGGAATCTAAAATATGACACAAATGAACTTATCTACCAAACAGAAACACACTCACAGACATCAAAAACAAACTTATGGTTATCGAAGGGGAAAGAGGGGAGAGATAGACTAGGAGGATGAGACTAACAGATGCATACTACTAAATATAAAACAGGTAAACAACAAGGACCTACTGTATAGCACACGGAACTATACTCAAAGATCTTGTAATAACATATAAGGGAAAATAATCTGAAAAGGAATATGTATATTTAACTGGATCACTTTGCTGTACACTCAAAACTAACACAACATTTTAAATTAGCTATATTTCAATTTTTTTAAAAAAAGGCTCTCAGTGCACACAAAAATATGGATACTTTAGGTACAGTTGAGGAATAAGAATTTAATTTTGTTTCATTTTTAGGAGAAAAATTCTGGAAGTAGTAGAGTGGAAATGAGAAGGATATAAAACAACTTTGGTCACCTAAGAATGTGGGTACACGTTATAATTCTGTCCTTAAAAACAGATTTAGAATCTGTACCCCAAGCTGCTAGAGAAAAAGAAGACCAGACTGATTCTTCCTTTCTGGAGACTTCAAAGTATTAACCTGTCTATTGGATGGAGATAGTGTCACTTGAGGTCAGCTACTAGGAAAAATTCCAAGATGTACTGTAAGAAACTACCTTAACACACAGGGGTTGAAACAATAAGGCTTTCTTACTGCTCTCTGGGCTGTTTGTCAAACTAGGTGTGTCCACTGGTCTGGGCCTGGCTCAGCTGATCTCCTCTGGGCTCACCAAGGCAGCCAGAGTCCCAGGTGGGGTGCTGGGGCTGGCTAGCCTACCATGGTCTCAGTCACATGTCTGGAAGGCTGTTGGATGGGGCGATGGAGAGGCTGGGGTATTGTGTCCCTCATCACCCAGCAGGCTAGCTCTGGCTTGTCCATGCAGCAGCTGCAGCACAGTTCCAAGAGAGCAGTGGAAGCATGCCAGGCTGCCTGAGTTGATGCACAGTCAGCCACAGTCAATCGGCTGCATGTTATTAGTTGGGAGGCCAGCAGAGATTCAAGGGGGTGGGGAAATAGATCCTACACCTTGATAGGATTCACTGCAAGGATTTGGTGCAAGGAAAGAGGCATTGTGGTCATTTCTGAGACACAAACAAACAAACAAAAAAACAGGTTGACTTAGGGTAATAGATACGCACAATATAAAGCTATAGGCCAAGCGATTGATAATGAGGGTTAGAAAGATGAAGTGGGCAGAGGAGAGAGTCCTATGCCAGAAAACTAGTTTATCTTTTGAACACATATTCAGTGAGCATCTCCTATAGGCCTGGCACTGTGCTGGTCCTGGGGATGAGAGTGGAGATGGATCTGGAACCACTCCCCCGGGGAACATTTTAGACCGGGAGACAGATCAGGGAGGCCACCTTTTAATTCACCATGATCAGTGCAAGGGATCTGTGGACATCTGTGGGAACTCACAGGAGGGGAGCCTAACCTGTCTGGGTCAGGGAATGAAACACAGACGCCTTCAGGGAATAAACTCTGAAACCCAAAACAAGGTTCATGGCGCTAATGATGCCACAGAGGGGTGCAGAAGAGAGAAGAACACTAGAGGCAGGGGAATGGCATGTGCAGAACCCCAGACACAGTGGTATGTGCAGAACTCCACACATAAGAAAGGGTGAGACTATGAGACTTCCCTGGCAGTCCAGTGGTTAAGATTTTGCCTTCCAATGCAGGGGGTGCAGGTTCAACCCTTTAGTCAAGGAGCTAAGATTCCACATGCCTCATGGCCAAAGAAACAAAACATAAAACAGAAGCAATATTGTAACAAATTCAAAAAAACTTTAAAAATGGTCCATGTCAAAAAAGTCTTGAAAACAAAAAGAGGGTGAGACTTGTGGATTCAATATAGCTGGAAGGAAGGAAGATGGGAGTTGAGGGCATGAATGGAGATGCAAGAGAAACTGGGGAACTGAGTCTTTACATGGAAAGATCCGATCAGTATTTAGAAAGACCACTTGCCCTATGAGCATGAAAGATGAACTTTTTTTTTTTTTTTTTTTGGTTGGGAGTGCAGTGGAGGAGGAAAACAAGATGAGAAGTCCAGTTAGGCTGCTCCAGCAATCCAAGGATGAAAAAGAGACATAGTAGAGAAAGATTTCAAAACAAAAACCTTCAGGATGGGTCCTTGCCACAAGGAGAAAGAAAAATTTAGAATGTTGTCTGGGATTTCTGGCTTCAGCCAGTTAAATAGATGGAGGCACTATTCAACAAGATAGAAAATCTTGGCTAAAGGAAGTCCTCTTAATTGAGCACAAAATTTGATTTGAAGCTTCCCAGCAGCAAAGGCAAAGAAAAACCAAAATAAATGACCTCATCTCACTGCTCCTAACAGGATGCAGAGCTGTGCAGCATGGAAACCAAATTTTCTCATCAGGTATATGAGGGGATTCCAACGAGGGAATCTTCATGGAAAGGACCACAAACCAAAGACAGACAATAGTTTTATAAAAGAAGCAGAAATGTTCTTGTGGGACTGTTCTGTGTATTGACCTCTGATAAGAGCTGAGAATAAGATATTAAATCACAGCTGTGTAGTCATTTGTGCAAGGAAGTCTGTATAATGGCCTTGGGGTCTCTCATTTGCTGAAGAGCTTTGAGTTCTTGGCATCTAGAGAAGTGAGGGGTTGGATACAAATGGAAGGAACTTGCACTGATAAAAACATTTTATAAACTTGAAACTAAGAGTTTATGACCTTAGTGTATAAGTTAGTGCCAGGATAATTTTAAAGGAGAAAAATACAAAAGCTCCAATTCTAGCAAACACCATTAACAACATAATCAAGTAACTTAGAGTTTCATTTTTAAATGTTGAAACAGAATCCATTGTGGGGTTTCTTTTAATTACATTTCTTCCTGATTAACCTGGGTTTATTATAGAAATTTGGAAAATTCAGAGAAGCAGAAGCGGAAAAACCTCAAATCACCTCTAATCTGAGCACAGATGACCGACTACTGTTAATATTGCAGTGTATTTATCTTTTCAGTTGTTTTTCTAGGCCTACAAATAAGTAAACATTTTTCTTTTAAAAAAGTTGGGATAAGGCTGGATCAATTGTTTCATATCCTGCTTTTTCTCAGTCACATTTGCCAATGACAAATAGAAAAGGAATTTACTTTCTCATGACCTCTTTTAATTTCTCAAAATGTATGTCTTTTGTCACTTGTGCAGACTTTCTGTAGTCTCTCTGCTTCTCACTAGCTTCCTAAAAAAAGAGAACTTGATTTTTTCTTGCCAAGGACTTAATTATGTCATTTATAATAGAAATCTCGGGGCTTGGCATTTTAGCACAGGGAGAAAGAAATATGCTTAATGCCGTGTACTTCACAGAAAGCACTAGAGTAATTAGTCACCCAAGGCCACTTCTGAACAGGTTGTGGCCTTGCGGCCTCCTCTGCTGGGTAACTTCCCTGGGGAAAATTCTCCTCTGGTAACTACTCCACAGGGAAATA
Source organism: Bubalus bubalis (assembly GCF_019923935.1). NCBI lineage: Eukaryota > Metazoa > Chordata > Mammalia > Artiodactyla > Bovidae > Bubalus > Bubalus bubalis. Next base: position 29,033,293 of record NC_059177.1, on the reverse strand, counting down.
ACCTCCATTCTCTTTCCTGCAATGTCACTACGGTAGATGGTAAAGATGGCCACAGTACTTTATTATTTCTCCCATCAAGAGAGAAAGTCTATCTCCTTACCCTAGGAATCAGAGTTTGTGATTTGCTTTGGCCAATGGAAGTGGCACGTGTGACAGTGGGTTAGTTCTGAGCCACAGACTTAAGACACCTTGCAACTTCTCCTGTTGTTCCCTGCCATCAACATGCAAACAAGCCTGGGCTAGCCTGTCGGGTGATGAAAAACCACATGGAGAAAGGCTCCAGGTATTCCAGCCAACACCATTATAAACCAGCAACCCCAGAAGATCATGGTGAGCCTGGCTGAAATCAGCTGAGTCCAGTCCAGTTCAGAAGAACTGAAATTGATGAGATAAAGTTGAGAACTAGGGGACTTCCTTGGTCATCCAGTGGTTAGGACTCGGTGCTTCCACTGTAGGGGGCGTGGGTTTGATCCCTGGTTGGGAAACTAAGATCCCTGAAAACTAAATAGCTGTTTTAAGTTGGAAAGCTTTGGGGTTGTTTGTTATATAGAAAAAGGCAACTGATATAGTCACTGAGCATATGTGAAGTAGATTTAAGCACATTATTGAGTATAAGGATTCGAGAGTTCAAATGCTACACTGATGAGACTAGATAAGTCTCAGAAAGGCAGCTTCCACATGTGTTTTGATCCCTGTGGCAGATCCATGTCTAACATGCTGGGCACACAGTTGGTGGTGCCTAAATGATAATAATGGCATTTATTGAATGCTTCCTATGTACCCAGCTCTATGAGACATGCTTTTATGTTGATTATATTATTTTGTGCTAAAAATAACACCTTCCCACTCCCCCCCAAAAAATGTCTGCATCCTCATCCTCAGAACCTATGGCTTTGTTCCCTTAAACGGCATAAGCGACTTTGAAGATATGGTTAAGGATCTAGAGATGGAGAGCTTATCCCAGATTATCTAGGTGGGTCCTATATGATCACAAGGGCCTTAAAATAAGGAAGCAAATCAGAGGAAGAAGTGACCATGGAACTAGAGGTTGGAGTGAAGCCCTTTGAAGATGAAGGAAGCAGAGAAAGGTTCTAAAGCAGGTGATATAAGGCAGAGGGGTTGGAGAGAGGTGAAATGCTGGGAGAAGAGAGCGGGGAGAAGGGTGGGGCTGAATGTTCAAGGCTCTGTGAGCTTTGTTAAGAGCCTTCACACTGGGAGGCAAGGCAAAGACTACATATATTCAGGTGGGATGTCAAACAGACTCCATTGAGCATAAACAGCTCTGGGCCCTCTGGAAGGACCACAGCTTGGCTTGGTCTCAGATGGCCTGGGGACTGTGGAATCCTTCTGACTCTGCCCAGAGGATTGGCTGGAGGGAAATAAAAGGCTTTTTCTTGGAGAATTTTGTTGTCGTGTCTGACTCCCGTAAATTTACCCGTCATGCTCCTCTATCCATGAGATTTTCCAGGCAAGAGTACTGGAGTGGGTTCCATTTCCTCCTCCAGGGGATCTTCCCAATCCAGGGATTGAACCCTCAGCTCCTGCCGAGTCTCCTGTGTTGCAGGCAGATTCTTTTACCACTGAGCCACCAGAGAAAACCCTATTGGAGAACTTAAGTTCACTCATCCAGGAGTGGCTTACTGGATTAATGGTATATAGCCCAGTGAGAAATCAAGGGAAACAGTTTTTAAACTCAGCTATCTATTGCTGCATAACAGTTAATCCTCAAATTTAGAAACTTCCAACAACAAACACTTACTTATCTCACAGTTTCAGTAGGTCAGGATCTTAGGAGCTGCTTAGCTGAGAGCTTCTAGCTTGGGTCTCATTTAAGGTTGCAAACAAGATGTTAGATGGGGGCTTTCCTGGTGGTCCAAAGGTTAAGAATCTGCCTTGCAGTGCAAGGGACACGGGTTCCATCCCTGATCCGGGAAGATCCCACATGCCTTGGGGCAGCTGAGCTGATGGGCCACAACTAATGAGCCCGCACTCTGGACCCTGCGAGCCACGACTACTGGAGCCCGTGTAAGCTGGAGCTTGTGCTCCCCAACAAGAAAGTCACTGCACTGAGACGCCTGTGCGCTGCAACTAGAGGACAGTCCCCGCTCACTGAAACTAGAGAAAGTCTGCTTGCAGCAATGAAGATCCAGTACAGTCAAAAAGAAAATAAAAATTAAAAAAAAATGTTAGCTGGGCTTTACTATGTGAAGAATGGCCAGGACCTTCTGATGACTCACTCCTGTGTGGCTCTTGGCTCACTGCCTCAGTTTCTCACCCCACTGGCCTCTCCACGTAGGGCTGCTTGAGTGAACTCACAACCTGGCAGCTAGCTTCTCTCAGTGCAGGTGACTGGGAAACAAGGAAGAGGTCATGGTGCCTCCTATGCCCTAATACTGTGTCATCCAGTATCACACCTGCCACATTCTATATGAACAGAATGAGTCTCTCAAGTCCAGCTTACACATAAGGGAGAAGAATTAGACTCCATCTATTTTTAAGACTTTCTCTTATTTATTTATTTAGGTTGCACCTCGTGGCATGTGGGATCCTAATTCCCCCACCAGCAATAAAACCTTCGCCCCCTGCACTGGAAGGCAAAGTGTCAACCACTGGATCACCAAGGAAGTCCCCTAGGCTCCCTCTATTGAGGGGAGAAATATTAAAAAATATTAGACATATTTTAAAACCACTATAAGCAAATCTAGAGTAGTGGTTTTAGGAATGTTCTTTGGTAGGACAGTCTAGGCAGGAACAATATGTCCAGGTTAATGGCTCTCAGATTTGGGTGTGAATACGAACCACACAGGGATGCTTTTTAAGAGTTAAGATTCCTTCCCATACCCACCTCCAAGATAGTATACACTGGGAAACTGGCATTTTTGGATAAGTTCCTCAGAGTATTTTAATGCAGGTTATTGGGGTCCAGGAATCTCCATTTGATAAGTCTCCCAGAATCATTCTGACACTGGTAGTCTGTGAAAACAATGCCACTGGAATTGGTGATAATTGCCCAGTAGGGTCAGAAATTTCAGTACAATTGGGAGTAGTCACGTGGATAGATGGGTCAAAGGCTAAAGGGGAATGGAGGAGCCCTTGGACCCAACTCTCTGTGCACATGCCCCTGATAGAGCAATCACAACCTGCTGCCCACTCTCCTGGACAGAGTCCTGGAAGCTTCCTGGTCCAGCACTCCAGCCAGCCACCTTCCATCACTCAGAGTTGCCACAAGACTTGAAGCTTCTTTGCCATCCTTGTTCAGGAGTCTGTCTGGTTCAGAAACTCCTGGCGAGAAAGCTATTTCCTCAGTGTGCTCGGGGAAGGAGCAGGGTTATTATGTATTGGACAGTTGAATGGGGATAATGGTTGGGAGGGTCTGGGACCTCAGTGGGCAGGAGTGGCACTTGACCAGCACTTAGCCCTGGGAATCTGTAGTCTGAGTCAAATGCTGGAACACTCAGCACAGAAGCGATGCTCCCCTCGATGAGGAGCAGGGTTTATGAGGTGGCCCCGAGGTGGCTTTTTGTCTAGTGCTGTCTGGTTCTTCACCCATGTTGTCAGGAAACTTGCCAGGAGCCCCTGTGAGTTTCTAACTATTGTCTGGGCCCCTCTTGCCCTCTTTTTATGGGATGGTTTATGTCTGCTTCTCGGCCCCGGGAGTTGCTAAGCAGCTGCTGGAGCCTTTCTGTTTTAAGCTGGGCCACTATTGTCTCTCTCTTTATCCTCATAAGGAGCCGTGACCCAGGTGGCTACAAAACTGCCACGAGAGTCTGCCGTGTTATTGGCTCATAAAAGGGCAAGGAGCACACAGAGCCACACAGAGTGTGAGGAGCAGGTGATGGTGTTAGACCCTGTCAGCAACGCTGTGGCAAAGCCTCCTGCAAGTTCACCTCCAGCCCTCAGGGATCCGACCTCTCACAGACTCTGGCCTTGGGCACTTTCGACCACAGGTCTTTGTGGTTGTTGTGTGCTGGGGGGTTTTTTAACCCTATTTTCAGAATCTGAGAAACCATTCCCCAAGAGAATGACTTGACATGGCAATAGTTTGAACCCTTGAAAGACCTACCCTCCCCAATTCTTCTTCCCCTCTGCTGCTTATAATCCACTGATCCGTCCTAAGGCAAATGTAACTATATAGTTTTCTCCACCCCTCCTCCCACATTCAATCATGCTCTATTTAAAAAAAAAAGAAAGGTTAGAAAATAGGGATTTGGAAAAAATTCACCCTGCACCCAAAGATAATGACTATTAACATCCTGAAATATTTCTTCTAGATGCTTTCTCTTTCTCCACAAGTATATATTTGTGAGTGTGTGTGTGTGTGTATATAGTTGATCCTTGAATAACACAGAGGTAAGGACACTGACCTCCTGTGCCGTTGAAAATCTTCATCCTGCTGTCTCTGCCTCAAAAACAAAGGAATTTATAAATGACTCACCCAAGGGCAGGAAGCTGAAACAGTTTGAATGGGATCAGGACTCAGACTCTAGTTCTTCTGACTCCACATATTGTGATCTCTAACTGAATACAAACTTTTCCCCACATTTAACTTAAGGATCTCTAAGATGAAAATATAGATACTATATTTATTGAAAAAAATTCATGTATGGATGAACTCCTGTGTACGTGGAATTTCAAAGTTCAAACCTGTGTTGTTCAAGGGTCAACTCCATCTATTAAACTACCAACAATTTGAGTAGGATAATTCTTTGTTGTGATGTTCAGCAGTATCCCTGGCCTCTGCATTTGTGATAACCAAATATATTTGTTGGCATTGCCAAATGTACCCTGAGGGGCAAAATCACCCTCAGTTTAAAATCACTGATCACACATATGTACATTTACAAAATGGAATCATATTGCAAATACAGCCTTGTCTGTATTTTTTTTTATAAGTTATTATGCCATGAACTTGTTTCATGTCAACTATTAAAAACCTACTGTATTATTTGCAATGTCTGCAGAACTGTCCATCAGTTGGACTCATGTGAAGCAATTTATGTCATCAATCCCCCATTATTGGATCTTCTGTGTAAAACTGAAATTATATGGCACACCCTGCATGATAAACTGCTTTTTAAATTTAAGATGTCATGAACATCTATCCATATTATAGCTGTGGGGTGTTGACCAAATTACCCCACCTCTCTAAACTCTACTTGCTCATCTGTAGAATGGGGATGTTCTGGGAGAATGACATACCAGAATGGGTGCCTGTGCCCAGCATAGAGAGTGCTCTCAAGAGAGGACCAGAGCTTTCATTCAACTCCTTGCTATGATCACTATGTCCTGGGTTTTTAATGGCTTTTAGTGGCCATCCTCCATAGGAAGATACCATACATTAGTAAATTGCCTCCGAGGATGGACTTTGGGGGGGTTTCTGAATTTCCATACTTTTCAATGACCCTGTTGTTGATACAATCATAGATAGCTTCTCCTGGTGCTTTGAGAAATCAATGAAAGAGAAGAAGCTGATCCACCTGTGCTAACCTGGGATGAGTAAAGCAGAAGACTCATCATATTCCTCATGGCTCAGTTCTAGAAACATTAGTAAGTGCTATGGTCCTACACACCCTGTACCCTCAGGCCCTGCCAAGCACTAATTACCTGGTCCTAAGTCAAGATGCTAACCACAGGGCATGGCTCCCAAACTAAACCCTGGATGGTTTTATTCTGCTTTTATGTTGAGCCCAAGTCCCCTTCATCTTGCCTAAAGACCACCCAGGATGGTCTTCAAACACCATGAGATTCCCCTTCTATTCTTTTCTATTTAAGTTATGAGTGTGCAGTGTATGATATATACAACACATGTATGCGTATGTATGTGTGTGTGAAAATGTATTTGTACCATTTAAAGAGCAATAACAAAATAAATCCCCCTGTATGTACCATCCAGATCAAGAAACAGAACACTTAATACCAATAAACACCCACTTGAATATTTGCCTCTCCTTTAGGAAGCTTTCCTCGCAGCTGTGGAGTAGAAGGAGGAGGGCCCTTGGAAATAGCGGTCAGCAAAACAGATACCACCAGGGTTCTGCTTGCTTGCCCCTGAGCTCTGTGGCCCTGGTAGCTGGTTACCTCTGAGAGCTTCAGTTCTTCATCTTTGAATGGAACATTGTTTTGCAGAATAAATGAGATGCTCCTTTGGATAAACACCAAGTCTGATGTCTGCATCCGAGGAGGTGCCAAAGCACAGAAGCTGTTGTTTTTATCATGGCGGAGCATTTCTGGACAAGGAAATCAGAGATGCAGTGCCCACCTGGCTCTGTAAGCCCTGAGCTGTGTGATTCCAGTCCTGGGTCTCAGTTTCCTCGGGTGGGAGGTAAAGAGAGCAGCCTCACTAGAAAATTTCAAACCTCCTTTTTTCCCAGCCTTGGCCTTTTGGAATTCTACTAATTCTTAAGCTATGGAGAATGGGGGTAGGGTGAAGCACAAACTTAATAATACAAAGCCTCAGTAGATCCACAGCTAGATCTTAGAAAATGATAGTGTGGCTGGCTCAAGGTCACATGACCAGGAGGCCATACTCTGTTTAGCAATGATGATATTTTAAGCACTTGTGGGAGATTTGTGCTTGAGAAACACGTTGACTCTGTTTAATGTGGTGATGACACATGTGGGCAACCTCCAGTTAATGCCCGGGCACGTGTTCCTTTAGTAACAGCCCTGCCTCCTACTCTTCCACTCGCTTCCTTTCTGCTCACATCCTGGTCCTTTTGTACTTCATAGGTCTTCTGAGGGCTGTTTGGTTTCTCAGTGTCAGACTTCAGGTAGTGAATGTGCCTCTCCCTCTGTTGGAGGGAAATCTCTTTCAGCTGTGACTCTCTGAGCTCATCCAGCCTCTTCTACAATAACCTTGGCTCTCATTCACCCATGAACTGAGAACGTATCTGCTCTCTCACTCCTCTAGACTTAATTACCCGCCATCCTAAGGCGAAGTGGCCTTCAGAGTTACTTACAGAGGCAAGTAACTCCCCGGTATAGTAGCCATCCGCCAAGGGCCAGAAAACAACACTGCTAAGACCAAGGCTCCAAAGGAAGAGTCTACAGGCCCCATAAGGTCTTCCTGGGGCCCCAGTGATGACATCTACTTGTCCCCAGGCCTCTTTCTTCTGCAAATCCCAGGAGCTCTTCTCCTCTCTGTCCCAGACGTGAATCCCTCCTGTCAGGGAGAAAGACAACACATTGAAAATCTCCCTGTAAGAGGCAACAACCACAACACATCCTGCAAAATCCTCACTCAGTCCTGACTGCTGCTCTAAATAGTGGTGCTAAGGCAGAGAGAAGGAGTAATTTCTTTACTCCCAAAGAAGGGCTATTTTTATTACATCCCAGGAAAAGAAAAATTAGGGCTCCACTCACTGCTTCTGACTGCTTCTGGGTCTGACAGACCAAAAAGGAAACATTTCCTGTTGACAAGATTTTTCAAGTTTCTCCCACTGGCCATGTTTACTTTTTCCTGACTTTTGTTGAAATCTCTGCTCTGGATCTCTCCCTGTGGAGGACAGAGACTTGCAATGCGAACTCACAGTTATTTTTTAACCACACACTTCTGTGAGGGTGCTTGACCTCCAGCCCTTCACAAGTGTGCTGTCAGTTTCCGGTCATGGCATCACATTGATTTTGGCTACCACCAAGGGTCTCTGCTTTATCCTCCCAGTTATACCCGTTAAGTCTGGGAGGGGTTTTACATAAAGGCTATAACAATACAAGAAGCCTTAGATGTGTACATAAAAAGTCAGAGAAAGAGTAAAACATTTACTTTCCCCAGCAAGTCATTCTTTGGCAGGAAACTGGGCTCTGGGAACCTCTTAGCACTCTGGTCTCCCTGGATTCGCCACCTCCCACTGCCCTCTGCTTTCAGTCCTGCCAAGGTCTCTACACCCTTCTATTCCTTCTGCTCTTCTTCCTCTCTGGGTCCTGGTTCCATAAAAAAGTAGTGGCAGCAGTTCCGTCCTTTAAAGTCCTCTGGGGAAAACAGCTAGATGATAGAAACGCTCCTTTCTTTGACAAGACTGTGGTGCGTTACTGTGCAAACAGAGACTCTGTAGTCTCCTTTCCTGGGTAGTGTATTGGTAGAAAAGAAACTGGGGGAACAGAGAATCTCATCTTCCCCTGATGCTGCTGACGCTGCTTCTGCAGTGTTCCATGCAACCTGGAGCTGAAGAGTGGGACTTCGTGGCATGGAGCAGATGCAGTTTGCCCCATGATCACAGAAGAGCAATGGCCTTATGTTAAACCAGCGCTAATGGAAGACAGGGTTTATGGTATCTAGAAAAGCGGTTGTCTGATGAGCACAAAGATGAGCAAGCTTACAGTGGGAAACACCTCTCAGACTTGATGTGTGCTACAAGGTAACAGAGTGAGTGTGTAACTGCAGATGTATTTATAAGAACTGTGGGCACTGTAGGGTATAATCAAAGTTCGCCAGTTGGGCCACAGCTTTATAAAGGAGGTGATTTGGGAAAACTGGGGAAATTTGAATACAGTCACTGCATGTTACATAGTATTGTATCAGAGTTAAGTTCCTTGGGTGAGATCATGGAATATCTGGCTATGCAGGAGAATATCCCTTGTTCTTGTTGGCATGTGCTAAAGGATTTACAGGTGAAATTACATCAAGTTCTTCAACTTACTTTCAGATGGTTCAGACAATAAATAAATAAATATGAACAAACATACATACATATTTACATAAAATGTATCAGAAATTTTACAAGAGAAAGTCATGTTTGTCTTATGTTTCCCACTGAAGAGTCTAAATATATACATATTTTGTCCTAAGTATATTATAAAATATAATAAAAGTATAATCATATAATATATAGCAGATGTATTGTATATAAAAATATATGTACTGAGGAAGAGGGAAAAGAAGAGAAAAAGCAACTGTGGGAAGTCATTATCAATTGGTGAAACTGGCTGAAAGGGTATATACATTGTTTCAATTTTCCATTGGTCGGAAATTTTTCTAAATAAAACGTTGGTAGAGGAAGTACACTATCTTAACCAGTGAAGTAATCATCACTGGGAGGCAAGACGCTGTCCATCTGTCTTAATTTGGGTTTCCCCAGAAGCAGATCCTGAGATAAAGGTTTAAGTGCAAGTCATTTATCTGTGGAAGTGATCCTGGGAAACACCAGTGGGGAAGTGAGAGGAGGGGAGGATGTCAATAGAGAGGACATTTCCTAACCAGCTGCCTCCTACAGTAAAAGGAGTTTCAGGCCACTGGGGCATTCTAGAGTCCTGTAGAACATCCCAGAAGAGAGGCAGGGAATTTCTGCACCAGTGCAGCACTGGTAACAGGTGTGGGCTGGGAAGATTGTAGCAGCCAGAGAAAGGCTCCCCAGTGCTTAGTGATTAGCTGGGCCCAGCTATGGTGGGCCTGGCTTTCCAAACTCCTTCATCATCCATCCATTCAGTCATCCAACCAATTTCTACCTAGTGTCCACTGGAGCCAGGGCCTGTGCTAGGTGCTGGGGTTTTATTCATATTCATTAAGACAGATACAATCCTTGCTTCTACAGGGGGATGAAAACAAGTAGGGGAGAGAAACAAAAGTCAGGACACAGAAAATAACAAGAGCTGGCGGAATTACAGTCATTCATTCAGCTAATCCTCAAACTTTTCCTAGGCTTATACCTTGTGCTAATCATAATTCTTGACATGGGGACACACAGATGAAAGAAGAATTGTAGGTCCTCTGACAAATCATGGATTTTTTTTTTTTTTTTTTAAGAAAAAGTCTAATTAAAGGCCTATTGCTGCAGATGGGTGATGAGGCATTGAAATCCAGCTGCAGAGACACTGAATGGCTCCATCATTTGCATGTACTTAGAGAAGCCTCCCTCCTCCCCCTCCACAACCTCACTGTGCCCAGAGCGCTAACCCTGCCTGTGAACCAACCCAGAGGAATATCCTTCCATGAACTTAATTTGCTCCTAAAAACAGTAGAAGGGTGCATTCTGCCTCCGTTCTTGGGACATAGGTCTTGTGGGTGGTGAGGCACCTATAAGAGCAACCAATGACCCCCCAGGGGGAGGAGGGAGACCCAGGGTCCACTGAGAGACACCACATGGCTTTCACTTCTGCCCAGCAACCAAACGTTGCCCCTGATCACGGGAAAGTGGAGACATCAACCAAACCTGGTTCCTTTCCCTTCTAAACACCAAATGACTTACTCGTACAAGATTCATCGTTTAACTGATGCTGGCAGGACACTGTGTGACTTCAGCATCAAACACATCCGTCTTTCGTAACAGTGTCCATCCCTCAGGAGACAAAGGCAAAGACGAGACAAGCGTGTGGCGCAAGGTACAGACATCAAACCCTGGGATTTGGGAGGTGGCAGCTGTTTTAGGGAAGAGAAAAAAAGGCAGGAGGTATAGCCTTGAGAATTGCAACCCTATTGTTCTGAGTTGTTTTTTTCCCAGAGTGGTGTGGAATAGATCCTTTTCTTTCAGTCAAGCTTTTATTGCTTTCCTGTAATTTGGATGAGGAGGGAAACCAACACTTTGTAACAAGAAGCCTGAGGAAAGCCATGGTGTGCTGGTTTCTGAATGGTGCTGGCTGCTGGTGGTGGGAAAGGCTCAGCCCCACCCTTCCCTGGGCCAGCTCTGGGCAGCCCTGTTCAACTTTGTTCTGGGTTCAAAGGCCTCCTCAAAGCTTCTCCTTTCTCTCTTTTGCATACAGTCTGTCTGAGTCCTGTGGGCCCTGCATCTGTCTGTCCAGGCCATGCATCTCCTCTTCCGGCCACCCCCGATGAAGCTGGCCCAGGACCCATCGCCTCCAGCCGGATGTCAGCAAAGCCCCTAGCTGGCCTTTGAGCTCAGCCTTGCCGTCCTTCAACCCCTCTCCACAGCAGTCTTGAAGAGCCTCCTACAATGTACATCCGCTTCTGGGGACCTCCAGAGCACCGTGTGCTTCTCAGGATGAAGCCCTCACTCCCTGGCACAGCCTCAAAGCCCCCGTGGCACTCCATCTCCTAGCTTCATCTCCCCTTTGCTCCACCCTGGCACCCAAGCAAACCTCTGCCCGCCCTGTCAAGAGTACATGGAGACATCCACAAATGCTGCTCTCTCTGCCTGGAAAGGACTTCTTCCTTCCAGGCCCTTTCACTGTCCCAGATCATCGTCATTTTTAAAATAACTTTTTATTTTGTATTGAGGTATAGCCAGTAAGTTAATGTGATAGTTTCAGGTGAACAGCAAAGGGACTCAACCATACATATACAAGTATCCATTCTCCCCTAAACTCCCCTCCCATTCAGGCTGCCGCATAACATCGAGCAGAGTTCCATGTACTATACAGTAGGATACCAAACCTTCTTTTCACTGAATCAGTTTTTCCTCCTCTTTCTAGACCTGCCTGGGTGTCACCTCCTCCAGTGGGGCAGCCCTGAGCCTTGACACTGGGGTGAGCTTCTCCTCCCATCCACCTCTTCTCTCCCCATCACAGCCCTGCCTCACCAGCAGGGTACACTTGCATCTATGCCCACCTGAGCCCTGGCACTATGTCTTAACTTTCCTGGCGTGTCTCACAGAGTTCTTGGGGTGGAATGCAGACTCGATAAATGCATACAGGATATACCGGTAAGCAAATGAATAGATCTTTGTTAAGACATTCAGACCACTGCTGAAATGGGGTTCTTCATTAGTGCCAGGAAGAGTGTGGACCATCCACTGGTGACCAATTGGTTACAAATTAAGTATAGAAATTGAGGGTGTTTAGAAATCTTTATAACAATTTACCTGAGAACTTTCATGTCTGCTCGACCTATTACTAAAAATGTTGGCCTTGTATTCTGTTTGTTTGATCTATTTATGTATTTTTTATATTTTTCTATTGTATTTTTTTTGTTAATTTATTTTCATGGTGTTTTATGCAAGTATTGGGCTTCCCTTGTGGCTCAGCTGGTAAAGAATCCGCCTGCAATGGGGGAGACCTGGGTTCTATCCCTGGGTTGGGAAGAACCTCTGGAGGAAAGAAAAGCTACCACTCCAGTATTCTGGCCTGGAGAATTCCATGGACTGTATAGTCCATGGGGTCGTAAAGAGTCAGACACAACTGAGCGACTTTCACTTTCATGCAAGTATTGGTTTGCAGGGGGTTAAAAATCTAAAACACTGGTCCTTGTATATGTATAATTGAATCATTTTGCTATACATACTAACACAACAATGTAAATCAACTCCAATGAAATGAAAATTAGAAAAAAAATGAAATCAATGAAAGTCTTAAAGGTCTTAAAATCTCTAAAGTTCTTTATAACCCACTAAAATAAGGAATCACAAAATAAAGAAATCTTCACAATACAACATTAAAAAAGGAAAGGAAAGGAAGAATTAGAAGATAAACCTGGTTGAATCGGCATTTACAGGAAATGTTTTTGCATAGGATGTCATCAAAAAACTTCCTCAGAATCACACAACCCAGACAATAAACAGCTCATCGAACAGTCTCCTGAGCCCTGAGCCCCAAAAGGAAGAATAAATTGCAGCTATTAAGATCATCCTGTTCGCCTAACTGACCCAGACAGCCCTGTGTCACTGGGCCCCCCACCATCAAGACATGTCTCTCTCACCCACATTGGAGACACGACTTTTAAATTTGTTTCCTCACTTTCCCGCAATCTGGCTTCCATTAGAGAACTATTTCCCAAATTAACCTCTGTGCCCTCTCCAGTAAAGAATGCAAGAGATTTCCACCAACTCTTTTCTCCTGTTTCCAACATGCCACATGTGTTTAAGAGGAGGCAGCGATTTCCAGGCGAGAAGTGGTTGGGAAGGGATCATTTCGGCAACTGTTCTTTGAAAATCTACACAAAGTTTTTTTTTTTTTTTTTTTTTTTTTTTAATGAGAGGCATCCCTTTGCTACCTGAATGATCTCTCACATTGCCATCTTGAGGCCAGTGTTTAACTGATGTTAAAGAATTTCACATGAAATCACCTTCCAAGTGCTGAACAAGTGGAAAAATGATGTCTGTGGAGCCAAGAGGCTGCGTGGTGGGAGACCAAGGTAATGGTTGAACTTTATCTGTGTTCGTGAGGGGAGATCAAATAAGTTACCGGTGGCCCCAGCAACAGTGTTATCATTCTCCACACTTGTTCAGAAAAAGGTCAGAACACAGGGTGCTGATCATGCATTCAAAGCCCACATCCAGTCTCCCCCAGGAACGGTTTTCTTAGCAGTGTCCTCCAGAATCAGACACATTGGGTTATTTTCCTTGAAGGCAGTGCTAACCACATGTTAGTGAAAAAGTTCAAGGTCAAAAGTATAATTTCAGAAACTATGAACCAAGTTTCCAACTCACACATTTAGGTAAATGGACACAGACTGTGAGTTTGGAATCAGAAGCAATGCTTTTCCTTAAAGCTGTCATAGTCCCATCCCTTCATCCACACCCTGTATTCACACCCTTCTATGCTAACTCTGGGCTTGGCTGTGAGATTTGATTTGAAAAATGCTTGTGCCCTGGTGCTTGCCTTCTCCTGCTGCTCTTTGGAACCCTGAGTCTTTCATGGGAACAAGTTTGGGCTTACCCACCGGAGAAAGAGAGGGCACATGCAATGGAGATGAACCATCCCAGGTAAGTTCCTTCAGGACCAACTAGCCTGCCTACAGTCAGGTATGTGAGAGAGGCCAGCATGCTCAGCCCCAGCTGAGCCTCCCACTGATCACAGAGACCAGCTGAGCCAGTCCAGAGAAGAACCACCCAACTGATTCACAGAATTATGAAAAATAAGTTTGTCATTTTACAACAGTAGGGTGGTTTGCTACATAGCAAAAGCTAACTGATATACACATCCATCCATTTGTCCATCTGTTCATTTGACAAATACTTGTTTACTCCCTCCTGTAGGGTCACTGTGATAAGAACAAAGGCAAGAGAGCCTCACCCAGGAGCCCCCTGAAGCCAAGAATGCAGCTATGTGTCTCTGTATCCCAGGCCTAATACAGTCTGGCATACAGGAAGTACTCAAAAACTTTGTCTTATAAACACATAATTTGGAATAAATCCCAAGGGGAGAATTATAGATCTCAAGCTTTGGAAGTGCATACTGCTTGACTCAGCAATTCCACTTGTGAGCATTCAGCTGAAGAAAACATTTTCAGGATGTGTGCAAAAATTTAATTATAAGAATGTCCTATCACAGCCTTGTTTACAGTGGCTTCATTTGATTTGGCTGAAAATCCATTGGTTGCAATAATGATTTGGTCTCTATGAGAATGCAGTTTTGAAAACAACATTATCAGTCATGGGCATGGGTAATTGTGATCCATGGTGGGGTAGCTGTATGACCTTTTTGTATCTTTATTAGACACAAAATATTGCAATTTTTTCAGAAATTTGGAGGTTTTTTTCCTGGTTTTAAATTTCAAACTCCTTTGGGGTTGCTAATAATAATAAGCAGCAGCAGCAACTAAGTTTTATGTTGATCAATAGACGGTTGGGTGGCAGCAGAAGCATAAAATGGATACTTCTTAGGAATTCCTTGGTGGTTCAGTGGGTAGGACTCCACGCTGTCACTGCCAAGAGAGATATGTCTCTGCTTACATCGAAAGATAGGCAGGATTGTCCAGAGAGCCAGAAGACACAGAGAGAGACAGAGATTTTTAAGAGACGGGTTTACATGACTTGTGGGGACAGCTAAGTTTTAATTTGTAGGAGGAGCTGACAGCCAGAAACTCAGCTGGGAGTTGATATTATTGTCTTGAATCTGAAATCTTTAGGGTAGGCTGCCAGGCTGCAACTGAGGCAAGATTTCTGTTACAGTCTCGAGGTACAATTCTTCTTCTCCTAGAAATCTTCGTTTTTCATCTTAAGGCCTTCAACTGATGTAGGCCCACCCAAATTATTAAGGGAAGCTTCCTTTAAAGTCAACTCTTAGAAGATGTGAACCATAGCCACACAGTATCCTTATAGCAAGCTTCTAGACTAGTGTTTGACCAAACACCTGGGTACCACAGCCTAGCCAAGTCAACGCAAAAATGTAATCTGCATTGTTGTGATACAAGTTTTTGAAAAATCCAGTTACAAGATAGACTTATTTAGTCCTACGTTCAAAGATAAAAATAATAAGGTGTATGTACAGAAATTAGAAAAGGTCATCTAATACACTAACAAAGTTTTCTTTTGTGTGTGTGTGGGGGGGCAGATAACTGTGGGTCTCTCTCCTCTCTGTTTGTCTGGCTTTTCTGTTTTGCCTGGAAAGAGATGGCTTTGCTATTGAAGGAAAACAAATAAAATGGAACACTGAATTAAAGAAAAGAATCTTGCCAATGCTTTCAGCCAAAGACCACCAGGAACATGCTTGCCATTAAACAAGCTGGGTTTATGACTTGTAATGACAGGGAATGCACACCATAGAAATTAGACGGAACCTAGTATAGAGTTGGGCTCTGGCTGGGGAATGTGGAGGAAGCTCTCATGAAGTAAGCTCACTCTAGGCTGGGTGCTGTCAGAAAGTAGTAGTTCTATGATAGGGGATCACAGCATCTTAACTCTATAGAAAGTAGACTAAAGCTATAAAGCAGCATCATTCACTCCTGTTAGCCGAGAGAGGGAGATGTTTGGTGTTTTGTGGGATACAAGGTGACTCTGACTGCAGAATGACCTTGTCTGATACCGATGTTCTGTGAGATTGTGTCTGATCAGCAGGACTGTCAGACCATTTCCTGGATGTCAGAGGTGACTTTTTTCCCTTTTCACTCTAGATCAGGATAAGAGTAGGAACTTTATTTGTACTTAAAAATAAAAAATCAGATTTATTTTTCTTTTTATTTATGATTTACTTAAAAATAAAAAATCAAATTTATTTCCTTTTTATTTATGATTCTTTTTCTGTTTAACTGCATATTCCTGAAAGTTTTTATTTAGCAAATTGAACTAAGATTAATTTTTCAATCATTGGCACATACGTCATAAATTTTGAGTGTTCTGTTCTGGGAAGGAAATGAATAACACTTAGGCCATTTCCATCTTTTTAGGTGATGGCTGCATAGGTTGTTTCCTTCTTACTCCCATCCCAAACAGAGTATTATTGATGGAAAATATGAAGATATTTAAAAGTATAAAAGTAAAAAACAAAAATCTTCCATTAAAAAAATTGACATTATTGCTGAAAGACTCATAACGAATTGTAAAACCATTCCAAGCAAAATTTTCCCTTCACACACAAAAATTTTCTTTTTGTATAAACCTAATAACAAAACATTTTCATTATCATTGGATTCAACATCCTAATCACACTGACAGCTTAATCAATTTGCTTTAGGCCAAACGGCTCTTGACCAAATTGTTTGCTCTGATGTGTAACAGTAAAACACTGGAAATAACCTAAACATCCAACAAGAAGGTTAATAAACCATGCTAAATAAATCATGGTTTGTCAATACAGTGAAAGCCATGCATTTATTTAGAGCAATGTAAATATGGATTTATTGCAAAGGCAGTAAATAAATTCTTTAAAATGCTAAAGAAAAAGAGTTACAGGCACAAATAAGCCCAGTTTAGTTTATATAGCAAACTCTAGGAATTTAACCAATAGAGATAGACATTCTTTTCTCTTTAAAATCACCCACATTTCCACTGTTTATTCAGTTCCTCAAACCTAGTGTATCCTAAATATTCTTTCCTGGCTATTTCATAACATAGTATCAGGCAGAAACAAAATCCACTTGGTTCCAAAATGGTAGGGGTGATTCCACTGCTAAACCTGCACATCAAATCCTAGGAAGAAGAGACTGACACATAAGCTTGCATCAACCCAGGAATAAAGTGTTTTTTTCCTGAGAGAGATTTTGGTCTCTAATAACCCATGAAAGAGTGAACGTCGACATTATAGGAATCAGCGAACTAAAATGGACTGGAATGGGTGAATTTAACTCAGATGACCATTATGTCTACGGACAGGAATCCCTCAGAAGAAATGGAGTAGCCATCATGGTCAACAAAAGAGTCCAAAATGCAGTACTTGGGTGCAATCTCAAAAACAACAGAATGATCTCTGTTCGTTTCCAAGGCAAACCATTCAATATCACAGTAATCCAAGTCTATGCCCCAACCAGTAACACTGAAGAAGCTGAAGTTGAACGGTTCTATGAAGACCTACAAGACCTTTTAGAACTAACACCCAAAAAAGATGTCCTTTTCATTATAGGGGACTGGAATGCAAAAGGAGGAAGTCAAGAATCACCTGGAGTAACAGGCAAATTTGGCCTTGGAATATGGAATGAAGCAGGGCAAAGACTAATAGAGTTTTGCCAAGAAAATGCACTGGTCATAGCAAACACCCTCTTTGAACAACACAAAAGACTCTACACATGGACATCACCAGATGGTCAACACTGAAATCAGATTGATTATATTCTTTGCAGCCAAAGATGGAGAAGCTCTATACAGTCACCAAAAACAAGACCAGGAGTTGACTGTGGCTCAGATCATGAACTCCTTGTTGCCAAATTCAGACTTAAATTGAAGAAAGTAGGGAAAACCACTAGACCATTCAGGTATGACCTAAATCAAATCCCTTATGATTATACAGTGGAAGTGAGAAATAGATTTAAGGGCCTGGATCTGATAGATAGAGTGCCTGATGAACTATGGACGGAGGTTCGTGACATTGTACAGGAGACAGGGATCAAGACCATCCCCATGGAAAAGAAATGCAACAAAGCAAAATGGCTGTCTGGGGAGGCCTTACAAATAGCTGTGAAAAGAAGAGAAGAGAAAAGCAAAGGAGAAAAGGAAAGATATAAGCATCTGAATGCAGAGTTCCAAAGAATAGCAAGAAGAGATAAGAAAGCCTTCCTCAGTGATCAATGCAAAGAAATAGAGGAAAACAACAAAATGGGAAAAACTAGAGAACTCTTCAAGAAAATTAGAGATACCAAGGGAACATTTCATGCAAAGATGGGCTCAATAAAGGACAGAAATGGTATGGACCTAACAGAAGCAGAAGATATTAAGAAGAGGTGGCAAGAATACACAGAAGAACTGTACAAAAAAGATCTTCACAACCCAGATAATCACGATGGTGTGATCACTCACCTAGAGCCAGACATGCTGGAATGTGAAGTCAAGTGGGCCTTAGGAAGCATCACTATGAACAAAGCTAGTGGAGGTGATGGAATTCCAGTTGAGCTATTTCAAATCCTGAAAGATGATGCTATGAAAGTGCTACATTCAATATGCCAGCAAATTTGGAAAACTCAGCAGTGGCCACAGGACTGGAAAAGGTCAGTTTTCATTCTAATCCCAAAGAAAGGCAATGCCAAAGAATGCTCAAACTACTGCACAATTGCACTCATCTCACATGCTAGTAAAGTAATGCTCAAAATTCTCCAAGCCAGGCTTCAGCAATACGAGAATCGTGAACTTCCAGATGTTCAAGCTGGTTTTAGAAAAGGCAGAGGAACCAGAGATCAAATTGCCAACATCCGCTGGATCATCGAAAAAGCAAGACAATTCCAGAAAAACATCTATTTCTGCTTATTGTCTATGCCAAAGCCTTTGAATGTGTGGATCACAATAAACTGTGGAAAATTCTGAAAGAGATGGGAATACCAGACCACCTGACCCGCCTCTTGAGAAATTTGTAATCAGGTCAGGAAGCAACAGTTAGAACTGGACATGGAACAACAGACTGGTTCCAAATAGGAAAAGGAGTACGTCAAGGCTGTATATTGTCACCCTGCTTATTTAACTTATATGCAGAGTACATCATGAGAAACGCTGGGCTGGAAGAAGCACAAGCTGGAATCAAGATTGCCGGGAGAAATATCAATAATCTCAGATATGCAGATGACACCACCCGTATGGCAGACAGTGAGGAGGAATTAAAAAGCCTCTTGATGAAAGTGAAAGTGGAGAGTGAAAAAGTTGGCTTAAAACTCAACATTCAGAAAACAAAGATCATGGCATCTGGTCCCATCATTTCATGGAAAATAGATGGGGAAACAGTGTCAAACTTTATTTTTTGGGGCTCCAAAATCACTGCAGATGGTGACTGCAGCCATGAAATTAAAAGACACTTACTCCTTGGAAGAAAAGTTATGACCAACCTAGATAGCATATTCAAAAGCAGAGAGATTACTTTGCCAACTAAGGTCCATCTATCTAGTCAAGGCTATGGTTTTTCCAGTAGTCATGTATGGATGTGAAAGTTGGACTGTGAAGAAGGCTGAGTGCTGAAGAATTGATGCTTTTGAACTGTGGTGTTGGAGAAGACTCTTGAGAGTCCCTTGGACTGCAAGGAGATCCAACCAGTCCATTCTGAAGGAGATCAGCCCTGGGATTTCTTTGGAAGGAATGATGCTAAAGCTGAAACTCCAGTACTTTGGCCTCCTCATGTGAAGAGTTGACTCATTAGAAAAGACTCTGATGCTGGGAGGGATTAGAAGGAGGAGAAGGGGACTACAGAGGATGAGATGGCTGGATGGCATCACTGACTCGATGGACATGAGTCTGAGTGAACTCTGGGAGTTGGTGATGGACAGGGAGGCCTGGCGTGCTGCAATTCATGGGGTCACAAAGAGTTGGACATGACTGAGCGACTGAACTGAACTGAACTGAATAACCCATGATGCCCTCCTTCTCCTGGAATTTGTTTTTTTTTTAAATCTTTTTGAACAGCTTTATTGAGGTATAACTGTCAGACAATATACTGTATATTGAGGAGTTCTGATATATTCATCCACCCATGGAACTATTAATAAAATCATAATCAGGATAACAAATCTATCCATTCCCTCCAAAAGCTTCCCTGTGCCCTTTTATTTTCTTTCTATCTTGTCCCAGTGCCCCCTTCAGGCAATCACTGATCTGCTTTCTGTCACTGTAGATTAGATTAGTTGGCATATGGTGGAATTTTATATTGTTGCCAGTAATTCATTCCTTTTCATTGTTGAGTAGTATTCCATTGTATGTATGTAGCATATTTGGTTTATGGATTCAATGGTGGATGGAGTTTTGGATTTTTTCCAGTTTGGTGAAGTTAGAAATAAAGCTGCTATGAACATCTGTGTGATGGTCTTTGTATGGACACACAGGATGGAGAGAAATAAAACTGCAGGAGCCAAAGAATCCAGAATGTAGGCAAGGAAAGAAGGTGGGTCACATTTGTTTCTCGTAGGTAAAGACAGTTGACCTTCCATATCCATGGGTTTCACACCCCAGATTCAACCAACTGCAGGTTGAAAATATTTGGGAAAAAATTCCATAAAGTTCTAAAAAGCAAACCTTGAATTTGCTATAAGGCAGCAACTATTTCGGGCTTCCCCAATGGCTCAGTGGTAAAGAATCTACTTGTAATGCAGGAGATGTGGGTTCTACCCCTGGATCTGGAAGATCCCCTGGAGGAAGGCATGGCAACTGACTCTAGTATTCTTGCCTAGAGAATCCCATGGAGAGAGGAGCCTGGCAGGTTACAGTCCATAGGGTCACAAAGAGTTGGACATGACTGAGCATGCTGGAAAAGATAGGAGGCAGGAGGAGAAGGGGATGACAAAGGATGAGATGGTTGGATGGCATTACCAACTCAACAGACATGAGTTTGAGCAAGCTCTGGGAGTTGGTGATGCACAGGGAAGCCTGGTGTGCTGCAGTTCATGGGGTTGCAAAGAGTCAGACATGACTGAGCAATTGAACTGAACTGAACTGAGAAACTATTTCTATATCATTTACATTGTATTAGGTATTATAAGTAATCTAGAGATGATTTAATATATACAGGAGGATATGTGTAGATTATATGCAAATACTATGTCATTTTATATAAAAGACTTGAGCATCCATGGATTTTAATATCCACGGCCACTGGAACCAGTCTCCTGTGGACTCAGACGTACATTTGTACCTAGGAGTGGGATGGCTGGGTCATATGGTATGTTAATCTTTTAAAGAAGCTGCCAAACTGCTTTTTAAAGTGGTTGTACCATTTTACATGCCCCTCAGTAGAGTGTGTGAGGGTCTGGACTTTTTTTAAACCCACACAGAAGTCTGTAGAAGAGCTATCCTTTACATAAGCATCTTTAAGAGACGTGGGTGGAAGTTGGGGACAGAACAGTTACGTAAGAACCAGCAATGGTCCACAATGAAGTGGGGAGGGCCTGTCTGATGGGTGGGCTGGCTGGCTCTGCATCTACTCCCTGCTCTTTGTCCCCGCCTGGGAGTGGGTGTGGGAGAGGAGGGGGAAAGAATTCAAATGAGCTGCTGTGACCTGATGCAGTTTTGCTGGTGTCAATAAATATTTGTTGAATTAATAAATGAATGTCAAGGGAGGCCAAAAGGGAAGAGGCACAGGGCTCGTGTTCCAAAGAGGGGGCTGAAAGCGCTTGTGGAGGAGGAGCAGAGTGGAGAGCCACGGCTGGGCTGACACAAGACTCTCATTTTACAAAATGCCCAGAATCGGGATTACAGAGCCTTTTCATTACTGGGGAAATGAGGTCCCCAAGGCTTGCATTCTCAATGCCACAAAAACAAATCGCTGTTTTTAAATTTCACAGTTAAAAAAATATTTGATGTCTCTTGAGCCTGTGGGCAGAGGGAGATTCTGATGGGACTCCTTGATTGGATGTAACACAAAAATGAGGCAATAGAAAGAGGCTAGTTTCTCATGGCCCACCTTCTTTCCTGGCCTACCTTCTAGATTCTTCTGTGCTCGCAGCTTTATTCCACTCCATCCTCAATTTTTCAGCCTCTCTCACTCATTGGAATAATGGCTCTGGGATCCTTGCTGGCTTCCTAGTTGCTACACCCAATAGCCTTTCTCAGATTCTCACTCCTGCTCTCATGGTAGCATTGGGTCCTGCTGCCATCTTCTCCTTCTGGATCTTTCTCTTTCCAGGGCCTGCAGGACACTATTCTCCTGCCTATTTCTCCCATAGCTGCAAGCTGACTTCCCTGCAAAGCTGACTCTGAGATGCAGATGATTAGGGGTGCTCTCCAGCTGAGCTCTGATTCAGTTTCAGCAAAATCCTCAGCCAGCCCCTTGGGAGCTGGGGAGCTGGTATGGCATTCTGAAGCCTGAGCTAGAGCAGAAGGGCCAGCTCTTTAGGGTCCCTGCAGAGCAGCCACGGGATGAGGGATGCCCTTGGAAGGAGGGGAGGCTTGGATGCAGCAGTGTTCTTCAGCCAGAAGCCACTTGACAGCACCCCCAGCAGCTGGGGGAATCAATCCTTTCCTAATGGGCATCTGGGCAGCTCCTGACAGCATGCACTATATCTACCTTCCCTCCAACTGCTCCTTTCTGGGCATTCCTGACCCCTTAACCATGGCCTCAGGCTATGGCCTTCTGTTCTTCTCTATTTACCATCTCCCTTTTGTAAAACACTAGCAAGAAGAAGAACTAAAAAGAGAAGCTAACATTCAGGGGCTGCTGTCCCAGGTACTGTCCTAAGCATCGCCAATGTATTATCTCACTTAAGTTCACAGAAACCAAATAAGTAAGTAGACTGAAACTCCATTTTACAGCCAAGGAAAGTGCCAGGAAAAGTTCCTTAAAAAACTGTTTCTGCCATGTCAGCCCCAAGCTCAAAGACCTTCGATGACTCCCAACTAGGATAAAAGTCTAATCTAAATCAGCACTCAAGGCCCTCCACCATTTGTTTTGAGCATATCTTTTTTTTTTTGGAAATATTTCCTTTTCTACTTGTACCAGATTGATCCCTTTGCCAAAACCTTAAACTGTTCTACTCCAACCTCTTCCACACTAACTAGGGTTAGCAGACTAAGTTTATCCCTTCATTCGTCATTCATTCACGTCTTCGCTGGTTCATTTATTAGAGACCTAAGATGTGAGGCTGTGTGCCAGGTTCTGGGGACACAGTGCTAACTGGACATGACCCATCTGCTCCTTTGGAGCCTTGTACTTAGAGAAGAAACAGGAACATTATTCAAATAATTGCCAAAACTTTGTCAAGTGCTAAGACAGAGCTTCACAGTATATTGAGAGCTTGAGAAACAGTGACAAAGAAATACCATGGACCCTCCAGAAGGCAGGCACTCTTCGAAGGCCATGGATATAGCCTCTTATACCAATCACCTCCCTCCCCCAACTTTATATCTCACTGTCTTTCTGGGGCCCTATCTAAGCATCCCCACTTTGGGATCCTCCACTTCCTCCTCTGAGCATCTAAACCACATGGCCAATAAGAACCTTGCTGTTACTTAAAAGTGCCTCTCTCTCAGATAAATTTTAAGAATCTTGTTGATATTAGTTATCACTTATTCAAGTGCTCATTCTGGGCCAGGTTCTCCATATGCTTAGCATTGCTCAATCATGCAATAGCTCCATGAAAACCCTGCTTCTTCTCGTCCCCCCATTGTCTTAGTTCTCCCAGAAGTCAACCTTGAGCAGGCCTCCAGTACAAGTAGTTCATCCAGGAATTGAATGAAGTATGGGAAGGGTGGTGAGGAAGGTAGTCAATAAAAGGCAGGCCTAGTACCAAGTGCGGAGAAGGCAGTGGCACCCCACTCCACTGCTCTTGCCTGGAAAATCCCATGGACGGAGGAGCCTGGTGGGCTGTAGTCCATGGGATCGCTAAGAGTCGGACACGACTGAGCGACTTCACTTTCAATTTTCACTTTCACGCGTTGGAGAAGGAAATGGCAACCCACTCCAGTGTTTTTGCCCAGAGAATCCCATGGACGGAGGAGGCTGATGGGCTGCCCTCTGTGGGGTCGCACAGAGTCGGACATGACTGAAGCGATTTAGCAGCAGCAGCAGCAGTACCAAGTGAGTTAGACCCATAGGAAACTAGAGCTGGATCCCCTGGGGAAATTCTGGGAAATGACATAGAACATTTACACCTCGGAGTCACCGTACCCGGTGGGGAGGAAGTTGGGGGTATTTATTCACCAATTCCATCAGACATGGGTTGAGAGCTATGTTTGCATTTCTATTGGGGGAGGGGAGGGGAGGGCAGCATTAACTTCTGGGCACTTCTGGCCACTTCAAGGGCAGATAAAATGATGGTCATGAGAAGCCAAAGTCCCCTGGGAAAGAAACACAGGTATTGGGGTGCCCTGAAGAGGTAAAGGCAAGAGGCCCATTGCTCCCATACTACAGACAGGTAAATCAAGGCTTGGAGAGTCTGGCCTGAGGTTTCAGGGCCAGAAATGATCAGTGCTAAGAGTCTTTTTGTCTCTGAAACAATATAAAATGTCCCTGGAGAGGCATTATCTTGTGTTATCCTTCAGTAACCCTTCCTGCTCTTCATACAGGCTAAGAACCCAGAGGAGACTCCACAATGGGTTCCTGATTGATGAGCCTTAAAGACTTGTTAAAACCACAGAGTAACATGCTCTTAAATATGCCTCCTTCCTTTATAAGAGCAGGTTCCATGTCCCAGTTTCCTTATAAGATCCTGTGCTTCTCAGATCCCTTGTCATGACATCCTCTCTGGGACTTTGTCATGTGAAGACAGGGAAACTGAGGCCAGCGGTCCTTGCCGGCTTCCTTGTGTGAAGCGGAAGCCAGAGCTGGCGTTGCTACTCCCTGGCCTCCAACAAAATCCAAATGCCCATCCAATCCTTTTTCCCCTCCATGAAATCCCCCTAACTCGATTAAAGAAAAAAAATCAATCAATTTACATGGTAACAGAAAAGGACAGGGTCATGTATAAAATATTCCCCCATCTGTACCAGAGGGCACGGCCTACACGCTTCAAGAGCGCAGCCAAAGGCCCTGGGGATTTGTTTTTCTTTCCCTGACCCAAGGACTCTGATCTCTCACTTAACCTCTGACCTCTTCAATTCAGATAACCAGGGAACTGGCAGCTGGGGCTGGGGGAGCTCAGAATGCCACCCTGCTCTGCCTCAGGCTCCTTCTGGCCATGGAGACAGAACAAAGGGAGGCGGGGAGCCCCAACAAAGCACTCCAGAGCCCCAGAGGGCTCCCAGGACGGCAGCCAGTCCTGCAGGGACTCCTGCTCTGTAATCACTTCCCCACTACACCCCCCCCCCCATCCGGCAGCGCAGGGGGCCACCTCATTATAGCTAATGCCATTTAGAGCCAGTTCTGCGCAGGGAAAAAAATCATCAAGCAACACGAAGTCCTTGCTTTGACTCCATTTTCCAAACTCACATTGAAACAGGCTTCACCCAAGCTCCATGACCTCCCCACAATCCAAATAGGCGCCCCCCTCCTTTTTTTTTTTCCACCTCAGGCTTCATTTAAAACAGGGCCAGAGCCTGGATTTTTAACAGCAGCTACTCAGAGGTGGGTATGAGCCACTTGTTTGAAATTGAATCAGCCGTTTTTATTAAACCATATATTTTCATTCTTGCCAGTGAAGCTGGGAGAGGATTTTCGTCCTCTCTGGTATACTCCCCAGCGCAGTTTCATGGCAAAGAGAGCTGCACAGCCAGCCCTGCAACCCCAAATTACCCCACTTCCAGCACACAGCTCTGGGGCCACGTCCAACTCTCTGCTGCAACTCCAGAAACAATGCACTTTAAAGATCCCCACCCCCCAAAACTCATTTCTAACTTAGTGGTTCCTTCCCCTGCCCCAGTCCCCAGCCTCAACTCTTGCAACTGCTCCAGGTTCCCAGCTCTGTGGCTGCTCCCTGAGGCGACTTACTGGTGACTTGGCAGCTCAGCAGTGACCACCGTGGTCGGTCATGCCCCAGGGCTAGATGACTACTTAATCTCTGCTCTGGCAACAGGCTGTTTGCTGCCCGCTAGACAATTAGACGTCTTAGTGACAGACATTTCTTTGGAATCTCCAGTTCCCAGATGCACGTGGGTGGGCCTTTTACTCATTCATTCACTCACTCACTCACTCATTCATTCACTCACACATTCATTCACTCATTTATTCATTCAGTCTCTTAGAACAGTGGCTGGGAACCCAAAGCTGATGCTCTGTGATAACCTAGAGAGGTGGGATAGGGAAGGAGGTGGAAGGGAGGTTCAAGAGGGAGGGGACATATGTATATCTATGACTGATCCATGTTGATGTATGGCAGAAATTATCACAATATAGTAAAGTGCTGTGCTGTGCTTAGTCGTTCAGTCGTGTCCAACTCTTTGCAACCCCATGGACAGTAGTAATTAACCTCCAATTAAAAATACAATAAAATAAAAACCAGTGCCTGGCACTTAAGGACAGCCTGTCTGCAGCTGTCATTTGTATTCAGAGCCGGCATTTACCAGGGACCTCCTAGTGTGTGCCAGGGACTGGAGATGAAATAAATAAGACTTAGGCCCTACCTTCATGGACATCATGCTATTGAATGTGGTTCTCCACCCCAACCCCAGAGATTCTGCTTTAATTTGTTGTGGGGTAGGGGGCAGGTCTGCATGGTAAAGGCCCCCAGTCATTTCTAATACACAATCATAGCTGCAAACATGGCTCTCTGGAGAGAAGGGCAGGCAGCACAGCTAAAGCCCAGGGTGAGGAGACTGAGAGCAGAGTGCTGTGCCTACAATGCTGACTGGGGGCTGGAGGCCCTTCTGGGGGGCTGAGACCTAGAACCATGAGTCACCAAGGGCTGGGCCAAGGTATTGGGAAAGGAAAAGGGGTTGAAGATTCTCGGAGATGGGAATAGCACAGGTCAAGGTCCAGACTGAAGACAAGGATAGGCAGGGGCTGTCATCTATGTAAGGGGTTTGGACTTTGCTCAAGAGCACTGGGGAGCAGAGGAGGGAAATGATTAGGTTTGCATTTTAGGAAGCTCCTTCTGATACAGAGTGGATGGAAGGCAAGACAGAATCCAAGCGAGACATGACAGAGGCCTAAATTAGGGATGTGACAGTCTGACTAAGTTTACCACCCCCAGGAGCAGGAAGCTGGGGTAACTGCCTACCAACTCCTGTCTGGCATTGGTCCTGCTTCTGGGAGGGGTTGATCTCCCAGCATTCTGGCCTGCCTGCCCTCTGCCCTCAAGAATGCTCCTGGCCAAAGATAGCTCCCTGGAAGAGTCTCAGACGCTGGAGTAGTAAGGCAGCCATGTACATGGGTATGGTGAGAGCCAAGAGGATACATGCAGAGCTTTACCTGACTAGTGCTTTATCCAGTGACTGAGGGATCAAAGACTGGCCAATAACTCCTAGGAGAGGCTGGTGAGTGTAGTGTGATGGATGGGAGACAGGAGTGAAGAGGCAAGGAGCGATGCCAAAGAGGGGAGTGCAACCTCACAGATGCCAACCGACCAAGGGCAGGCCAATTAGAAGCTGCGACCCCAGGGGAGATCAGCACAAACGAAAGCAGATACCAAACAATAACCCTGAGTGTACACTCAGGGCAGAGCTGTGGGATCTGGCTGTTTGAATTTCTTGGACTTTTGATTTTCAGGAGGGAACAATCTGCATTATCTGTAACAGGTCAGAGTTCAGGCTCAAGAAAACACCCTGCTGGCTAGTCAAAACCTAGTTTTAATTCTGGTTCATCCCCCAGCCCCAGCCTGTGCCTCCTGCCTTCTCTCCCTGTAATACCATCTCTAACTTCATCCTCCATTTCTTTTCCTTGTCTCCTCTGTCCCATGCTATGCTATGGTATGTCGGTTGTAACTATCTGGTGGTCAGCAAAAGAAATCCACTTAGACCAATGCGAGTTCCAGAGGCCATTTTACTGGAAGGATACAAGGAGAAGAAACTGAGAGCAGGATATGTGACCAGGCTTCCTGTGGGTACAGAGGCAGGGACCATGAGGACCTCAGGAATAGAGACCTTTCTCATTTTTTTCCTGAGGTCATATTGACTCTTATCTTTGTCTCTTTCTCTCTGTTCATCTATTCCATCTCTCACTCTTGTTCCTTTCTGCTACCTCTCCTCCAATATTTCTGCCTAGGTGAGCACGTGGCCACTCCAACCTGTGCACATTAGGTGACCTCTTGGTTTAAACTGACATAAGTGAACTTCAGTCTTCGTGTCTCAATTCCTACATCTCAGAGGAGAATAACCTGGTCTGTAAGTAATAGAAGACCCAACTCAAACTGGCTTCAGGAAAAAAAAAGCAAATTTATAGGTTCCAGTAAGTTAAAGTGTAGGCTGCAGGGGGGCTTTATCAGTGGCTCAGCAGTAAAGAATCCACCTACAAGGCATGAGACGAAGGAGACACGGGTTCAACCCCTGATTTGGGAAGATCACTTGGAGGAAGGTATGGCACTCCACTCCAGTATTCTTGTCGAGAAAATTTCATGGACAGAGGAGCCTACAGGGCTAAGCTTCATGGGGTCGCAAAGAGTCAGACATGACTGAAGTGACTGAGCACATGTGCACATAGGCTGCAGGCATAGCTCATGCTCTTTCTTTGGGAATTCCAGCTACTGCTGCTGCTGCTGTGTCGCTTCAGTCGTGTCCGACTCTGTGCGACCCCATAGACAGCAGCCCACGAGACTCCCGTCCCTGGGATTCTCCAGGCAAGAACACTGGAGTGGGTTGCCATTTCCTCCTCCAATGCATGAAAGTGAAAAGTGAAAGGGAAGTTGCTCAGTCATGTCCGACTCTTAGCGACCCCACTCAGCACTATTTTGCTCTGTGTCAGTTTCATTCTCAGGCAAGTTACTTCTAGGTTTAGATGCTCCACTTTAGCTATCTAAATAGAAGTTCAGTTCAGTTGAGTCGCTCAGTCGTGTCTAACTCTTTGTGACCCCATGGACTGCAGCATGCCAGGCCTCCTTGTCCATCACCAATTCCCAGAGTTTACTCAAACTCATGTCCATTGAGTTGGTGATACCATCCAAGCATCTCATCTTCAGTCATCCCCTTCTCCTCCCACCTTCAATCTTTCCCAGCATCAGGGTCTTTTCCAGTGAGTCAGCTCTTCGTATCAGGTGGCCAAAGTATTGGAGTTTCAGCTTCAGCATCAGTCCTGCCAATGAATATTCAGGACTGATTTCCTTTAGGAAATCTTTCTATCTCAGTAGAAAGAAGGCTTGTTTCTACCAGAAGTTCCAGTCACATTGCTAACGTTGACTCTCATTGAGACAACCAGGATCACAACCTTACTGCTGAACCACTGGCTCTGTCCAGTGGATGCAAATGCTGATGGGCCAGGCCTGAGAAACATAGGCACCCTCGTACCAAATGGACTAAGAATGGGAGGAAGATGTTTCCCCAGAGGGAAAGGAGGGACTGGTAATCAGAAGGTGGTGGCATGGATAATCAGAAATAATAACCAGCATGGCCAAGGGGTGACACCACCCCCGCTACCTTCCCCGGAGGGCTCAGAACAAGGCAGTTTCCTTATGATAGTGTGAGAACTAAGGCCATTACCAACCTCTACTGTCATTTCACCTCAGCAATCTTTCTGAAATCTGCCTCAGTCTCTCCAAGACCCAGGAAAAAGCCAGGGTTGACTAGACTGCTTGTGCTCTTACAACCATTAGCATTCTGAAAATATCATACCACTGCCATGAAAGTGAAAGTGAAGTTGCTCAGTCGTGTCCGACTCTGCGACCCCGTGGACTGTAGCCCGCCAGGCTCCTCCGTCCATGGGATTCTCCAGGCAAGAATACTGGAGTGGGTTGCCATTTCCTTCTCCAACACTGCCATATCTACTGGTAAATATCCACTAGCCTGAATCCTCAGCTCCCTCTACCCCACCCCACCGAGGCCCGCCAGGCCCCTCTCCTGGAACCCCCAGATTGCCAGGGTCTGGCAACTAAAGGGCTAACATTGAGTACAGCAGGGGCACCAAGATCTTCTCCAGCCCCTTCTGGCTGTTTGATCTCAGAACCTACCACGTGTTCCATTGCTCTGGGGCCAGTAGTTAAATATTTCAAATATCACTTTGATTCTAGCAACAGCTTTCTGTCTGTTCTCCTTCAGGCCACTCTGTCGCTCAACCCCACAGTCCACCCTTCACACAGCTGCCAAGGAGCTTCCTAAACTCCAGTGGCCTCTTAATCATTCCCTGATGTGTCAAGTCCTAATTATTTTGCAGGTCTCAGCTTGCCCCTGAGGATCTTGTCCCAAAGCCTTTTTCAGCCTTATCTTCCCAGCCACTCCCACTCATACTGCCTGCCTTTCCAGAGGGGCATGCCTTTTCATGCCTCACTCCCCATACCCGGGTGGTTTTCTCCATCTGATACCCTTGGTAAATTTCCCCATTACCCAGAAATTTACAGAAGGCCCAGGACATGTCAGGCACCAGCTTGGAGTAGAAGAAAGAAAAACAGAGGAAAAACAGGACAGAGAGATGCTGTGAACTATAGACAGGACAGCTCAGCCCTGGGGAGCACTTCACCTCAACTGGAGGAGCTCCCTGGAGGAAGATTTCTGGATGGTGGGTAGGAAGCTCTGAAGTCTGGAGCATGGAGATGAACTCCAAGGAAGCACACCTCCCATTTACCAAGCACTTTCCCCTGCGCGTGCATGGCCTGCACTCACCCCATTCCGAGCGTGATCTCACTCAGCCACAGGGCGGCTGCAGGTTATACACAGATAAGTACGGTAATTTTTTTCCAGCTTATACACAGATAAGTAAGGTAATTCTTTTCCTCCACCTCCCAGCAGCAGGGATATGAATTGATTGTCAGAAGCTGTTTAAGGGCCTGTGATTGAGGAGATGATCTGAGATAAGCTGCTCCAGTGAAATAAAGGCCAACAGCTGCCTGCTTCTGTCAGCCAGCCCTGTGCCTTTCTAAACAGCAGCACCTGCCCCCGCCCTAAACGACCCCACCCTTGAGGAGGCAGGGAGCTCTCTCCCCACGCCTTAGGGGAAAGAGATCCTATTTTGTGAGAGATGAGACGTTATGTTGAGGACTAAACCCAAGGGTGTCAAAAAGTGCAAGAGCTGGGGCTAAAAATGTCAGCTTCCTGTTCTTCTTGGACAGGGTCTCAATTATGAATAAGAATTTCACGGGAATCTCAGGATGGAGGGGAAGGAGAGGTTGGGGGAGACAACCTCACCTCAAGTCAA
This sequence comes from Bubalus bubalis, assembly GCF_019923935.1. Lineage (NCBI taxonomy): Eukaryota > Metazoa > Chordata > Mammalia > Artiodactyla > Bovidae > Bubalus > Bubalus bubalis. The sequence continues at coordinate 29,002,420 of NC_059177.1, read as the reverse complement.
AGCATGTGAATTTCCTAGCTTTCTCTGAAGCATTTTGCACAGAATCAGTTCTTTCATCATAAATCTCATCCATTCATACACTTATTCATTCATTCAACACACACAAAATGCAGAAGAGCCTGGGCTTTAGCAGCTGGCAGATGGATTCACTGGGTTTGACCACTTAGTAGCCATGACCTCAAGCAACTGACCTCACCTTTCTGAGCCTCTGGATGCTAATACCTACCTCATAAGACTCTCTGAGGATTATTGAGATAGTGCCCAGTGGGGCCTGAGCCCAGTGCCTGGCATGTACAAGTGAGCAATTGCTGTAGAGTGCCAGGGAGTCAAAGAGGTGCTTCAGAGATTTCAAGATGGAATCACAGAGCTCCTTAAGGAGCCCACAGGCCAGAACATAAAATAACCATGCTGTCAAGGTGTTAATGTTATAAGATGCACAGAAAACCTGGCATGGCAAAAGCTTTCTTCCAACTGAGAGGACAAGGAAGACTCAAGGGGATCAGGACCCACATCTGAGCTGAATCCTAAAGGTTGCGTTGAGGGAAAGAGTCTTCCTGGGAGGAGGCGACCGTGCAAACAAGTATATGCCTATATTCTTAGGACCTTGCTAGCCAAGTACAGCTCATAGGCGAGCAGGGGAAGCTTGTTCAAAATAACAGACTCAGGCCCACCCTGTCTCACCAGATCAGAATCTACTATTTGAACAACCAGGAGGCTTAAGTGCAGATCAAAGTTTGAGGAGGTCTGGGCAGATATCTCTGACCTCTGTGAAATGCCCTTGTGGCAAATACAGAGGAAGACAGATGACCTCTCAACATATTTGGGCTGATGACAAGGGTGTACAGATATGCCCATGCTGGGCCCTTGGCTGGGACGTGCTTCCCAGAACCAGAGGCCCCCAGGAGCACAGCCCCAGAGGCACCTGCCAGGTAAGTGCTTCAGCCCAGAATGTTCTCTGGAGCTGCATTTGAACCTGTTGCCTCAGGGGCAGGGGTGCAGTCCTGGCCACTGACTCTTTCATTCATTTATCCCACAAGCATTTGGGGGCACTTTTATGAGCCAGGTATCCTACCAAGCTCTGCCCTAAAAAGAGTCCTCAGGCAGGTTCCTTGCCCTCAGACAGGTCCTCTTGGCTCCCAGTTTCTCTACTTGTCAAGTCCAGCCTGTGTGCATTGATACCCTGAAAACATAGCAAAAGTGACTTAGGAAGTGGGGGAGTGGGACAAAGGGGCTCCATCCTGCAGGAGAGTATGGAGACAATGTGGGTGAGACCTCAGGGCTGTCCCCAAAACCAAGACTGCCAGGCCAGTCATAAATTCCCAGGGACTTCCAGCACTACATTGGCACAGACTAAAAGAGGTTCTGGCAGCCTGAGGACAGCTCATGAGTGAGTCAGTGACAGCTCAGGTGCAGGCTGGGGAGAACAGCAAAAAGACCCAGGGAGTAAGGGGGGAGTGCTGACAGCGTCCGCCACACTCTCTAATTACCATTCAGCTGAGGTTCTGAGGACGGTACTGTCATCATCACCATCAGCACCATCAGCAGCAGCAGCATCACACCACCGTCACATCACAGTAGTCTAAACCTCTCCTTTTTGGAGAGCTTCTTCTGTGCCAAGCACTGCCCTACACGTTGACTGCATGGTCTATCATTTCACAGACAGGACTCTGAGGTCTTTTCAACTTTCCTAATGTCCACTCCACCCCTAGACCACACACCACCATTATTGCTTTGATCTTTCCTATTATAAACAAAACAATTAACATGTATGAAGGCTGCAGACATGAACTATGAAACCAGAATGGAGGAAAATCTCAGGCAAGCCAGAGTGTTTGAGGAATCTTCACCCCACCCCACCCTCGAGACTTTCCTTCCCTGCCAGGCTTTTGATAATTATCTGGAAGACAGAATGATTTCACTTCCCAAGCACTTGCACTCAGACTTCCCATTGGTCCTTTCGTGTGCCTGGAAAATTCTGTGCAGCACTGGAGACACACAAAATCGCACAGACTGAATTTTATGGTGATTTAAGGCATTTTTCAAGGGTATTTTGGACTATACATGATATCCAGCTGACTTTAGAGCCTAACCCTGTGTTAGGTTCTATGGCACAGGGTTAAGTCCTGTAGGCTCCAATAAGTCTGTAGCACAGTCAGTATTTTGAGACTGTGACACAGAGAGGGCATATAATCTGCTCGGGGCCACACAGCTAACTGGGGACATGGTAAAATTGTAAAGTGAAGCCACAGAAGTACCAAGTCTCTGTTCTTGATTGCAGGGCTATGCTCTGCCTGATGCAGAAGGAAAGGGAGCATGTGAGGGGCCTGGTCACTGTGGACAGCGCTCTGTGCAGCCCTTGGCTCTGCCCCTCCTTTGCTCCACGGAGAGGAGATAATCCCTCATCCATCTTTTTACCCAGCCTCCTGTGGTCCCTATTGGCAGCAGCTGCCTGACACCACCTCTGAAAGATGCTTAAGACTCTGCCAACCCAGTGTTTAATGCATGCAAAGCCCTTTCCAAAGAAGTCACTTAAAAAGATTACAGAGGACAGGATCACCCCTCCCGCCTCCAGCTTAGGGAGTCTTTGCAGCTGGCCTGGAGCTAAGCTAAGGAAGCAGAGTCTTTAGCAGCCTGAAAATAAAGTGAGCCTTCATTTGAGAAATCACTCAGAATACCAGCTGCAAGGGCTCCATTCATTGATTTGTTCAGTAACTATTTGCTGCACACAAAACAAATGCAGGCACTGCTCTGGGCACTGGGACAGCCTGGGGACACAGGCCCTGCCCTGCTTCGGCTGACATTCCAGGAGAAAGTCCCCACTGTTAGGAGCCCTACCTTCCCATGTGCTCCCCTCGTGGGGGTTCTTTCTCCTGCTCTCCTCTGAGAAAAGCTCAGATGCTGAGAAGAAAAGCGCTTCTCTCCTGTAGCACTTTGGGGAAGCAGTAAGATTCATGCATGCCCTGGGGAAGGAGCCAGTCTGATTTCATTTCTTTTTCTTTTCAGTGTCTGGTCTCTCTTTGGGGCTTCCCAGGTGGTACTAGTGGTAAAGAACCCACCTGCCAATGCAGGAGAGTAAGAGATGTGGGTTTGATTCCCTGGGTCCGGAAGATCCCCTGGAGGAGGGCACAATAACCCACTCCAGTATTCTTGCCTGGAGAATCTCATGGACAGAGGACCCTGGTGGGCTTTGGTCCATAGAGTCGCAAAGAGTCAGACATGACTGAAGCGACTTAGCATGCATCTCTCCTCTTTCCTACGTGTATGGACCAAGCAGGGAGAAGAGGAGAAGGAATAGCATGTTGGTGAGTGGACAGAAGAAGGAAAGAAGGAAAAGAGTTGATGGTGAGAGGAGGAGAAGGAAACAGAGAAAGGTCCAGGCTGATGGCACTCTGGCCAGCTGAGAGATGGAGGGTAGGCTGACCATGCAGCTGCAAAGAGCCTGGCCACCCCCTCCCTCATGCCAAAGCACTTCAGGCTCTGGAAGGACCAGGAAAGGAGGAGAGGATTGATGGACAGGAAGAGGTTGAAGCTCTAACTTTGCAGCTGCATCCCCCAAGGTCACCAATCTGCTCAGGTATTTTAAAAAATATTAATTAACCATCTTTCCACATGTATCAGTGCCCTAAGGCAAGACTCAGCAAACTGCAGCCCATGTGACATATCTCACCTGCTGCCTGATTTTGTAAATAAAGTTTTATTGGAACCCAGCTGCACTCATCTGTGATCATCTATGTCAGCTCTCCCACTGCAGGGTTGAGTGATCACACCACAGACTGGATGGTCCACAAAGTCTAAAATATTTAGTAGGCAGTTTTTTTGTAGGAAAAGCTTGCCAACTCCTGGATGTTATTCCTAGGATCTTCAGCCTTCAGAGTTCTACAATTTCTTGTCAATTCTCAGCACATCCTTTAAATTCATTCATCAAATATTTATTAATGCCTTCTATATTAGAATATTCTCTTTTGGTGCAAGTGATGGAAAATTCAGCACAGGTGGGCTTTAGCTAGAAAAGAGGGAGAGGATTATTGTCTTTTGTACCTGAAAAGCCCAGGGATGGGGCATGTTACATGCAGCTGAGCCCAGAAACTCAAACTCTGACATTAAGCTAGTGACCAGAGCAACTGGCTTCCAATTGATGGAACATGGCAAAGGTGACAGGATGTCACTTCCATGATTATGTTACAAAAGTCTGTCCCCTCTGTCTTGCTACCAGACTCTATTGCCCTCTCTGCTTGCATATTTTGATGATGCCAAGTGCTCTACTGGAGAGGGCATTTCTTTTTTCACATGGCAAGAAAGGGAGGGAGGTCTCTGTCCAGGAGTCAGCAAGCAGCTGAGACCCTGAACTAAACAGGAACTGAATTCTCCAACAAAATCGTGAGCTTGGAAGCAAATCCTTCCCCAGTCAAACCTTCAGTTGAGACCCCAGCCTTGCCTGACTCTCTCATGGCAGTTTGGTTTCCCAGGCTGACCACACAGCAAAGGACCCAGCCAGCCTTTCTCCTCACAGAATTTCCCTCTCTGGTTTTCTGTATATAGAAAGTCTATGAGAAGGAAGTCATCAAGTTTATGATACTTTGTTACACAGCAGTAGATAACAAGTATATTTCCTAGTCCCTAAGGAATGCTGGGAAGATAGTTTTTAGCTTGGCATGTGGTCATCACCAACTAGACTGGGGTTCTCTATTTTAAAAAAGAGAGAGAGAGAAAAATAAATAAATAAGAGAGAGAGAGAGAGAGAGAAAGAATGTGTATTGTTGGAAAAGTAGAGGTTATCCTAGAAGCTATGGAGGTATTCCTGGGAGGAGAGGCTGGGTCCTGGATTAGGGCCACGGCAGCAGGAAAGAAGGGTAATGTTTGGATTCCTGATTCCTTATTTCTATTAAAAGTACATCCTTTCATGTAGCAACAATCAACTATTGCCAATTTGCAAGGTCTCCTCTGCCCCCTTATCTCATGACCTCATACAAAGTTCCAAAGAGCAGCTCAAATCAGAAACACAGGTATAGCAGGAAAACAGACTGGACACAAAAGCCATTGGCTAGTTCACAATCACACATTTCCTCTCCTTCCATCCTACTGATCTCGTTACTTGTGGAATCTGGTGGCAAACTAAAATCTATTTCATGGGGAGTGGATAATGTCTGTAACTCCAGATGCAGAAATAAAACTTACCCTTTAAAGTGTCTGCAGAAATGAAAAGAAACCCCAGTCCCTGTATAAATGTTTTAAATGTAAACAGGACAGATTTGGGGGGTCTAGACATGAACTTTATGGTTAAAAATCCAGCTAGCCCAACCCTTCTAAGTCTTCACTTGGGGAGTTTGGAAAATGCATAATTTTAAGTGAGGTTGAATTTATGAGCATTGTAGTTATAGCAACAGACACTTCAGCTTCTGGGAGGCAGGTCTATGAGACTCTTACATAACAGTCAACTCTGGAGAAAAAATGCGGGAACACCAAGGCTGCTAATATATATATATATATATATATATATATATTAGGACCCAGAGAAAAGGAGATGGTGGGCAAAGGACAGCAGTGAAGGCTGGGAAGGCTTTTTCAAAGAACATGAGGAATCTTTGTGTGAAGGGGTAGAAGCTCCGTTTTGCAGGCTCACTGCTGCCAGCTCAGGCATGTAGAAAGAAACTCATCAGACAAAAGAGCAGACAAAAATATGGATGCAGCACTCAGGGGCCTGCCAAGCAGAGGATTAGGAAACACCAGAAAACATATGGATTGTGGAGGGAAGATTGTTAGATTCAGAGAAGGTTGAAAGGAAGGCACAGGCCATTGTCAGGGTGCTTCCAATTCTGTTTTCTCCTCTGATCTCCCTGATTCCAAGACATTCCTTCCTATCTTGGTTAATCTTTTCCTTGGGAGGCAAGAATCACAAAGATTCATCTCCTCCAACTTCAGAAATGCCATATGAGCCTGGTCTCCAAGTTGGAGATCAGAATTTCAGGGTTGTTAGCATGAACAGAAGAGCCTTTAGAATCAGGCAACATGGTCTTGCCCCTGTCCCCGTTTTAAAGGGTCCCTCTGGCTCTCCTATGTCCTCGTGTTTCCCCACATAGAGTCTATGAGACCAAGGAGATGTGTCCATGTGGCCCCCCAGGGCCTGCTCCTTCTAGACTCCACGCTGGGCACCTGGGACTCCATAATTTCCTTCCCAAGTGGCCCCGATCCTGTCTCCAGGGCATGAGGACACCCTCCTTTTCTTTCTTCCTTGAAAGACCAAACCTCCCCACCAGCATGCGCACCCTAAGCTTGAGAAGTGGGGACAGACCATGGATACAAAGGCTGGAGTGTCCATAAGTAAGAGAGCCTGCTCTTCATGATGCAGGATGGGGCCGAGGTTGCAATAGGAGACTAGTGGGTGGGGACTAAGGGCAAGGAACACTGAGGATCCTGAGAAGTCTAAATTCATTCCTGGCCTTGCAGAGCATTAGGAAGGTGTATTTGTCAAGGATAGAGGGAAGAATGTATTTTATGTACTCCACTGGTGAAAAATATCATTCTGAAAGACAGCGTATGCGGACTCCCATCTGTCCTCTTGCTCCAGCTTCTATAGGATTAGGGGCTCTGCCTGAACACAGACTGGGGGTTCTGCTCTGCTTGGATTCCTTCATCCTGGCAGGAGAAGGAAGGGAAGTTAGAAGTGTCAAACCCTGTCCCACCATAGGGCTGGACACTGGAGACTTTTGAAAGCTATAAAAAACAAAGAAAATACATGGGACTCTTTGCTGGAGCAACAGAGCAGCTCTTCACAGGCATCCTTCATCCCACGAGACACACAACGGCTGCAAAGACTCTTACCCTGCTTCCGACATATGCCCTCTCTTCCATCACCTTCAGCCAGCCTCTCCCCCCACACTCCCACACCCCTCACACCCTCCACACCCCCAGCCGTCCTCTCTGAGCTGGCTCACACAGCTGACACAGAAAGCAGTCTCTTGTCTCAGCCTCAGACCCTAGCAAGAAAAATCAATAGCAATTTGGCCTCCAGCCAACCTCATGTCACTCGGGATAAGCCAGTCTTATATGCCATCCACCAGATAAAGCCAGGGCGCCAGAGCCTTTGGACAGAAAGAAGCTCAAATCCTCTTCCTGGGCAATCCTGGCACAGCCTGATTTATTTACTGCCTCATGGACCTGCTCTGGCCAGAGGTGCCCCAGCCAGGCCACATCTCTAGACCGAAGGACAACCCAGCCCTGCATTTAGCTGACAGTGGGCACAGCTGTGATCCCAGCATGAACGTGGTAAATGAATGGGCTGGGCCTCTGGAAGTTGATCTGTTCATGGACTCACTTCGGAGAGTTTCCGGGGGAGGACCCACCCTAAGGGACAACAGAGCTGGACCCTTAAGTTCAGCTCCATAACAAAGCTTCCACTGTTAAGCAAAGCACATGGACTGTGGGGTCTGTTCCTATGTTTTATACTCCAGTCTGGCGTCCCAGGGACTTGGGTCAGTACTAGGTTAGGAGTGAGGACCGGGTACAGACTGCAGGCAGAGAAAAAGATTTTATGAAAACTCCGTAAGGTCTTTCTGATGGGGAATTGCTTTTAAACCTCCTTTCTCATTTCTACAAATGAATAACAATTTGTAGGAATTTATTAAACACAAGTTAATAACAATAACTTTTAGTCAGGGCTTACATTGTGCTAGGCTGAACTAAGAATTTAGTTCCATTTTTGCATTTACCTTTGACCACTACAACCTTATGAAACAGTACCCTTTTCATCAGTTACGTTTTGTGGAGAAGAAAACCAAGGCCCAGAGTGTCACCCAGACAGTAAGTAACCAGGCCAACCAGGGTTGAACCTGGGCAGCCTGATTACAGCCTCTGACTTTTAACCATTGAGCAACACTGCTCTGATTGGTCTGTTCCAGAATCTCCTTGGATCAGGTTTGCAGTAGAGTGGGGTTATAATGCATTAAAAGATCAGGACATGATAGTAATTTCTATCTTTTCCTTCCATGCAGCCAGGATGCCAAAAATATCAAACTTGGGTATCTGCAAGTTGTGGGGGGATTTCTAGGGGTCAGAGATCACCAGGTGCTCTGGTTTAAGATCTAACCATTTGAAACCTAGTGTCCTCCCTCAAATTTGGGTCCACCTGGAACCTAAGAAAGGAACTTATTTGGAAGTAGATGCAATTAGTTAACAAGGGAGCATAGTGGATTAGGATGAGTCCCAAACACAATAACCGGTGTCCTTATATGAGGAGAGGACACTCAGAGGTCCACACAGGGAGACACTCTTGTGAGGACAGAGGCAGAGACTGAAGTGACACAGCCTCAAGCCAAGGAATGCTAAGGGTTGCTGGCAACATCAGAAGGTGGGAGGAGTTGAGGAGGTGAGGAAGGATCCTCCTCTCAAGCCTTCTGAGGGAGTGTGGCCCTGCCGATGCCTTGACTTCAGACTTTTGCCTTTAGACCTATGAGAGAGCAAATCCTGTTGTTTTAAGCCACCCGCTTTGTGGTCAACCTTGTATCGCAGCCCGAAGAAACAATTTCACCAGTTTAGGAAAAAAGAAGGTGCTCCATGTGGTCCAGTTAAGCTACCAAAGTTGTTTGTGTTGCAGTTTGGAGCCCAACTACCAAAAAGTGACTCTGCTTCCTATTGGCCATTATTCTATGCCTACATATCTCTCTTAGATTGGTGGACAGGCACCATTTTTTTGGCTGCTTTCAGAATTCATTCTCCATCCTTGCCACACCCAGATTTCTTTTGGGAGAATTATACTTTCCTTGATGCATCGTCCTTACCCATTCAGGGATGCATTAGAACTCTTGTGAGCCATTCCTCCATTTAAAACAAATATTAAAAATTATACTTTATGACTGCATTGGAATCAAGATGAATATAATTTAGGCTAGATTTATTATTATATATTCACTATTATTTATTTTTCTATTATGTTCTAAAAAGACATTAAAGTCACAACATTATCTTGAGCCCTAAACAGTATCTGGGCCCTAGGCACTGCATCTATTGGACCTAATGGAGAAGTCAGTCCTGCACCCATTCAATAAATATTTATTGAACATTTACTATGGGCTAGGAGCTGCCCTAATCTCAGGTAAGAAAAAGAGTCTCTGTTCTATGGGACTTATTTTCTAGCATAAGCTCCATATCATTCCTCAAAACTTCTGAATGAGGAATGGAGTTTTCTGAGGATTTTTGCCACCAGTAATTATGGGGTATCAGAATTAAAAGGATCCTTCCTTCGTTTCTTTTACATTTGGATTTAGGAAGAAAAGCGTCACTAGTCATGCTAATTGATGGATCTACAGTTCATTTTGGTCTCAGAGCAGTGAGAGGCAGTGTGCATTTCTGTCCTGCAAGGCCTTCCCTTCTAGAACGGAGTCCTTGGGGAGGCAGTGCAGGGCAGTGCCAGGCAGCAGGTACTAGAGTGTTCAGATTCCAGCTGAGGCCCTTCCTGGATGCATAGCTTTGGGCAAGATACCCTCACAGCAAATGTAAAATGTTCCCAGTGTGCAGGATTTTTATGAGGATTAAAGGGGAAACTCACTTGTAACACAGTGAGAGCTCAAGAAATGTTCACTATTAATTAATGTTTGAGCCTGCCAGAGATTGCGAGTCCATGTGTATGAGGGGATCAGTCCATTAGCTATGTTGGCCATGGACAACTCATTACTTCTGTATCTGTTACCCCAAGAGCAAGCCTGGGGTGGGGTGGGGTGGGGGTAAGACCAGGGCACCAAGACAAGGATGACAGTAAGAGAGCCTGCACTGGCTGGGTGTGCCCTGTGGGTGGATTCCAGGCTGCTTACTTGACTCACCATATTTCATTTCATTCTCTCAAGTCAGTGGTGAGGTAGGCATTATTGTTCCCATTTTACAGTAGAGCAAGTAGGGGCTTGAGAAAGTAAGTAGGTACGATGGTAAAGGGGAAGCCACAACCATGTGGGGATCATCCTCCTTTGGCTCTTCCCCCTTTAGTAGAGTTGGACATAGAAGTGATAGATAACCCAGACATCAGGGAAAACCTGGTGTGGTGTCAGTATAAATTAAGTCACACATTGCCTAACTCCAGCAGACAGGTACTTTGTGGATATGTCACCAATTCAAGAGAAAGTGTCTTCTGGCTGCTGCTGAAGTGGAATTTAAGACTTCTCCGGCATGTAACACTTCCCAGACTTGGGAAGAGCAGCTGAAGGGCTGTGAACAGTGCTTAATCCTTTTCCCTCTTTCTTTGAACCAATGAGGCCATTGAGCACTTGGTTTCACCAAGCCTTTGAATGGTTCTCATCACAGCTGCCAAGGACAATAACAGCAGCAGTCATTGAGAGATTTCTAGAGGATGTTCACATCTTCACCTCTCAAAACTGTAAATACAAAGCTCCCACAAGCCACGTGGTGTGTCCTTTAGAACCCCTTGCACTGAATCTCTAATTCCAGCCCCTGCCCACCTCTTCTGGCTAGGCTCCTCCCCAACATCTCTTTGCCTGGCCTTTTGCTCTCTTAATATTTAACTGCCTCTAACTCCTTCAATAGCCTATTCTTTTTCCTTCTATGTGGATTTTCAAGATGCAATTCTCCATGGATTCCCTCCCCATCTGACTATCTGCTTTTCAACTCCCAGCTCAGGAGTGCTCTCTACCAGATATTTTTCTCTTCCAGAATGGTGGCTCAGTGGAAAAGAATCTGCCTGCAATGCAGGAGACCCAGGTTCAATCCCTGAGTTGGAAAGATCCCTTGGAAAAGGGAATGGCAAGCTACTGCAGTATCTTGCCTGGGAAATCCCATGGACAGAGAGGAGCTTGGTGGGCTACAGTCTGTGAGGTCACAGAGAGTCAGACATGACTGAGTGACTAATACATAACACAACCTATTGCTCTGTAATAAACCACCCCAAACTTAGCAGCTCAAAGCAACAGTTATTATAATTGTTCATGGTTACTCAAGGGGCTCTGGGTTGCTGGAGTTTAGCTGAGTGGTTTTCACTTGAGGCCTCGTATGCAGTTGCAGTCAGATGACAGGGGTCTTGGTTGTCTGAAGGTTCATCTGGTTGCCTTAAGTTTCACCCAAGACAGCTCCTTCACACATCTTTCCAGGACTCGAATGAGACAGATGAAACCACTGGCTTTTGGGTGGGTAAATTGCCATCTTCTTGTGTTGCCTTCACAGGGCTACAGGGGGTTTCCTCACAGCCTGGTGGCTCAGCATGGTCAGACTTTTTACATGATAGCTGGTTTCTCCCAGAGCATGTGTTCCAAGAAACCAAGGCAGAGTTGCAAGGTTTTTTATGACCCAGCCTCAGAACTCACACAGGGTCACTTCCACCGACTTCTGTTGGTTACACAGGCCAGCCCAGATTCAGCACGGAGGGGGTGTACCCAACAGCATGAATGCCAAGAGGTGCAGTCCATTTGGAAACTGTCTTTGAATATTGGTTAACATACTCTCCTGTCTTTTCCTCTCTCTCTGCTCCCACAGGAAACACGTACACTCCCACCTCTGCATTCCTCTCAGGGCACTGCCCTTGTTTCTTTTTCTGTCTCCCTGGTCCACTATGAGTGACTTTGGTTAGTTGGTTTGGTTGGTTAGTTTTGAGCCTTCTGTGCCTGGTCTAGTGCCTGACCCTCACCCAACACAAATCTCCTCAGTGGGACTGAACTAAGCTGCAATTTAGAGCTCCCCTCACCTCCTGTCACCCACCTCAGATGTACTCAACGCTCCAACCAAATCAAATGGTACCCTCACCTCCAAACTAAAGACAGTCACCCTGAAGCCCAGATCCACTCCAGGCTAGTAACCTGCCAGACAATACGGAATCAAGCGCTTCTCTTTTTTTCCTTTCCATTGTAAGTTAATTCAGTTCTTCAAAAAGACACCAACTGACAGCCCCACAGATTGAGGACATATGTCTTTCTTCAGAAGGGCCCCTGTGCACCTAGAAGCAGGAGAGAATTCTGAGGAGGGCAGCTAAGCGTGAGCACACGCCAAGACCAGGCCTCACACCTTGACTCCCAGGGGCCAGTCCTGCCTCTTGAGCAAGAGCCAAGTAGGAGGGATGCTTCTTTAACAAAGATATCACCTCCAGGCACAATCTGACAACCTGCCTGGATTCAAGCTTTAGTTCTGCCTGAGTTCTTCTGTCTTTACTAGATTAAGGGTGGATTGGAGTGAGAAGAACAGTGAAGAGAAAATCTATCTTGATAGTGGAGACCAAGGGGAGGATTATAGGACGAAGTAGGAGAGAAGAAAAATGAAAAAAAAAAAAAAAATCTTCCTTCAACAGGCTACGAGCAAAATAAATGTTCAATGTTCCTGTCTACAAATCACATTCACTTACCTTTCTCCAAATCATGACCCAAACCTTCTTCATTCAAAATAACAAATATAACAAAAGCTACCAGTTAACGAGCCCTTGGACTTCCCAGGTGGCTCAGTGGTAAAGAATCTGCCTGCCAATGCAAGGGATGCAGGTTGGATCCCTAGGTTGAGAAGATCCCCTGGAGAAGGAAACGGCAACCCACTCCAGTATTCTTGCCTGAGAAATCCCATGGACAGAGGAGCCTGGTGGACTACAGCCCAAGGAGTCGCAAAAGAGTCAGACACGACTTGGGGATAAAGCAACAACAACACGCACTCACTCTAGACCAGGCACCGTGCTGAGCACTTTATGTATACTACCCCCCTGAATCTACGGCATTCTGGGAGATGGTTATCTAGCCCTCCCTTCCCTCCTGCTCCCAGTTTCCAGAAGACACTGAGAGCTCTTCAGAGAGACAGAGGAATTTGGCAAAGATCACAGATTTCAAAATAGCACAAGATTGTCACGCTGGCCTGTCTGCCTCTAGAGCTTTGATGCTAAAAACTGGTCTGAGCATCAGCATCACCTGGGAATTTATTGGAAATGCAGACTCTCAGGCCTTACACATGACCTACTGGATCAGAACCTGCATTTGAACATGGCCAGGTTGGTGATTCTTTCACACAGTGCAGTGCAAACCATCTCAGCCTGTGTCCTCCAGGCAGAGGCAGTCCTAGGTCCATTGGCCTGATACAGTGGCATTGACTCAGGGTTGGGGGACTGGTGATTGTTACCCAGCACTGTGTCAGCAAGAGCACATGTGATTGGCTATCTCAAAATGGGGCTAAGAACACAAGGCTACTACTGTCAAGCTGCTCATCCCAGGCATGGTCTTTGGGATGGTTCATTCTGTATTCCCTTCAGACAGCCCTACCAGTGGAAAGGAATTCCCTTTTTTCTTTTATATTCCTTTTCTATTAATGTTTAATTTACGAGCAGCTCAGTGCCCAAATCTTACTTGTGTAACCATCACCTGGATAAAGATATCAAACATTTCCAGAACCCTAGATGGCTTCTTTATATGCCTTCTCCCAATCAACACTTGCTTAACATTCGCTATTCTACTCTTTTACCATCGCAGGTTCACTCTACCTGTCTTAAGCTTCAAATGAATATAATGACATAGAATGTTTTATCTTGCATCCATGTGGCCATGAGATTCAGCCATTTTGTTGTGTATTTCAGCATTTCATTCTTTTATATTGACCAGTAGAATTCCACATTCTAGAATACTAGAATTAGTTCTAGTATTGATGAACATTTGGGCTGTTTCTGTTTTTTTGGCTTTTATTATTTAAGCTGTGGTGAATACTACGTACATGTGTTTAGCTGGCCATATACTCATTTCTCTTAGATAAGTGTATAAGCTTTAAAATTGCTTTTATTCAGCACATAGGAGGCTTTGTTAGCCACTGTCAGTTTCCCTAAGCAGATGTACCAATTTATACTTCCACCAAAAGCATGTGAAAGTGAGGTTTCCTTTTTAATTCTGGTCCTACAGTTAGCCAGGATTCCAGTACCCTGCACTGAGTCATCCTCCTTTGCAAAGGAGAAAGAAAAATTTGCTCCTAATTTCCTATCTAAGACATGACAGCATTACACATCATCTGAAACACAGATTTTTTCGTGCACGTTTGTCTGACATCAACTATCTGATGTAGAATCTTTTTATGGCCCACGTGAACAGACACTTGATCCCAGTGAGCTGAGACAATTGAAACTTTACAGCTTCTGCTCACATTAGGAAAAAGTCCCAAAGATGTAATCAACCTTTAAAAAACATATGGGGCAAATTTCAGGGCAGTGTATGGGGAATTCAGGGCACAGCTCACAGTAATGATAACCTGAAATAACAGGAGCTCCATGGAGAACTCTGGGCAGCCAGGAGAAATTACACCCCTGAGGTCTCCTTCACATTAGAGGCCATATATTAACACATACTTACCTCCTGGGACCCTGCAGTTTACTAGAAAGAACCATGACCTGGGTCTCAGAAGTAAGGGTTAGGGGCTCAAAGTCCATGCTCATTGTTCACTGACCCTTGACCGGCCATTTAGCCTTTCCATGCCTCAATGCCCTTTCCAATAAACCAGCAGCTGAAACTTCCACCTTCTTTCTTTCCCTTCCCTGACTCTTAGCCCATACGTTCTTCTTCACTCATTTTTAAAAAAATCTTTTCATTTAAAAATCATTAGAATCATATAGGAGAATGGTAAGAAGAGAAGAAGGAACTCCCTTAAACACCTTTGCCCAGTGTTTTCAGTGCTAACATTTCACTGTATCTGTTTTAATCACTTTCTCAGTCTAAATAAACAGAAACACTTGACAGTCCACTGTAGACACCTTACTCTGTTATTCCTAGCATTTGTGTGTGTGTTAGTTGCTCAGTCCTGTCCGATTCTGCGATTCCATGGACTGTAGCCCTCCAGTCTTCTCTGTCCATGGGATTCTCCAAGCAAGAATACTGGAGTGGGTAGCCATTCCCTTCTCCAGAGGATGTTCCTGACCCAGTGATTGAACATAGGCCACCTACATCGCCCTAATATTTCAGTCTAAATTTCCTAAAAACGAGGACTTCCTCTTATAGAAGAGAAAATAGGATTTTCAAAATATCAGAACAAAACTATGACTTAATCTACAGCCCCTATTCAAATTGTGTGACTTGAATGAATAATACTTTTGTAGACCTCCTGCTTCTCCCCAGTGTGGACCAGTTTAGGAGTGTGCCTTGCATTTAGCTATCATGTTTGTATAGTCTCTTTTAATCTGAGACAGTATTTAAGCCTTTCTTTCTCTTCCATAAAGTTGACATTTTGAAGGTGCTGACCCCTAACATTCTATAGAACACCCTTGAACGTGTCACTCTACATTCCTACCACACACATATCTGCAAGTCCGCAGAAATGTTTTCTTTCCACCAGGCTTTATTGTAGCCAACCCCACAACCCCAACTCCCTTCTTCTTTCCCCTGGGAAATTCCCATTCTCTGAAAGATCCCCTAAGCTTGGAACCCTTCCACAGGTTCCTACTGCACCCCAAGCTTAGCCCCTCTGAGCATCTCCCACACTGCACTTTGTCATCTGTGTGGTGAGGAATCACTGACAACTGCCCTACTGGGGGCTTTCATATCTGCCCTGTTCAGGATCCCCCTAACACATACAGGCAGGAAGCCCCCTTGCTCCACACCACCCACTGTGTGCTCAGCGCCCCTCCCTGGTTCACAACTGAGCACTACCGGGTAGAGCTCTCCTAGTTCTGGCAGAGATGGCATGGCCAGCATGACCAGCTAATCCTGGGGAAGCCCTCTGTGGACAAAGCAGCACTGCAGACATCTGAAGATCAACTGGGCCATGTGACAACAATAACTACAACAACAACAGGAATTACAATAGCAAACACACAGCACCTACTCTGTGCTCTGTCTAAATTATTTATGGACCGCAAAGCATTTACTTCTATGAGTTGGGTATTTTGGTAGTGTGTTGGTGGTGGCTTGTACTAGTTCAGGAGGTGTGTGTGTGTGTGTGTGTGTGTGTATGCTCAGTCATGTCTAACTCTTTCAACCCCATGGACTGTAGCCTGACAGGCTCCTCTGTCCATGGGATTCCCCAGGCAAGAATAATGGAGTGGGTTGCCATATCCTTCTCCAGAGGATCTTCCAGACCCAAGAATTGAACCCTCATCTCCTGCATCTCCTGCATTGCAGGCAGATTCTTTACCACTATGCCACCTGCTTCAGGAGGGCCAATTGTTAAATATTTGGGAGTTTCACCATCTGGTTTTTAAACCATTGATTGCTTAAAACTGACCTCTGTGGGAGTATTTATACCACAGAAATCAGCAAATGCTAAAAATCATGGCTTTTTTTTTCTTTTTTGGAAAGCTGATTAATTAGCACACTGGATATAATCAAGCTCATTTCATAAATGAAGAAAATAATATATGTATATATAAATTTTCTCTGCTTGGATGAGATGTCACCTCAGGTAACAAAAATGTCTAATAACAAAAAATTCCTTGAAAGGAGGATTACAAGAAAAAGCTGGGCTTTCAAAGCAGGGTCAAGGGAACTGTCACAGTGTGGCCTGGGTCTCCTGCTTCCAGCCTGAAACTGAGTCAAGATTTATTGATAAGGAAAGCCCAGAGAGGAGCCAGCAGAGTTATGAGAGAGGATTAACTCAGGGACAGAGTGACAAGAGGAAAAACAGGCGTAGCCATCGGTGACAAGCTGGCCTTGGCAAAAGGCTGGCATAAATCTGAGGGCAAGAAGATGGGAAACTTGGAGGTCAAAGGTTGAGGTGTCAAACCCAGGAGGCACAACCAAAGTAGCCTAAGTGAGTCAGTAGAGGCCTGGCCTCTGTGTACCCAGTGTCAGGCAAGAAACTCGGTTCCCAAAATGTGGTTCAAGCCAATTACTGGGAAAGGGAGGCCTTTCTAACTCAAAGCTGATGATCACTGTATTGGTGTAGGCCCCTGAGAAGCAGCCTCAGGATGAGGATTCAAGTGCAGATGGTTTATTTAGGAAGTGAAAGAGAAATGGCTAGGGAAGTGGAGAATTGAGACAGGTGAGGGCACACAGTTATTAAAGGGCGACCACTGTAGGCAACCGAAGCTTCATTCCGTAGGGATTTCTGCAGGTGTTGGAAGTCTGGAAAAACACTCATGAATGCCCAACAATAGGGGATTATGTCAATAAATCATGGGCTATGCTCTCAACAGAAAGCTATGGAGAGAGAGGGAGGGAGAGACTTTGATAGTAATTACAAGTAATTTTCATTGCAACCAAAACTTTTGCTTATCTGTTCTCAGATTTTTCCATAATCAGCGCAGATAACTTATTTAATAAAAATGACAGACATTCCAAAAAAAAAAAAGAAAGGAAGTGCAACTCTTAAATATAATAGGAAATTTGGCAGGTAAAAAAATTCTAAGGCACATCCTTCTGAAAAACAAAGCTCCCCCCCGTCCCCATCCCATAAAGTCAGCATGGCTCTCTAGTTTATCTTTGGTACAAAAATACAATTTTAAAAGGAAGAGGGGGTACTTCCATAGAGAGAGTGTGCTCAGAGCCAGGGTCACCTCCATCTATTCCCTGAGCCAGCCAGAGACTTGCTGGGTTCTATGGAACAACACCTCTGGCTCAAGGATAAGGAACCACCAGTGTACCCCATCTCTGCATAGTATCTGAAGAGTCATTCTGGGGCCATATTGCCCTAACTTCCACCAGGTCCTAAGTCCAGGACCCAGCCTGGCAAGCCAGAGCCTGTTTGCCAAGGCTTAGCCAAGTGGAAGCCTAGAGGCCGAGTGATAGTGGCAAAGCCTGTCAGGCAGGACCAACTTGCAGGTCAGCCTGCTCACTGCCATTGTGAGGGCAGAATCTCCTCCCTGAGAAACTAAAGTTGCGTGCCCCAGGGGAGTTGAGGAAAAATCCTAGTTCCTCCACCATACAGGGGCATAGAGTTTCTTCCTGTTGGATGGCAGCCATAGGGACTTTGAATATTCTTGCAGACCCTGGTGGGTGGTGGGAGAAGGCTCATATCATTTGAGGATCATGATGGGTGAAGAAAGAAGAGGCATTATGATGCACATGAAGATATGCCCCAGGAACAAAGACCCTCAGCTCCACACACGATAGGAAAGTAGATCCAGTGCTTCTTGGCTCTTCTCTCACCAGGGTAAGGGTCTTCTACTTCAATCAGACACTAAACTCCTTGCTCCCTGCTTCCTTTCCCCTTCCCCTTCTCATCCCAAGCCTATTTCCCCTCTCCTCTGTACATAATATGCATCAGTACTCCCCACTCCTCATAACTTTCCAACTTCACATTTTCTCAGTGCTTAAGGTTCAGTCTGATACTCATGGAAGAAAAGGATCTACTCATCCAACTCTTACAAAGTATGAATGAAGAACAACACTTTAATGTATTCAGACAAAGGAATGAATCTCTAACAGCTGAATTCTACCATTTGGCAGGCCAGTAGGCAGAGGTTTTGTTCCGTTAAATACCTTCCTAGAAAAAAAGTTCAAGACCATATCATTTTGCAATTGGGAACTAGATTCTCAATAGAATATAAAAACAGCACTGCCAACCTGAGATGCATAATTTATTCAAACTTTAAGGGAACCTAGAAACTATATAATAATAACAGGAAACATATGTTGAGTAATTATGCTATAAAAATTATCTTATTCAACCCAGGCAACAACTTCATGAAGTAGGCAGTGTTATTCTCATTCCTATTTTAAAGACAAAGAGCTTGTGCTTGGGGAGGATAGTAGTTCTCCTAAGGCTACACAGCAACAAAGGAAGCTGGGGTTGGAACCCTGAAAGTCTAGCTTTAGGGTCAGGGCTCTTCTACTGCATGACTGTCTTCCACCTATTTTTTATAGACTAGAAAAACAAGATTGCATGAGTTACTGGGCTTGGCCAAGAATGATAAGTGAGTGGCCAAGATCAGCATCTTCCTCCTTCTTGGCACTAGTTCTCTTTTACCAGTAAGCAGGAAGTGCAGTTCTATGAGTCACAGAGAGTAGAAGGAGGCAGCAGAGATTCTGACAATTACTTCCAACAAATTGGTATTCAAATATCTTTTAACCATGACAGCTTTTGTCCTAACAAGATATTGCTTAAAAGTCCAATATATCTTGCAGATAAAAGTGAGTTACTCTGGTTGAGAGTGGGAGGAGGCAGTCCAAATTTGAACCTTGACCCAATGGTGGCCTCCTGAGGCTGTCCCATGAAAGCACTAGGCTTGAAAAGCACATGTGGAAAATCACTCCCTGTTATAGGTTACAAAAATGGCCAAAATTCCTTGTAGCCCTTCTCATCAAGAGATGAGATCCAGTCTAGCATTGGTGCTAGACTGCTGACTTGCTTTGATCAACAGAGTGAAATGGAAGTGTCATCATGCCAATTCTGAGTCTGGGCCTCAAAAGGCTTATGCTTGCTCTTGGAATCCTTCTGCCACCAGGTGAGAAAGTTCAGGCTAGCCTGTTGGATGATGGGAGCCATTTGGCCCCAGCCATCCCAGCTGAGACACCATAAACCAAGTCACTAGCTTATGATGCCCATCTGAGATTGGTCAGTTTCAGCCCTGACCATAAGGACTGCCCAGTTGAGATCAGCCCAAATGGCTGATTTGATCCAACCAGTCCATCCTAAAGGAGACCAGTCCTGGGTGTTCATTGGAAAGACTGATGCTGAGGCTGAAACTCCAATACTTTGGCCACCTCATGCTAAGAGTTGACTCATTGGAAAAGACCCTGATACTGGGAGGGATTGGGAGCAGGAGAAGAAGGGGACGACAGGGGATGAGATGGCTGGATGGCATCACCGACTTGATGCACATGAGTTTGGGTGAACTCCGGGAATTGGTGATGGACAGGGAGGCCTGGTGTGCTGCGATTCATGGGGTCACAAAGAGTTGGACAGGACTGAGCAACTGAACTGAACTGAACTGAGCTAAGTAAACAACGTTGCTCTAAGCTATTAAGTATCAGAGTGGCTAGTTATGCAGCAACAACTAAATGATACAATTCTCTGGTAGAAGAATCTTAAAATGATGTAATGATCTTCCCTTCAGATCTCGAAATGCCAGGAAATACACAGTAAGGAGTCCATCCCCAGAGCAGACCCTCTCCCAGTCCTAACCAAAGCTCTCCCCAGTCCACCTGTGCCTTGGGGTGTGGTGGATAGAAGCCAGACATGTCCCCCTAACTTCAAACAGAATTACAATCACAGAGGGGGACAAAGACTCTATTATTTGACCCCAAGAGGGCCAAATGTCCATCTACAGGATTCCATTCAGAATCCACATGTGCAGCGAAAGGGTACCTCCTGGGTTCCCCACAGATGCTTCCAGGCTCAGGGAATTCTTGAAGTTTGAGGTGTGGGAAGAGGTGGTAGAGTGAAGGAAAGAAGGTCTTCAAATTTAAACCTAGCATTTATAGCTGCTCAGAAAAATGCCAAAAAATGTAAATGAAAATTTTCAGCCGTAATGGGAGAAATCAAGGCCCAAGGCCCCAGGTTAATCTTTCAGACTGTCGGGCATACTGCAAAGCTGTCTCCCTTTATTTACGTCTAATTGAAAGCTGGCGTGCTGAGGGTTACTCCACCCAGGCATGAACTGCAGCCATCCGTGAAAGATTTCCCAAGACCTCTCCCTTTGCAAAAGCATCCTTCATGTGCTTGAAAGGGAAAATGTCATGGGGACACTAAATTAAAACTCAGTTTTGTCTTTGAAAAATAGATCCAGTCCTCAATAGGATGCAGTTGGAGAGATATCAGTATTAGCATAATTCCTTAATACACTTTATAGGCCAATCAGAAAAAAAAAAAAAAAAAAGGACATCTAGAAATCTACCAGAAAAAAAATCTCATGGGGGCCACACATGATAATTTTCACAGATAGAGACTTCTGAGACTCACAGTTAACAATGGGTGATTTTCTTTGGGAGATTGTTACCTCTTACAGAGTGGTTTCAAAACCGTTGGTCAGCTGGTGGGAAATACCATCCAGGAAAAAGAAGCTGACTTGCTTTTAAGATTTTTAGCTATGAAAAAATTCATTACTTCACTCCCCTACTCCTTCACTGATTCAACAAATCCTTATTGAATCCCTACAGTGGGCAAGACAGTGTCTTGGCTACTGGGCATACAACTGCAAACCAGCTCCCTAAAATACTAGTTTACCAGAAAAGAGATATGGACAAAAAATTAAGACAGTCCTCTATTTACGTAAGGACTCCCTTTGGAAAACCTTCTGTGAGTCACTTTTGGACATAAAACAGAATTGCTAAAAACTCTGGACCCATTCAGCAAGTGACCATACAACAGCACTGGAGACATGTGAGCACGCAGCAGGCAGCCTGAGAAGGCTCCTGTCTTGCTTCTTAGACAAACTCTATCATTAGCATTAAAAAGCAAAGAACATGGGCATTAGAGCTGGGCAGACCTCCATCCAAGTGCTGGCTCTGTCCTACAATTAGTGAAGTTTTAGGCAAGGTTCCTGACTCTTAGAGCCTCAGTTTCCCTTTTGGTAAAATGAGATAGCATTATTAAAGGTTGCAGTGAGCCCAGCTGAAAGACTATCTTGGCCAGCTTCTCTTGCAGCTAGGTGTGGCCATGGGAGAAATCTCTGGCTGATGAAATTTAAGTGGTAGTTGTTGGGTGGGATTTCTGGGAAAGTCAGCTCATAAAAGAACCTGGCACATTAAAAATATATATATATTTTGGTTTTCCTCTTTGTCCCCATTGTCAGAGATGTAAACAAAGGAAGGAGTTACTGCAGCCATGCTGAACCCTGAGGTAACCTGGAAGATGAAACTTTGAACTAAGAAAGACAGAAGGAGCCTGAGATTCTGATGATCATGGATCTACTCTTAAGTCCATGGCCAACAAGTTTCAGGTTTCTTTTTTGTGTGAGAAAAAATAAATATTTCTTAAAATCACATTATTTCTGTTCTCTTGAGGCACTGAAGGGAACTTCTAATATAAGGAGCCATAGTTTTATTGTGAAAATTGAAAGAGTTCATCCACACTGAAAACTTAGCCTAGTACCTGGCCCATAGTGAGTTCTCAGGGCAGAAGAATTCATATTGTGATTACTCCTATGAAATAGTTACATTGTCTTAGCTCAGGCTGCTAGAGCAAAACACCATAGACTGGGAAGCTTACATAAATGAAGTTAATTTCTCACAGTTTTGGAGGCTGGGAGTCTAAGATCAAGGTGCTGGCCAATTTGATTCCTGGTGAGAATCCTCTTCCTGGCCTATAGATGGCCACCTTCTCACTGTATTTCCACATGGCAGAAAGAGAGGGAAATCTCTGATCTCTTTTCTTCCTGTTGGAAGGGCACTAATCTCATCATGGGGCTCCACCCTGATGATCTCATATCTGAAACTACTGTGTTAGTCACTCAGTCGTGTCCGACTCTTTACGACCCCACAGACTGTAGCCCACCAGGCTTCTCTGTCCACAGAATTCTCCAGGCAAGAATACTGGAGTGGATTGCCATAACTGCCTCCCAAAGGCCTTTCCTTCAAATACCATCACACTAGGGGTTAGAGTTTCAGTATATGAATTTGTTGGACCTCCGTCTATAACATACACAGACCCAACAGAAGTTTTAAATATAGTTGGTTTGCTGAAGCTAGATTAGCAGAAGTAGGAAACCTCCTGGATTATACTTTAGGAGTCCTCAGGAGTATGATAAAGGAATACCGAAGGACTAAAAGTCCAGCATGGGGACTTCCCTGGTGGTCCAGGGGCTAAGACTCCATGCTTCCAATGCAGGGGGCCTGGGTTCAATCCCTGGTCAGGGTACTAGATCCCACATGCCACAACTAAGGCCTGGTAGAGCCAAATAAATTAAATAAAAAGAATTTTAAAAATAAATAAATAAAAGTCCAGCATGATGGGAGGACTGCAGATTGCATCCATATGCCATGCTTCCTGGCAGCACTTAGATAAGAGGGCCACTCATTTGTCAAGGCAACTCCTAACTCATGAGAGTAAAACCACATCATCTGATTAAGAATACCTCAAACAATGAAATCTATGTTCAGACCACATATCCATCTTATGTTTCATTTTTTGCTTCGTGGATGGCAAAACAACTTCAGCAGCAGACTATAAAGAGAATGTGCTATGTTCCAGGCTCTGTCCTAGCTCTTGCCTCAGCATGAATCAGCAGAAGGGCCAGAAGAAACAGAGGGCATGCTCAAATTAGGAACTTTGAGAAGAGTTTAATAGAAAGAATTAAACTCTATTAAATAAATAAAATTGATGCTTTTGAACTGTGGTGTTGGAAAAGACTCTTGAGAGTCCCTTGGACTGCAAGGAGATCCAACCAGTCCATCCTAAAGGAGATCAGTCCTGGGTGTTCATTGGAAGGACTGATGCTAAAGCTGAAACTCCTTTGGCCACCTGATACAAACAGCTGACTCATTTGAAAAGACCCTGATGCTGGGAAAGATTGAGGGCAGGAGGAGAAGGGGACGAGAGGATGAGATGGCTGGATGGCATCACCGACTCGATGCACATGAGTTTGGGTGAACTCTGGGAGTTGGTGATGGACAGGGAGGCCTGGCATGCTGCGATTCATGGGGTCGCAAAGAATCAGACACAACTGAGCAACTGAACTGAACTGAATAGAAAGACCATTTGCAAAGACGTGAGCAAGATACAGAGAAACCACAGGGAGAGTGCAGCACCAGGGGATTATGAGTGGGTGGTTACTCTCCCCTGTCCCCCTGGGCCTGCAGCCCCGAGGAGACAGAGCAGCCACCACATTTTATATGCTGCCTGACAGCAGTCACAGCCTTGGATCACAGGACCCAGGCAGCTCACCAGACCCCACAGGAATGAGCCTGACTTCACTCCCTTCCCACTTCAACCTCATATTCCCACGAGCTAAACTTTCCAGAAACCAGACAGCAGTAAAGCCTGTGACCATAGCCCATTCGGGTCAGTGTTTTAGACACAGAGCAGGGTGGAGAGTGAATTTGGAGGGGCCTTGTGCCTTATTCCTTTTATCTTCAACAACTATCCTATGAGGTAAATACTATTATTACCTTCATTATACAGCTGAGAAAACTGAGGCCCAAAGAGAAACCATCTACACATTTGAAACATCTAATTTTGTAAAGGTGTACAACTTGGATTCTCTAGAATGAGATGTCAAACTCTTGTTACTTATATTTAAAATAAGGTAGTATTCCTATTAAAATACTTGCAAGTCTATGTCAGAAATTAACAGACATGACAGCTCATGCCCCTATGAGATGCACACTCTCTGGTTATCTCTATTTTACTGTTGAATAAACAGAGACTTAATGAGGTTGAGCCAGGTGACCTCTACAATCCTTTAAAATCAAAATAGTCTCTAGTTTGGTGACTGCTTAAACCATTACTCGTGATTTGTAAAAACAAAAGCACAAAAAGTCCCCCACCACCAACAAGAAAAATTTGTACTGAAATTATAAAACTCTTCCCATCAAAATAGACCACTGCAGTAAATCCTTCTATTTAGGGACACAAAAGTGATTAACATCAGTTAAAACAGCCCAGATAACCTAAAATCAGGGGCAAACATGTTCTATCTCTCCCAATTGCATTCCTGGCCATCATGCCCCACATTCTTTCCTTTATCCCTCCTTTGTATCCCAAGACCAAAGTTTCTTGGGGAGAAAGAAAAGGGTTTTCTGGAGACATGACATATCATAGTGTTCTTGGCCATAGTATTAGTTGGGATTCTGAGGATACCAGCTACAGGAAATCCAGCTCAAGCTGGCTAAAACTAATAACAGAAAGCTATTGGCTCATGCCCTGGAATAATGCAGGCTTCAGGTATTGATTGATTCAGGGCTCAAAGGATGTCACCAAGTACTAGCTCCCTTTTCTGTGTCCTTAACTCTGCTCCTTGGTATTAACTCCATGCAGCTGCAAAGTGGCTATGAACAGTTCCACAGACCACCCTCTTGCAGCATCAAATCCAGCAGGAAAGCAGAATTCCACTTCTTTCATAACCCAAATGAAAACAGCAGGATTGTGCCTCTGACCCAGCAACCATGGCATGGATGCTGTGGTGTCTATGGCCAAGGAAATGTATCCCGATCGGCCAGAGTGGGTCCACCAGTCCTTGGTGTCTACGGCCAAGGAAATGTATCCCAATCGGCCAGAGTGGGTCCACCAGTCCTTGGTGTCTATGGCCAAGGAAACGTATCCCAATCGGCCAGAGTGGGTCCACCAGTCCTTGGTGTCTATGGCCAAGGAAACATATCCCAATCAGCCAGAGTGGAGTCACCAGTCCTGCTACATGCAGACAGAGGCCGGGCAGAGGGTAACTCCATAGAAGCAGCAAGGCTGCTGATCAAAGAAAAAGGAAAGGACGTGATGTGGGGAAGGCAGCCCCTCTCCACCACAGTCAGCAAAACCATCAGCAGAAAGATGGATCAGGGAACTTTGGCAGCCACAGTGGGACTCAGGGACGTGACTGTAACCTCCTCTTTGCACCCACCCCTAGCGGATCCCCACCCAGTCTTCTTCCCAACTTGGGGAAGCAGTCACAGGGTGGAAGACATGCCTCCCAAGACAAACCACCTTCAGTTTGCCCCTCAGTTCTTGAAGAATTCCTCCCCTTGCCCCTCAAATCTGAGCTGAAACCTTGCCTTTTCCCTGAAGACATTGCTAACAACTCTCCCCAACTTCCCCAAGAGCTACTATTTCCCTCTTCCAGGTACTTAACAATACTTTGTACGTACATTATCTTCATTCAAGTGTTTTTTTAATGTATCAAAATAATTTGGTTACACACCAGTCCCTCCTATTCTACACTCACTCACACACACACTTACATGTAACCAGATTAGAAACTATTTGAAAGCAGAGATCAGCTTTTCTTCACTCGGAGTCCCTAATATGCAGCCTGACATGTGAAATGGTGTTCAGAAATGTTGGGTGAATGAACTAATGAATGAAAGCCTTCTATAGCTCTTGATCAGCAGATAAAATATGCAGCACTCATCTGGGCATTTAGTCAGTCAACAGTTTTTTGGAAAAGAATGAAATAATGCCATTTGCAGCAACATGGATGAACCTAAAGATTACCATATTAAGTGAAGTAAGCCAGACAGAGAAAGACATATATATGATATTGCTTATATGTGGAATCTCAAAAAAAAAAAAAAAGAACTGATACAAATGAGCTTATACACAACACAGAAACAGACTCATAGACAAAGAAAACAAATGTACGGTTACCAAAGGGAAAGTGGGTAGGGAGAATTTACGAGTCTGAAATTAACATGAACCAAAAAGAATCCAGAAGCAGTGTTTAATAAAGGCTTACCACTCCAGTATTCTTGCCTGGAGAATCCGAGGGATGGAGGAGCCTGGTGGGCTGCCGTCTATGGGGTCACACAGAGTTGGACACGATTGAAGCGACTTGGCAGCAGCAGCAGCAACAACTGAGTATATATTTGGCATGAGGAAACTGTCAAAATTAAAATCAAATCGGTGAAGTGAAAAGCAACAATATGCTTATTCTGCTTGTTTTAAAACAGGAAAAAAAAAAAAAAAAAAAAACGAAATAAAGAGGACATTCCTGGGCTAAGCATTCTTACGTGGGAGCTACACTGTCAGGTGGGGAAAGGAGGCCCAGAAAGGGTGAAGAAAACACCGTGAAATCCAAGAAGTATATCCAGTTTGTCCCCACAAGTGCAAATGCATAGGATGTGCTGAAATCCAACTGCCTCCTTCCCGCTTGCCTGCTGTGGGTCTGAGCCTCTGCTGATTGGGACAAACATCCTCGGCGTCCAGAGTTCAGTCCTGGAGGTGCCCTGAGTGAGCGGTGACGCCAGCACAGCCCCATCACAAACACCTATCTGGTCCACTAGAATCCTGAGTCTGGAAGGGGAGGGGGACCATACCCTCTAGTCAGTGTAGCTTCCTCATTTACTTCCCCCATCTTGACTTCTCCTAACTTTTCTCCACCCAGCAGACAGAAGGATTGTGCAGACGTGGATTGTCCCCAGCCTGTCCTGCCTGAAGTCCAGAAGTTTCCACGATAGCCCGTGAATCCATCCGTGCCTGACCAAGCTTCCTCCCTGGCCACACACCATGTACCGCCTTGTCCGCCTGTGGCTCCAGCATGCTGACCTTCTATCCGCTCCTGGATGTGCAACTGTGTCCCACTTTGGGATTTTGCCCTTACCCTTCCTCCTTCAGGGCAGCCTGAGTTCCTAGATTTTAGCAGCTGCATCCTTGCTGTCCTTCACATCTCCCCTCAGCCCTCTTGACATCACATGCAAGTCCAACAGGAATAGTCTTTCTGCTACCTGAATTTTATTTTCTTCATCACATGGATTACTGCTTGAAACCATCTTATTCGTTTGCTTAATTGCACCCAAACTGGACTATCTGCTCCACCAATGCAGGGATGTAATTTGGGGTCTCCAGACTCTAGGATGGTTCCTGACTCATAATACATGCTCAAAAACTATTTTATGGTTACATCACTTTGCTGATAAAGATTTGTATAGTCAAAGCTATGCTTTTTCCAGTACTCATGTATGGATGTGAGAGTTGGATCATAAAGAAGGTTGAGCACTGAAGAACTGAGGCTTTCGAAATATGGTGCTGGAGAAGACTCTTGAGAGTCCCTTAGACTGCAAGGAGATGAAACCAGGCAATCCTAAAGGAAACCAATATTCATTGGAAGGACTGATGCTGAAGTTGAAGCTCCAGTACTTTGGCTGCCTGATGCAAAGAGGTGACTCATTGGAAAAGACCCTGATGCTGGGAAAGGTTGAAGGCAGGAGGAGGAGGTGACAAGATGAGATGGTTGGATGGCATCATCAACTCAATGGACATGAGTTTGAGTAAGCTCTAGGAGACAGTGAAGGATAGGGAAGCCTGGTATGCTGCAGTTCATGGAGTCACCAAGAGTTGGACGCAACTGAACAAAGAATGAATGAGAGGAGGAAGAAAAGAAGGGAAACAGTGGGGGAAGCACATCCCTCAAAGGATGATTATAGAGACTCCATTGGACAACTCTCCATTGGACAACTCTCAACTAAACGTCTCAGATAGTGCCTGGTACTCAGGGATAACTTAATACACCAATTATTATTCAGTTATTAGCATAGAATAGTGGGCAGCGCACATACGGGAGAAAGAAAAGCAAAAACAGTCGCAGCACTTTGCTTGGATTCACCTGGCCTCTGAAGAGAACATTGGACGCCTCTGAAGAGAACATTGGAGGCCTCTAACAAGCAACATCCCCCTTGGCTCCCCTGAAACTCTTGCTTGAAGCCAGTTCAGACCCCAAGGGTTTGGAGTTCTTTTTTTTTTTTTGGCAAACCATCAGCTCTTCTTTTCCAAGGGAAAAAATAAAATACAAAAAGACACTCACATAGCATCTTGGAGATCAAATGACTCTTGGAAAACTGCATTTTGATGAGTGAGGGAATCAAAACCATATGGATTAAATTCTCCTTAGGTCTCCTAGTGGGAAATGGGAGTAGGAGCAGGGGAAGGGCATGGATGGCGGTGAAAGTCTGCATTGACTTTTCCGAACACAAAGCTAGCCGTGAAGGATGGCCCGGCATGTCTCAGGTCCTTCAAAACACTTTGTTGACCACAAGCCAGCTGACTCAACAGGAAAGGAAATGTGAAGGGTTTATTATTATTATTATTATTATTCACTCCTGTTTTTTCCCTTCTATTTCCCCTCCTCTATGGGACTGACTTTGGGGTCTTGTTAGTGACCCAGAAAAGGTACTGGGTGGACATTAAGTGTGTATAATTTCTCCCAGAAAGCAACCTTCAAGTCGCTCTCTAAAGAAAGGGCCTGAAATATCAATATATGCTGAAGCTAACTATTTGTAATCAGGTCCTTAGATGAGCGTCATTCTTGCTTTTTTTTTTTTTTAATGCTTGTGTTTCTATCTGCATTTTGCTGATGCAGGCAAGTCGCAGAAAGAGACTCCACATAAAGCATGATTCACACTGTCACTTGCTGTGAGAGGAAAACAAGGGGAACAAGTGCTTCCAACTTTTTTACCTCAAACACATAGGAACCTCAAAAGCCATTTCCTCTGTTCTGCTAATCCTAATTTCCTGAGAGCAAGTGACACTGCTGACCGCCAGCCTGGGTGGGACACTAAGCTCAGGTAACACTGCCAGGTTACACTGCTTCAGACCCCTGCTGCTGCTGCTAAGTCGCGTCAGTCGTGTCCGACTCTGTGCAACCCCATAGACGGCAGCCCACCAGGCTCCGCCGTCCCTGGGATTCTCCAGGCAAGAACACTGGAGTGGCTTGCCATTTCCTTCTGCAATGCATGAAAGTGAAAAGTGAAAGTGAAGTCGCTCATTCGTGTCCGACCCTCAGCGACCCCATGGACTACAGCCTACCAGGCTCCTCCATCCATGGGATTTTCCAGGCAGGAGTACTGGAGTGGGGTGCCATTGCCTTCTCTGCTTCAGACCCCTACTGTCCTCTTATTTCATCCTCCCAACTACTTCAAGGCAGGTGTTCTTAATGCTCTTATTTTACAAATGCAACTGAGGCACAGAAAGGATAAGCAACTTGATCAAGGTAACACAGTGAAGAAATTGTAAATAAAAATGAGTAAATAGTAAATAGAATTGAAGTAAATAGTGAATACAGTTGAATAGCAAATATATTTGAACCAAAGTTTTGCCAGTTCCAGAGTCTGTACTCCCAACTGTTATTTCCCTCAAAATATCCTGTTTTTGGAATTTGTGTCTTTGCTTTTGCTGTTTAATTCATCTAAAAACCTTTCTCACTACTACTTACCTTTTCTCCCAGCTGCTTAACAAGAATCGTCCTAACCCTCCAATGTGTGTCTCATATGCCCAGGAAAGCTTTTTGCATACAAGCATGCTTAGTTGCTCAGTCATGGCTGACCTCTTTGCAACCCCCTGAACTGTAGCCTGCCAGGCTCCACTGTCCATGGGGTTTCCCAGGCAAGAATACTAGAGTGGGTTGCCATTTCCTCCTCCATAGAATCTTCCCAACCCAGG
Organism: Bubalus bubalis; assembly: GCF_019923935.1. Lineage (NCBI taxonomy): Eukaryota > Metazoa > Chordata > Mammalia > Artiodactyla > Bovidae > Bubalus > Bubalus bubalis. Next base: position 28,972,525 of record NC_059177.1, on the reverse strand, counting down.
GACTGACCTGCATCTCCATCTCCTGCATTGCAGATGGATTCTTTACCACTGAACCACCGGGGCTTCCTAGGAAAGCTTTTCGGAAACCTCCAAATTGGTTTGGGACGCACACCTCTGAACTCAGGACACCTGGTGCCTCTCTGTGGCTGTCCAGCCCATTCTATGTCATAAAGCCAGCCTAACGCTGCCTCAGCTTTAAATGAGACACACTAGTTCCCTGCTGGGACACTATACATTTACAAACCACTCCAAGATTCAGATTTCTTATCTACAAAAGGGGGAAACTGAGACAACCCATGTGAGCAAGTGGCCAGCTAATACATGCAAGGCATGCCCTCCACCTCAGCTACTGTTTTCTAGTTACTTGGCTGCTTGAGCTCCCCCACCTGACTGTAAATTCTCTGAGGAAATGTAATAGTCACTGATTGAGGCAGTGATTGGATTAGGCATTTGGCTAACTGAGTTTAAAGAAGGAGAAAGGAGAGGGGGTTAGTGGGAACAGCAGATGGAAACACATCTCAGAGGGAATAAGGTCAGCCACTGTGGCCTCAGGGCCTCTTGTGTGCAGGGTTTTCAGGATTAGTTCATTTAATCTTCACAGCCATCCTGGCAGCTAGGTCTACTATTATTCCCATTTTACAGATGAAGAAACTGAGGCCCAGGGGAGGTTGAGTGACTTGCCCCATGCCAGATATGTAGTTGGCAAATTCAGTCAGAATTTGAACCCTGACATTCTGGGTCCAGACTCCAAGGTCTTACTGGCTAAACTAGATTACCACTAAAAGGTGGGTGGGGGGGGGGGCGGCTTTAAAGCTTCAAATAACAATAAATCAAAAGACTGGGCATACCCAACTTGGATTGGCAGGTATTTAATAGGAACAAATCTGTGACAACTTTACCAACACATTCCTGGAAGTTCATTCAAAGGGAAGAAATACTTCGGGCTCCCCCGCAGGAAGCTGTGTTGGCCTTGTTGTGGCACATGGACTTGATTATAAAACGGATAAAATACTGACTGAAGTGAGGAGGCTTTGGGTGGGATTGTATACATACATATTTTATCATGTTTGTATAAAGTTTCATGTTTTTTTCTTGAAGGACTTGACTTCACATATACCTCAAAGTAAGGTTCAGCAAACAAGTTCAAGACTGGGGAAAACATGAGAGATCAATATGATGATTAAACATTTAATTAGTCCTAAAAAGGTGAGGGATCAAGGGAGTCTTCCAAGAATGAGGGACAGCTGGACTGAGACCAGAAGAGCAAGTCTGAATTGGCTTAATGAAAAGGACACTGAGAGTTGGATCAGTCTCTGGCCATTTCCAAACACTTTCCCTCCACTATAGACACTTGAAGAATGAGAAGCTTCCAGCCTCCCTAGAAGCTGGAGGGGTCTATGAGTCCAAGTTTGGCCAATGAGACACCAACACAAGTCTGTTAGAGGTTTTTCTGGGAAAAAGTTTTACTTTCCTCATAAAAGAGACAGAAATGGCTGGTTTAGTCCTTTCCCATTATTTGTATGGGAAAGGAAGGACGTAATGCCTGGAGCCATGGTAGCCATGACCATGAGGCCACACAGAAGCAACCCTGCTGTCGTCATGCTGCTGAAGCAGAGCCAGGTGCTACCTACCTCTATATTCCTTACATGAAGAAAAAGAGCCACTACTTGAGCTCATCTACACCCATTGTTTCATTCAGTTCAGTTCAGTTCAGTCACTCAGTCATGTTTGACTCTTTCCCACCCCATGGACTGCAACACGCCAGGCCTCCCTGTTCATCACCAACTCCCGGAGTTTACTCAAACTCATGTCCATTGAGTCGGTGATGCCATCCAACCATCTCATCCTCTGTTGTCCCCTTCTCCTCCCACCACTGATCTTTCCCAGAATCAGGGTCTTTTCAAATGAGTCAGTTCTTTGCATCAGGTGGCCAAAGTATTGGAGTTTCAGCTTCAACATTAGTCCTTCCAATGAATATTCACAACTGATTTCCTTTAGGATGGACTGGTTGGATCTCCTTGCAGTCCAAGGAACTCTCAAGAGTCTTCTCCAACACCACAGTTGAAAAGCATCAATTCTTCGGTGCTCAGCTTTCTTCATAGTCCAACTCTCACATCCATACATGACTACTGGAAAAACCATAGCCTTGACTAGACAGACCTTTGTTGGTAAAGCAACGTCTCTGCTTTTTAATATACTGTCTAGGTTGGTCATAACTTTTCTTCCAAGGAGTAAATGTCTTTTAATTTCATGGCTGCAGTCACCATCTGCAATGATTTTGGAGCCCCCCAAAATAAAGTCTGACACTGTTTCCACTTTTTCCACATCTATTTGGCATGAAGTGATGGGACCAGATGCCATGATCTTCATTTTCTGAATGTTGAGCTTTAAGCCAACTTTTTCACTCTTCTCTTTCACTTTCATCAAGAGGCTCTTTAGTTCTTCTTTGCTTTCTGCCATAAGGGTGGTGTCATCGGCATATCTGAGGTTACTGATATTTCTCCCAGCAATCTTGATTCCAGCTTGTGCTTCTTCCAGCCCAGAATTTCTCATGATGTACTCTGCAAACAAGTTAAATAAGCAGGGTGACAATATACAGCCTTGACATACTCGTTTCCTATTTGGAACCAGTCTGTTGTTCCATGTCCAGTTCTCACTGTTGCTTCTTGACCTGCATACAGATTTCTCAAGAGGCAGGAGAGGCGGTCTGGTATTCCCATCTTTCAGAATTTTCCACAGTTTGTTGTGATCCACACAATCAAAGGCTTTGGCATAGTCAATAAAGCAAAACTCTCCACCATGACCTGTCTGTCTTGGGTGGCTGTACACAGCATGGCTCATAGTTTCATTGAGTTAGACAAGGCTGTGATCCATGTGATTAGATTGGTTAGTTTTCTGTGATTGTGGTTTTCAGTCTGTCTGCCCTCTGATGGAGTTGTTTCATTGGCTAAGTGGCTAAGTCACCAGTCGTGTCCGACTCTGTGCAACCCCACAGACAGCCCACCAGGCTTCCCCGTCCCTGGGATTCTCCAGGCAAGAACACTGGAGTGGGTTGCCATTTCCTCCTCCAATGCATGAAAGTGAAAATTGAAAGTGAAGTCGCTCAGTCATGTCCGACTCTTAGCGACCCCATGGACTGCAGCCTACCAGGCTCCTCTGTCCATGGGATTTTCCAGGCAAGAGTACTGGAGTGGGGTGCCATTGCCTTCTCCAAGTTGTTTCATTACTTGCAATCAAAAGCGTTTATAACTCATACACCAGGTGAAGAAGGAAATAATTAGGACCAAAACGTGCTGGTCAAGACAGAGGGTCCAATATGTGCATAAACCTGGAGGAGAGAAAGACTGCTGTGTAATCTGAAGATGAGAGATTCAGTATATATGAAGTACATGCTGGTGATGAGTGGTGGCAGCTGGCTGGGATGAGCAATGAGATTGGAGAATCACACAAGAGCTATAACATGCAGGGCCTTGCACAACTTTAATCTTAGCTTTGGATATTATCTGTAACAATGGTACACCATGGAAAGCCAAGTGTGTGTGTTGAATCAGGGGACTAGCTGGGACAGAGTTCTAGAAAGACCATTCTGGCCTGAATTCATTCATTCAGTAAATACTTAATAAACATGGGAAAGCAAACCAGTAGAATCACTTTGGAAAACTGTTCTGAAGTATCTATAAGACTAAACATCCACTACCCTACAAACCCAGAAATTCACAACATAGGACACACGCCAAAGAAATAATTGCATGTGTCCTCCAAAAGACAAGCCTGCTGCTGCTGCTGCTGCTAAGTCACTTCAGTCATGTCTGACTCTGTGCGACCCCATAGATGGCAGCCCACCAGGCTCCGCCATCCCAGGGATTCTCCAGTCAAGAACACTGGAGTGGGTTGCCATTTCCTTCTCCAATGCATGAAAGTGAAAAGTGAAGTCGCTCAGTTGTGTCCAACTCTTCGAGACCCCATGGACTGCAGCCTACCAGGCTCCTCTGTCCATGGGATTTTCCAGGCAAAGACAAGCTTAGGCATGCTCATAGCAGTTTTACTCATAATAGCCCCCAAGAGGTAGTAACCCAAATGCCTGTCAAGTCTAGAAAAGCAAAATAATTAACAGGTATCCTCATACAATGAATCAGTACACAGCAATAAAGAACAGGGACACCTTACTGCTGCATGCAACAACATGGATGAAAATCCAGACTTAATGATGAGGAAAAGAAGCCTACAGAGACAAGTGGACGTTTGTCTGGGTCATCCAAAAGGGAGTCATGCCAAGACTAACTGTCCAAGAGATGACTAAGGGAAATACCTCCAGGGAAATGGGGAGGGAGCCTGAAGAGGCTGGGAACAATCAGAGTGTGACTCAGGTCTGCCCCTTGTGAAGGAGAGAGGGAAGGAAGGGATGGAGGGAGGGATATTGGTTAGATGGAATTATCTTAGACCACCATGCAGTTCTAACAAAGCTCAGCAAAACTGATGGGGAATCCTTGAGGCAAAACTGCTGGTCGGTGGAGCTGCCCATCTCTCAGGAATGGTCTGCACTAACCTCCCTGCTGCACCTGGTCAAAGAGAGGAGCAGCCTGTGGGAAGTGTGTCCTCTCTTAGGTGTAGTGATGGATTTCAGAGCCCAGGAGAATCAGCTGTAGGTCAAGCCCTACAGTCAGAAATCAGAAAGATACATTTTCAAGACCACAACACTGAACAATTCTATAGACGAAAGTCAAGAGCAGGTGAAAAATCAATGTTCAGTGATAAAAGTCACAATGGTGGTTTATTTCCAGAATGGGTTGAGCTAGGGTATGCCACAGAGGGCATGAGGGAGCCTGCTGGAGTGACTGGAAATGTTCAGTATCTTTATGAGGGGGTGGGGATTGTGTGGGTAAAAATCTCTTGAAATATCACTGTAGGGTTTGTGCATTTTGTAGAAAAATTGAAGAAGTTCTCATTGAGCAAATGCGTTCTATCAAATCCTCAACCCTGGGCACTGAGGGATGACTAAAGCAGACATGGGTGCTGACCCCAAGGGACATGGGTCTAAAACACAAGACAGGGGCAGGGGGGCCCATTTGGAAGCCATTTGGTGCCTCCATTGAGGACAATTGTGGCAGGGTGCCCAGGGCATAAGAGACTGTCTGCAGACAGCCCAGCCCAAGAAGCATTTTTGTCAAAGACTCTTGAAAACAGAGAGTAAAGCAAAATGACTGACTTGCAAGAAATGAGAACTAGAGATATGAAAGCAAGTCAGGAACCATCGGAACTGCTTACAGAGGAAAATGCTTTCAGAGAGATCAGTGACAGGAAAATTCGGTGTAACTGTTTACTGCCGGGACCACAGGGAGCAGAGCCCTGGGAATTGCATCTTTCCTGGAGCCAGGCTCATCTCCCTGTGCCCAGCCATCAGGTTCATTTGGTTTATAAGGACCCACTGGGAAATTATGTCTGATATATTTCAAAGTCAGCAAAGGATTTCACACCTTTGTGAGGACTGCAGGGAGGCAGGTAAAAGAATGTAGCCTCTTGGGGTAAGGGGTGCCAATTAGAGCTAATTAGAACTAAATTGACCAGGGTCATTTGGTAGAAATGCCTCATGGAACTCACCTGTTCTAGAAAACTGAAGATTTCTCCTGTGAGTTCATTTGCTCAGAGAAAGTTCTCTATGGAGAAATGCCTATAGGGATCATTCCTTAAGGAAAAAAAATTTTCTTTTAAGTAAACTCATCCAAGTGACTATGTTTTTCCATTGCTTCCATTATCAGTCCTGAATTTCCAACCATTTTCAATTTTAAAGGGTGATGTTGACTGTCGTGCTGTGAAACAAAAAATGTTAATATCTGTGTATTTTAAACCAGCATGCCCTCAAAATGTGAACTTGCCACAGCTTTCCAGAAGGAAGATCTATAAATAGAACATTTTACACTTGTCTAACTATTCCTAGGCTTTTAAAAAACTGTCCTATCTTTTCAGTCTGTGATAAAAGAAAAAAAAATCCAATAATTTATTGTGCAAAGATGGCAGCATAATTGAGTCACCCAAGTCAAGTGCTTTAGGAAAATTTCCATCAGGTGCCATCATGTTCTCGGTCTAAGCTTTATTTAAACTCACTGGATCAATTTGACTCAATTTGACCTGTACACACTTCAGGGTATGGTTAGTTTCAAATCAGGTAAGCTCCTTATGAGTTTATGATTAAGAACCCAAGGTTATAAAACATTAATATAAAAATCACAAATTATAAAGTGAAAAGTAAAATCTCCACCCAAGGTTTCATAAAAATCACCAGAATCATTATGTAAGCTTCATTAAACAAACAAGGTGAGAGTAATTAGGTGGTAAATGAGTACAGTGGTTTCAAAAGGCTCTAACTGGGACAGACCAAACAGTTAAATGAAAATTAGGAAGTCAGGGTCCAGGGCAGTTTCTTTCCCTAGGTTCAGATCTGAAAAGAGTTCTTCAGATGTCTGGTGGCCCTTGCAGCAGGAGCTCATGGCTCCTATAAAAACAGAGAGTGGACCTTCAGGCCCTTCTCTGACCTTGGCTGGCCTGCCCTTCACCACCAGACACAAGATGACAACCTCCTTTTGGCTGGAGCCAGCAAGCAGCCACGTGAAAGCATTTTAAGGATCACAATGAAATGTGATTCCCACCTTCTTGAGTTACATGGAATTTTTCTCTCCTGGTTTTGGACCTCAGGAAAAGGAAGTAAGGAGGAGGGAGTGGATTAGCTTTTAGCTTAAAATAATAATGAGTCTGATCATTGTCATTTGTCTTTATAACTCCCCATAAGGCTGAGCTGGGTTCTCTTAATTCTCATCCTATTTTAGAGACTGAAGTACAGACAAGTTAGGAAACTTCCCCACTGATCACGCGGTGAGCAAGGGGCAAAATCCAGGCCCACATGAATCCAAAGGACGGATTCTTCACCTCCAAGGGTGGAGATGTCACTTAAATTCATTCATTCAACATGTATCTCAGTTCAGTTCAGTTCAGTTGCTCAGTCATCTCCAACTCTTTGTGACCCCATGGACTACAGCACGCCAGGCTTCCCTGTCCATCACCAACTCCTGGAGCTTACTCAAACTCATGTCCATTAAGTCAATGATGCCATCCAACCAACTCATCCTCTGTCATCATCCCCTTCTCCTCCTGCCTTCAATCTTTCCCAGCATTAGGGTCTTTTCCAATGAGTCAGTTCTTTGCATCAGGTGGCCAAAGTATTGGAGCTTCAGCTTCAGCATCAGTACTTCCAATGAATATTCACAACTGATTTCCTTTAGGATGGACTGGTTGGATCTCCTTGCAGTCCAAGGAACTCTCAAGAGTCTTCTCCAACACCACAATTCAAAAGCTTCAATTTTTCAGTGCTCAGTTTTCTTTATAGTCCAACTCTCACATCCATACTTGACTACTGGAAAAACCATAGCTTTGACTAGATGGACCTTTTTCGGCAAAGTAATGTCTCTGCTTTTTAATATGCTGTCTAGATTGGTCATAACTTTTCTTCCAAGGAGCAAGCGTCTTTTAATTTCATGGCTGCAGTCACCATCTGCAGTTATTTTAGAGCTCAAGAAAATAGTCTCTCACTGTTTCCATTGTATTCCCATCTGTTTCCCATGGTGATGGGACTAGATGCCATGATCTTAGCTTTTTGAATGTTGAGTTTTAAGCGAACTTTTTCACTCTCCTCTTTCACTTTCATCAAGAGACTCTTTAGTTCTTCTTCACTTTCTGCCATAAGGATGGTGTCATCTGCATATCTGAGGTTATTGATATTTCTTCTGGCAATCTTGATTCTAGCTTGTGCTTCATCCAACCCTGCATTTTGGATGACTTATTTGCATAAGTCAAATAAGCAGGGTGACAATATACAGACTTTTCCGATTTGGAACCAGTCCATTGTTCCATGTCTGGTTCTCATTGTTGCTTCTTGACCTGCATACAGATTTCTCAGGAGGCAGGCCAGGTGGTCTGGTATTTCCATCTCCTTAAGAAGCTTCCATAGTTTGTTGTGATCCACACAGTCAAAGGCTTTGGCATAGTCAATAAAGCAAAAGTAGGTGTTTTTCTGGAACTCTCTTGCTTTTTCAATGATCCAGCAGACGTTGGCAATTTGATCTCTCATTCCTCTGGCTTTTCTAAATCCAGCTTGAACATCTGGAAGTTCACGGTTCATGTACTGTTAAAGCCTGGCTTGGAGAATTTTGAGCATTATTTTGCTAGCGTGTGAGATGAGTGCAATTGTGCAGTAGTTTGAGCATTCTTTGGCATTGCCTTTCTTTGGGATTGGAATGAAAACTGACCTTTTCCAGTCCTGTGGCCACTGCTGAGATTTCCTAATTTGCTGGCATATTGAGTGCAGCACTTTCACAGCATCATCTTTTAGGATTTGAAATAGCTCAACTGGAATTCCATCACCTCCACTAGCTTTGTTCGTAGTGATGCTTTCTAAGGCCCACTTGACTTCACATTCCAGGATGTCTGGCTCTAGTGAGTGATCACACCATCATGATTATCTGGGTCATGATATTTTTTGTACAGTTCTTCTGTGTATTCTTCGGAGAAGGCAATGGCACCCCACTCCAGTACTCTCGCCTGGAAAATCCCATGGACGGAGGAGCCTGGTAGGCTGCAGTCCATAGGGTCGCTAAGAGTCGGACATGACTGAGCGACTTCACTTTCACTTTTCACTTTCATGCACTGGAGAAGGAAATGGCAACCCACTCCAGTGTTCTTGCCTGGAGAATCCCTGGGACAGCAGAGCCTGGTGGGCTGCCATCTATGGGGTAGCACAGAGTCAGACACGACTGACGCTGCTTCTGTGTATTCTTGCCACCTCTTCTTAATATCTTCTGCTTCTGTTAGGGCTATACTATTTCTGTCCTTTATTGTGCACATCTTTGCATGAAATGTTCCCTTGGTATCTCTAATTTTCTTGAAGAGATCTGTAGTCTTTCCCATCCTATGTTTTCCTGTATTTCTTTGCATTGATCACTGAGGAAGGCTTTCTTATCTCTCCTTGTTATTCTTTGGAACTCTGCATTCAAATGGGTATTTCTTTCCTTTTCTCCTTTGCCTTTTGCAGTTTTTCTTTTCTCAGCTCTTTGTAAGGTCTCCTCAGACAACCATTTTGCCTTTTTGCATTTCTTTTTCTTGGAGATGGTCTTGATCCCTGCCTCCTGTACAGTGTCAAGAACCTCAGTCCATAGTTCTTCAGGCACTCTATCAGATCTAATCCCTTGAATCTGCTTGTCACTTCTACTGTATAATCATAAGGGATTTGATTTAGGCCATACCTGAATGGTCTAGTGGTTTTCCCTACTTTCTTCAATTTAAGTCTGAATTTGGCAATAAGGAGTTCATGACCTGAGCCACAGTCAGCTCCCAGTCTTGTTTTTGCTGACTGTATAGAGCTTCTCCATCTTTGGCTGCAAAGAATATAATCAATCTGATTTTGGTATCGAGCATTTGGTGATGTCCATGTGTTGAGTCTTCTCTTGTGTTGTTGGAAGAGGGTGTTTGCTATGACCAGCACGTTCTTTTGGCAAAACTGTTGGCCTTTGACCTGCTTCATTTTGTACTCCAAAGCCAAATTTGCCTATTACTCCAGTTATCTCTTGGCTTCCTACTTTTGTATTCCAGTCTCCTATAATGAAAAGGACATCTTTTTTGGGTGTTATTTCTAGAAGGTCTTGTAGGTCTTCATCAGTTCAGTTCAGTCGCTCAGTCATGTCCGACTCTTTGAGACCCCATGAATCACAGCACGCCAGGCCTCCCTGTCCATCACCAACTCCTGGAGTTCACTCAGACTCACATCCATTGGGTCAGTGATGCCATCTAGCCATCTCATTCTCTGTCGTCCCCTTCTCCTCTTGCCCCCAATCCCTCCCAGCATCAGAGTCTTTTCTTCGCATGAGGTGGCCAAAGTACCAGAGCTTCAGCTTTAGCATCATTCCTTCCAAAGAAATCCTAGGGCTGATCTCCTTCAGAATGGACTGGTTGGATCTCCCTGAAGTCCAAGGGACTCTCAAGAGTCTTCTCCAACACCACAGTTCAAAAGCATCAATTCTTTGGTGCTCCACTTTCTTCACAGTCCAACTCTCACATCCATACATGACCACTGGAAAAACCATAGCTTTGACTAGACGGATCTTTGTTGGCAAAGTAATGTCTCTGCTTTTCAATATGCTATCTAGGTTGGTCATAACTTTCCTTCCAAGGAGTAAGTGTCTTTTAATTTCATGGCTGCCGTCACCATCTGCAGTGATTTTGGAGCCCCCCAAAATAAAGTCCGCCACTGTTTCCACTGCTCCCCATCTATTTCCAATGAAGTGATGGGACCAGATGCCATGATCTTCGTTTTCTGAATGTTGAGCTTTAAGCCAACTTTTTCATTCTCCACTTTTACTTTTATCAAGAGGCTTTTTAGTTCCTCTTCACTTTCTGCCATAAGGATAGTGTCATCTGCATATCTGAGGTTATTGATATTTCTCCCAGCAATCATTCAATTTCAGCTTCTTCAGCATTGCTGAATTACAGGATTTTGCCTCCTCTATGTTCTAAGAGCTAAAGATACAGTGTGAACCAACCAGCTAGGTTTCTGCCCTCACAGGGCTTTCACTGATGTGCAATGAGACAAGTGAAAGTAAGTTATTAAACAAACTGACAAACTCAAAGAGTGATAATTCTCTGCAGAGAATGTTCAAAGGGTAATGTGATAGTGACTGGAGGCTTCTTTCATTGGATGGTCACATTTTAAGAGATGGCACATGATTTGAGATTTTAATGACTAGAATGTGTCAGCTTTCCCAAGATTGGGGAGAAGGACACTTCACCTGGAGGCAAGGGTAGGCACAGAGACCCCCCCAGGGATGAATGAGCTGGTCACGTACAAGTAACAGAAAGAGGGTCAGGGCTGTGAATTTAAAATGGCCACAAATTCTTTGTCTATATTTGTTCGTTTGAATCTGGGTGCATCTTGTGATTTGCTTTGACCAGCAGAACACAAACAAAGCGTCTGTGTTTTGGTTCTTGGCCCAAGATTCTGGCAATTTCCTATTTCACTCTCTTGAAGCCTTGAGCCAACATGTATAGGGATCTAGCTACACTGTTGGAGAAACCACATGGAGAAAAATAGATTCTTGGCTGGCTCCCAACTGAGGAGCCAGTCATGTGAGAGAGGAGTTCCAGCCCCAGTAGAAGTTCCAGCCAAAATGCAGCCACATGAGTAAGCCTAACTTTACCACGAGGAACAGAGATGAGCCTCCCAGCAGAGCCCAGCTAACCCATAGAATTGTGAAAATAACTTCTGGTTGCTGTTTCAAGCCACTAAGTTTCAGGATGGTTGGATTTGCAGCAATAGATGATTAAAGCAGTCAAAGTGACTGCAGTTTAGAGCAGCAAAGGGGATGGCAGAGAATAAAGCTAGAGCTCATTCTTCCAGCAAGGGCTGGATCAGGTAGGGTTGGAAAGCTAGGGTGAGTAGTTGGTATTTCATTCAAAGTGTGATCAGAACTATAAAAAGAGGTATGACATGATCTGATGATTTATTTATATTTTAAAGCTTACTCTGTTGTGTGATAAATGAATAGTGGGGTGTGGGGAGTAACAGAAGAAGCAAGGAACTGTCAGTTACGTGGCTACCATGGGAAGACCAGCGGGGGAGGATAGCAAACTGGGCCAAGGTAGGAGCAGTGGAAATTCAGTGAACTGACTGACCCTGTGTTTTGGAGAGGGAGACAAAAGATGTTGCTAGATGGAGTGCATTCAGGCTGTGGAGGATAACTGCTCAATCTTTGGCTTGGGGAACTCAGTTGACTGTACACCATCCTCTGAGATGAAGAAGACTAGGGTATAGGAGCAGGTTTGGAGAAAACAGAACAAGAGTTCTCGTAATCATGCCATGTTTGATGCATTAATAAGATATTCAAGTGGAAAGGCCACATGGATAGTTGACTACAACAGCGTAGCATTCTAAGGCGAGGTCACTCCAGGAGGCTTTTGTAGTCCTGGGAAAAGAATGGTATCTGAAGCCTTGAATCTAAAGAGAATGCTTATATAGGTAAGAAAAGGGGGCTCTGGATTGAGCCTTGGGGCATTCAACATTTGAAGATGAGAGGAAGGTGGAATTTAGCCACAGAGGCACAGAAGGAACAGCTAGTAAGATAGGAAAACCCAGAGTCTTTGGGATCACAGAAGCCAGGAGAATAAAGTTGTTAAAGGAAAGAGGAGTCAAATGAAGTCAAATAAAACAGACATGACCATTGGTTCATGGAACCAATAGAAATCACTGGTGATCCATGTGATTCATAAGGAAACATCCAGAAGAATTATACACTTCAGGGGATGATGGCACAGAAGAAAAATTGACTCCCATTTGTGCCTAATCAATACCATGATAGTATTCAAACCCTTCAGTCTTTGGTCAATACAGGGGAGGATAGAGAATAAAAGAATCCAGAATTGAGTGAGCTTAAACTTTAAAAGAAAGGGTTTTCCCACAGATGTTATTAGGAAGAACGAAGGCTCAAAACAGAATAACAGAAATGAGTTCTAGAAGTGGGGAAAAGAAGTAAAAAGTGAGTTAAATTTAGACACAATGCTCAAAACCATTGCGTCTGTTCCATCACTTTATTACCATCACCACCATCACCACTGTGGAGAGAGGAAGTCATCTTTGGGGGCTCTACAGCATTTTTGAAAAGAGGCCCTTTCCTTTTCTTTTGTCCTCTTGGTGAGGACATGTATTCTACCTCCAAAGCCAGGAAAGGGAGGTCCAGAGAGATAACCCCCTTGTGACTGGGGGAACCTGCAGGCAGAAGACACTGGAATTCCATTTGCTAATTGGAAGCCCTGCTGACATATCTTTGTGTGTCAAAGAAAATCAGATGGTAGAATTGGGGTACGATGGCCTGGGGGTCCCACGAGGAAGACAGGGGCCAGAGTATCCCACTCTAAGTCCCTAGTTCTTGAGTGGTACAGGAGTTGAATCTCATATGTGCCCAGGAACCCTAAAGTTGGCCATAGAGGGCAGATAGAGCATGGACACTACACTGTGGGGACCAAGAGGTCTCCACGCAAAGGATGATGGCAGGATAACCTGGAAGGTGTGGCCAGATCCAGGAATGGAGCCACAGCACCCAAGGAGGTACTAGGAGACAAACCCATTGCAAGACCAAGGGCAAGCAGCCTACAGAACCCTAGGGTAATAACTGCACTGGCCAATGGCAGAAAAGTCTGTTGGCTTATCAGTAAAGGGCATGGGATGCTTCCTCTCCTTCTTGCCGCCTTTATTAGAGCCAGTACAAGGAGGGGTGGGGAGAGCAAAGGGTGTGAGGGAACATCCTCCTTTCCTCTCCCTCCAGACCCTTAGAATCAGAGTTCAGGCCTGGAAATGGGATTTCAATCCAAAATGGGGTTGAAGTTTTAAAATGAACAGGATAGGGAGTAAACAAGCAAAAGTGATGGTTTTAGTAAAAGAACTGGTACATTCTAGAATCCAGCTGAACCTCTAAGGATGTTCCTGATGGAAAATGTAATATGGCTCGACTGGGGACAATGATTAGAAACAATAGTCATTTCTTATTTATCCTGCCAATGAATGGAGACACTTGAAAAAATAGGTTACAATGGACTGAGGAGCGACCCTGTGCCAGGCACTACCCGGGGCACTTTGTATGTTTCATTCATCTCATCGTTACACATCCCACACGGTGGGTGCGGTTAGTACAAGTGGTATAGTTAGTATTCTTTTGCCTGTTTTGCTAATAAGAAATTAAGGCTGACACTGAGGCCATATAACAACTAAATGACAAGGTTAGGGCTCAAACCTAAGGTACAGTGACTTAAAAATCTAATATTTCAACTGAGATCCTGATTCCTTCAAAATGTCTTATTTAATCACAACAGCAAAACCAGGTCACGTTGTAATACACATGGAATTATAGGCTGCAAGGGCAACCATGGAGGAATATTTCTCCTTTTTTTTTTTGACAACCAAAGTTAATTTCTTTGTCAGGTCTCTGATCCTGGAAGTGGCAGAAACAAGATCACTCTCATTTAGGAAATTCTCTGACCAGGCTGAGTCCAAGCTCTGGGGCCCTTAGGAGAATCAGGTGCAGGAGGCAGGGGTGAGTCTAGCCTCCTTGAGGCTTCCATATCAGTTCTCGCATGTCACCCTGAGACTTTCTCAGACCTTTCTACCTAAACTCAATTGACCATCATCAGTCAACTGATCCCATGCTAAGCTGGGCATGGGAACCCTACCCTAGCTCTCCCCTCACTATCTAGGGAATGGCTAGGTATCCAGGCTCTGGAGTCAGATTAGCTTGGTGACCTTGGGCAAGTTACTTAACTGCCTTGTGTCTCAGTTTCCCTTTCTGTAAAATCAATGGTCTCATAGGGTTGATACAGGATTTTAAAAAATAAAGTATCTGTAGAATACTTAGGAACAGTGCCTGGCACATCATAAATGCTTAACTGAAGTTTACTTTCTTATTTGGGGTTGGGTGGGAGGAAAACAATGACTGTCACTAATCAAGTCTTTTTTTCAATGCTTGGACAGTAGCTTTGGAAATTACAGTCACATCCCTTCTTTTCCTAGGCAATATAGGCAAATTATCTGGCTTCCCCCAAACTGGAGAGGTTGGGGTTTGGGTGTGGTCAATATCTCAAATTCCACCATGCTCAGTCATAAGTGGACAGGTCTGTTTGAAACCCTATGAGCCATCCCCCAACAATCTTGCAGTTCCCACCCACTCTCTCCACACACTCCGCCCTCCCTCCAGCATCACTCTCTACAGGTTAGAATTTGCTGGCATCTAACTCTCCTACAATTCAGTTTATCCTGCAGCCACATCCATTCTTTGGAGCCTTATCATGACCTTTGAAAATAAAGAAAAGTAGATTCAGTTCTCAGCTGCTATCCCCCTTTTTTTTTTTAATAAAAATTTTTTTTCATTGTGGACAATTTCAAACATACAAAAGTGGAAGGAATAGGACTTCAAACACCCATACATACACCATCCTCAACTCATGGCCAATCTTGTTTCATCCATCACTACCCATGTACTTTGAAACAAATCTCAGAGATCATATAATTTCATTTATAAATATCACTGTGTGCTTCCAAAGATTTGAAACGCTCTCTTAAAACACATTACCATTATCACAACTTAAAAAAACAAAACAACCAGTGATGATTCTTTATCATCAAAAAGCCAACCAATGTTCAAAATTTTAACAGTGCCCCATATGATACATCAGGGCATGAGGGTGGGGTTGCACCTCGAGAATTGTTTTAGGAAACAGCATGAGGCCTGCCGGAAGAATAATTCCACCCCTGTTTCCTCCACAGACAGAAATGTCATAGCCAAACCCACCGCTGGTGGTGCCAGGAACTCCAAAAGACAACCACGTGTCAAATAACCATGGAGACACAGTGACAGAAGGAATTTATTCCTTGCTCCCTTGTTTAGAAAGAGCAGTCAAGAAGCCGCTGAGCGCAGAGGCAGAAGGCAGATGCTGTCCACACCTCCTGATGCACACCCTGGCATTCCTGACGCATCAGGAGGGCCCACAAGAGCTCATTCGGCAGCTGTCAGTACCGGGGATTAGCACGTGCGCTTGCTGGAGCTGGCTTGACCTCGGTGCCGGAAGAATTGAAATTGCCTTGTTACTTCCTTCTAATGGTTCAGCGCAGTTTTGAGCTGAATCTAGCAAAGAACTCAACTGAGGTATTTTGACTGACTAACTGATTGATTGATTATATTTTATCTGGTTCTAATGCTGGTCATTAACATGACAAGCCTTGTGATATCTTTAACTGAAGGGCAGTGCCAACCCTGATTCCTTGACGTGACTGCAGTATTAGATGTGTAGCCTTTTAAATGGTTTTCCTTTAGACAAGTTACATAAATGGTGCCAGTAAAGCAAGACTAGAGTAATCCTATTTTCACTTTTAGAATATGTATGTATAGGATTTCCACAGCTGATGCGCTGGTCCTCTGCCCCTGCTCCTAGGCCTTCCTGCTCCTGTGTCACTCTGCCCCAGGCTTTTCCTGAACTGCTGGAGGCAGTCAGGCCTGGAGTCAGAGAGGTGATGCCCTCAGTATTCATCAATGAGAGACCTGGGTTGGTGGATAAACACTCTTCAAGTGGGGTCAGTTGGAGGGGCTTTCTAAAGCACTGTACAGAGCTCCCAAACTGGCCACAGCCCCAGACGTCCCAGGGCTGACCTGCTCATTGTCAGTTACCCTCCCTTCCTAAGTCATGTTCCCATCCCTCTATCAGTGCTTCTTGTCATCCCTCCCATTACATGGTGACATCACTCTTTGCAACCCTATGGACTATAGCCTGCCATGCTCCTCTATCCATGGGGTTTCCCAGTAAAGAATAGTGGAGTGGGTTGCCATTTCCTTCTCCAGGTGATCTTCCTGACCCAGGGATTGAACCCGAGTCTTCTGTATTGCAGGTGGATTCTTTATCACCTGAGCCACCAGGGAAGCCCAGTTATACCTTATCTCCCAAATAAATCACTTGTACTCAAATCCTGGACTATAAAGAAGGCAGAACACCAAAGAATTCATGCCTTCAAACTGTGGTGCTGGAGAAGAATTCTGAAAGTCCCTTGGAAGCAAGGAGATCAAACCAGTCAATCTTAAGGGAGATCAACCCTGAATAGTCACTGAAAAGACTGATGCCTAAACTCCAGTATTTTGGTCATCTGATGCGAACAGATGACTCATTGGAAAAGTCCTTCATGCTGGGAAAGATTGAGGGCAGAAGGAGAAGAGGGTGTCAGAGGATGAGATGGCTGGACGGCATCACTGATGCAATGAACACGAACTTGGGCAAACTCCGGGAGATGGTGAGGGACAGGGAGGTCTGGCATGCTGCAGTCCATGGGCTTGCAAAGAGTCGGACATGACTGGGCAACTGAAAAATAGCAAGAACACTCAAATGCTAGTCTAAGGCTTGGTCCTGAGACCCAAGCATATGATGCTCCTTAACCCAAGGCACATATTCACAGAAGAGTCTGGAATAAGATGTGCATCTTAACTAGGTATCCTTTGTGAACAGAGCCCTCTTGAATTGGGCAATGGGGCAGTGCCAGACTCTTTGGGTGTCTGGGGGTGGCAGTGAATGAGGATTTTTTTTTTTTTTTGCCAAATCAGTATTTAATTTTTTACAAAGAATATATAGCATTTGTCTATTTTTTTTAATACATAATAAAAACTTGGGTTTTTAAAAACCCAAATATTTGTTTTATAATTTTTAAAAGGTCATTTCCATTTAAATTTTTTTAAAAAGAATGAAAGAAACTAGGGTTTAAAAAATTTTATAATGACTTAGAGCAACAGTTTTTTGGTTTTGCTTTTTTTTCTTTTTGCTTCCAAATCTTTTTGTGATGGAATCCCTACATGGCTCCTCCAGTTACCAAGTGGCACTTCTGTGACTAAAACAAGGTGTTGGGGCCTCCCCCACCAGCCCCCCATCCTTTTCCTCCACCTCAGGTAATCATTAGGTACTTTGTAAGAACCTTGGGGGTTTTGTTGGGACCAGCATGAAAGCTAGAACCAGTGTGAAACCACTGTTGTAGATTATTTCATGGTATAAAAAAAATCATTAATGTTTTACCTTAAAACATGTTCTGAAATTAAAAGAGCCAGTCAAAAGCAGCACATACAGTATTTTGATTTTTGTGGCAAGGAAAAAAACAAAAACCTGTATTCATGTACACCGAAAAAAAGCGAGAAGGAAACATACTAAAGATATTCTTGGTGGGTTATCTGGGGAGGGGACAACCTGGATCCCCAGTATCTTTTTACTCTGGTTTCTGTGTCAATGCTATATTTCCTCAATTTTCTATGGTGGATGTATGAATCATTCTTTAGGCAAATAAAAGCATAGCACATGATTTTAAGGAGGTGAGAGAGTAGGAAAAATGATCCCAAAGTCACATGCAGACAGTAGCAACATCTGACTAGATTTTCGCTGTTTTTAGATACTGATCTGAAAAGCAGGGCCTTCTCCAGGTTGACAGAGTTTAGACACTGAAGCCTGCATAACTCAAGTTATAGCATGTCAATTCCATGCTCAGCCAAGTCTTTGAAGTTTCTGATGATGATATATGAGCACTGCCCACAAAACAAGCAAAACAAGGAGTAACTCTCCTGCCTCTATTACCATGGAGTGGTTCAGACTGTGAAGTGGGTGATGCCTCCCACAAATGTGGGCACAGTTGGGTCAGACTCATGGCCAGGGAGCCTTTGAAAGGAGATGGAAGCTTTGCCAAACCTGAAGTTAACGTAGGAATTAGAGTGTGTAAGTCAGTGGTTCATTAGAATTACCTGGGGGACTTCTCAAAAATGGGTTCCCAGCCTATCCACTGATCATCTGATTCAGGAGGCCTGAATGGAACTCATCATCACCTGAATGTTTTTTTTATATCTTGATAGTATTTATTTATTTACTTTTTGGCCTTGTACCATGTGGTATCTTAATTCCCCAACCAGGGATCAAACCCTTGCCCCCTTCAGTGGAAGCGTGGAGTCTTCACTGGACAGCCGGGGAAGTCCTATCACCTGCATTTTTAACAGTCATACTGGGGGGTTCTCCTGAAACAACTTGGTGAAGTTCATCATCATTGTCAGTTTGTAAACTCTGGGAAACCTGTTTGTGGTTGTAACCTGGATACTGTTGGTATAGCCCCTGATGCCCTTCAATAAAGAGTCAAGCCCACTCTGTACCTGATATTTTGCAAAGTGGTTTCAGGTCCTTTTGCTTTAATTACAACTCAGAGGAAAGCATTCCTATATCCATTTTGTAGGTGATGAAGCAGATTCAGAGAGGTTAAGAAACTTGCCTAAAATCACTTGGAGAGGCCATATTCAAATCCTGACCTGAGGCCCAAACTCTAGCTCATCCCATTTGGCCATGTCACTTGTTTCCTGGGAGAAAAATGGTAGCGGAATTCTCCATTCACCTTACTCATCTCCTATCTTCTACCTGTTCCTCTCTTCATCCATGCACACGTGCACACACACACACATACCCCTTCTAATTTTGCCCTGCCCTGGTGGCTCATTGGTAAAGGATCTGCCTGCCAGTGAAGGAGATGTGGGTTAGAAACCCTGGGTCAGGAAGATCCCCTGGAGAAGTGGCAACCCACTCCAGTATCCTTGCCTGGGAAATCCTATAGACAGAGGAGCCTGGTGGGCTACAATCCATGGGGTTGCAAAGAGTCAGATACAACTTAGCAACTAAAACAAACAAACAAAAATAGCATTAGAACTCTATTCCAGGACATGCTATATAGAGCTTTATTTTCACAATTTTCTGACTTGTCATGACACGTCTTTCCTAAGTTAGAGGCAACCCTTTATTCCTTGATTCCACTGTAATTCTGTTACTTATTTGAAAGCAATTGTTGCAAACTATTCTAAGCTATTTGACTATTAAAATTATGAGGTGTTTGATGATAGCTTTCCCATCCCCCCCAAAATAAGAAATCCATGAAAGCTTCCTTCCCAATTTCCTAACCAGATAGTATGATACAGAGCGAACCTATCTTAGTCTGAATTTCACCACCAATGAAACAGTTAGTAGCAAGCAGGCACGTCCACAGCCACACAACCCATCCTATGAGCCAAGGGACCCCTCTGTGAGCTGTGTTTTAGACACTTGGATAGCCTCTTTCATAAAAAGTTCATTTGAAATGTATGTGACAATCCTGTCAGTGCAATACTTAGCTAACCCAGTCAGACAGGTGAACAAATCAACAGTATAATATTTAGACTCAGGACTGATTGAACTTCAGAGCTCAGGGCCTTTCCAAGAGACTGAGCAGCTAGTCTTGCTCAATTCATTTGCAAAGCTCATACAAGACAGGCTCACCATGAAATGTTTCTAACTA
The DNA here is from genome assembly GCF_019923935.1 of Bubalus bubalis. Lineage (NCBI taxonomy): Eukaryota > Metazoa > Chordata > Mammalia > Artiodactyla > Bovidae > Bubalus > Bubalus bubalis. The sequence continues at coordinate 28,952,616 of NC_059177.1, read as the reverse complement.
TCTACCTTTTTTGAACACTATTATTTTCATCAATGAAAAACCATTTTAGAAATCCATTATGCTAATTAACACACCCGTAGGTGCTGAGCTAAGCCAGATAATTGAAGCACTTAGGGAAACTTCCTCTGGAATGTGGGGCTGTGATCTTTCCAATGTTAGATAACTGCCCCTACAGTGCAGATGAAAGCGTGCATGTGCATGCACACACAAACACATGCACGTGGGCACATGCAGCATACTACCTATGCTTTAGCTTTAGAAGTAAATCACAGGCAACACAGAATAATAGCCACCTTGTAATGAGAACTTACTAGATGCCAGGTACTGTGCTAAATGACCAGAAAGAAAACTGATCACATTTAATCCTCACTGAGGAAACTGTGGCCCCAGGAAACCCAGTTAGGAAGGATGAGCTGGACTCACACTCTGGCTTACTTTACAGCTGTAAATCTCAATCAGGAGACTGGTTGCCGGTGGGTTCTTCTGGGCCTCCCAGGAATCCCCTAGCCATCATCAACAGTAATTTTTCACTGTTGGCTCAAAACTTTGACCAATAAATAAAATCTCCGTCCCCAGAAAGTATTCTACAACATGACTTCTGAGCATATTCCGTCCTGTAGCAGGCTTGGGAACTCTTCTCTGAAAATACTGTGTTCCACCTGGAAACGTGCAGGGCAGCCTGCTCTAAGAGATCCTAAGGGCAAGGATGGCTGGAGTTTGAATGCCCTCCATTTCCTGTTAGGTTCCTGTGTGGATGCTCCTCTTCTGCATTCCTCTGCTTTGTCGTGTGTCTGAATTTACCAGTCAACCAGACAGGTCCATACAGAAGCCAAAGAAAAGAACAGCCAATCACAGCCCAGGAACACCCTTCCTCTGTTGCCTGAGAGGTACAAGGACCCCCAGGTCCTCTATGATAAACTATACTGCTGTCAAGGAGTTTATGAAGGGATAGGGCAATGTGGGTAGTGAAACGTAGTCAAAATCTGGATACGCTGAGAAAGGAGAGTGAAAGAATTTACTGATGTATCCATATAGGGACTACAAGAAAAACAGGAGTCAAGGCTGACTTTAAAATTTTGGGACTGAGATGAGAAGAAGTGAGTTGTCATGAATCAGATGAGGCAGACTACGGAGAATAGCTGAACACTTTAGGGCTGAGGTGCTTATTAGGTATGCAAGGTGTACTTGGTTTTCTATTGCCACATAACAACTTTCCACAAACTGAGCAACCTGAAGCAAACCCATGAGCCCAGTTCTGTAGGTCATAGGCCAGGCAGATTCAGAGGTTTGTCTGCTCAGGGTACCAGGAAGCTGAGGTCCAGGTGTTAACTGAGCTGGATTCTTATCTGAGACTCTAAGGAAGAATTGAATTCCAAGGTCATTTTCCTTGCTGGGAGGTTTCAACTCCATGTCCTTATAAGCCAGAGGCCCCTGTTTCCTTGTGGCTGCCAGCTGAGAGCCACTCTTAGCTTCTAGAAGCTGCTCACTTTCCTTGCCATGCACCTTCCTTCATCTTCAAGTCACAAAGGCTAAGTCAAATACACCTGCTTTGCACCTCTCATTTGCCTGCCAACAGCCAGAGAAAGGAATGGCAAACAACTTCAGTACTCTTGCCTTGAGAACCCCATGAACAGTATGAAAAGGCAAAATGATAGGATACTGAAAGAGGAACTCCCCAGGTTGGTAGGTGCCCAATATGCTACTGGAGATCAGTGGAGAAATCACTCCAGAAAGAATGAAGGGATGGAGCTAAAGCAAAAACAATACCCAGTTGTGGATGTGACTGGTGATAGAAGCAAGGTCCGATGCTATAAAGAGCAATACTGCATAGGAACCTGGAATGTTAGGTCCATGAATCAAGGCAAATTGGAAGTAGTCAAACAGGAGATGGCAAGAGTGAATGTCAACATTCTAGGAATCAGCAAACTAAAATGGACTGGAATGGGTGAATTTAACTCAGATGACCATTATATCTACTACTGTGGGCAGGAATCCCTTAGAAGAAATGGAGTAGCCATCATGGTCAACAAAAGACTCTGAAATGCAGTACTTGGATGCAATCTCAAAAATGACAGAATGATCTCTGTTCGTTTCCAAGGCAGACTATTCAGTATCACAGTAATCCAAGTCTATGCCCCAACCAGTAATGCTGAAGAAGCTGAAGTTGAACGGTTCTATGAAGACCTACAAGACCTTTTAGAACTAACACCCAAAAAAGATGTCCTTTTCATTATAGGGGACTGGAATGCAAAAGTAGGAAGTCAAGAAACACCTGGAGTAACAGGCAAATTTGGCCTTGGAGTACGGAATGAAGCAGGGCAAAGGCTAATAGAGTTTTGCCAAGAGAACGCACTGGTCATAGCAAACACCTTTTTCCAACAACACAAGAGAAGACTCTACACATGGACATCACCAGAGGGTCAACACCGAAATCAGATTGATTATATTCTTTGCAGCCAAAGATGGAGAAGCTCTATACAGTCAGCAAAAACAAGACTGGGAGCTGACTGTGGCTCAGATCATGAGCTCCTTATTGCCGAATTCAGACTTAAACTGAAGAAAGTAGGGAAAACCACTAGACCATTCAGGTATGACCTAAATCAAATCCCTTATGATTATACAGTGGAAGTGAGAAATAGATTTAAGGGACTAGATCTGATACAGTGCCTGATGAACTATGGACGGAGGTTCGTGACATTGTACAGGAGACAGGGATCAAGACCATCCCTATGGAAAAGAAATGCAAAAAAGCAAAATGGCTGTCTGGGGAGGCCTTGCAAATAGCTGTGAAAAGAAGAGAAGTGAAAAGCAAAGGAGAAAAGGAAAGATATAAGCATCTGAATGCAGAGTTCCAAAGAATAGCAAGAAGAGATAAGAAAGCCTTCCTCAGTGATCAATGCAAAGAAATAGAGGAAAACAACAGAATGGGAAAGACCAGAGATCTCGTCAAGAAAATTAGAGATACCAAGGGAACATTTCATGCAAAAATGGGCTTGATAAAGGACAGAAATGGTATGGACCTAACAGAAGCAGAAGATATTAAGAAGAGGTGGCAAGAATACACAGAAGCACTTTACAAAAAAGATCTTCACGACCCAGATAATCACGATGGTTGATTCCTCATATAGAGCCAGACATCCTGGAATGTGAAGTCAAGTGGGTCTTAGAAAGCATCACTATGAACAAAGCTAGTGGAGGTGATGGGATTCCAGTTGAGCTATTTCAAATGCTGGAAGACGATGTTTTGAAAGTGCTGCTGCACACAATATGCCAGCAAATTTGGAAAACTCAGCAGTGGCCACAGGACTGGAAAAGGTCAGTTTTCATTCCAATCCCAAAGAAAGGCAATGCCAAAGAACACTCAAACTACCGCGCAATTGCACTCATCTCACATAGTAGTAAAGTAATGCTCAAAATTCTCCAAGCCAGGCTTCAGCAATACGTGAACCATGAACTTCCAGATGTTCAAGATGGTTTTAGAAAAGGCAGAGGAACCAGAGATCAAATTGCCAACATCTGCTGGATCATTGAAAAAGCAAGAGAGTTCCAGAAAAACATCTGTTTCTGCTTTATTGACTATGTCAAAGCCTTTGACTGTGTGGATCACAATAAACTGGAAAATTCTGAAAGAGATGGGAATACCAGACCACCTGACCTGCCTCTTGAGAAACCTGTATGCAGGTCAGGAAGCAACAGTTAGAACTGGACATGGAACAACAGACTGGTTCCAAATAGGAAAAGGAGTATGTCAAGGCTGTATATTGTCACCCTGCTCATTTAACTTATATGCAGAGTACATCATGAGAAATGCTGGGCTGGAAGAAGCACAAGCTGGAGTCAAGATTGCCGGGAGAAAAATCAATAACCTCAGCTATGTAGAGGACACCACCCTTATGACAGAAAGTGAAGAACTAAAAAGCCTCTTGATGAAAGTGAAAGAGGAGAGTAAAAAAGCTGGTTTAAAGCTCAACATTCAGAAAACTAAGATCATGGCATCTGGTCCCATCACTTCATGGGAAATAGATGGGGAAAGAGTGGAAACAGTGTCAGACTTTATTTTTGGCTCCAAAATCACTGCAGATGGTGATTGCAGCCATGAAATTAAAAGACTCTTACTCCTTGGAAGGAAAGTTATGACCAACTTAGACAGTATATTCAAAAGCAGAGATATTACTTTGTCAACAAAGGTCCGTCTAGTCAAGGCTATGGTTTTTCCAGTAGTCATGTATGGATGTGAGAGTTGGACTGTGAAGAAGGCTGAGCGCTGAAGAATTGATGCTTTTGAACTGTGGTGTTGGAGAAGACTCTTGAGAGTCCCTTGGACTGCAGGAAGATCCAACCAGTCCATTCTAAAGGAGATCAGTCCTGGGTGTTCATTGGAAGGACTGATGCTAAAGCTGAAACTCCAATACTTTGGCCAGCTCATGCTAAGAGTTGAGTCATTGGAAAAGACCCTGATGCTGGGAGGGATTGGTGACAGGAGGAGAAGGGGACGACAGAGGATGAGATGCCTGGATGGCATCACCAAGTTGATGGATGTGAGTTTGGGTGAACTCTGGGAGTTGGTGATGGACAGGGAAGCCTGGCATGCTGCGATTCATGGGGTCGCAAAGAGTCTGACATGACTGAGCGGTTGAACTGAACTGAACTGAACTGAGCCAGAGAAAACTGCCTTTAAGTGCTCTTGTGATGAGATCCGGTCCAGGTGGATAATCTCCCTTTCTTAAGGTCAAAGGTATCTTGTAAGCTAATCTAATCACGAGAGTCAAATCCCTTGTATTCTCAGTCTAGGAGAATCTTCAGATGAGTGCACACTGGGATGGGGGCAGGGACAGAAAATCTTGGAGGCTTCCTTAGAATCCTGCCTGCCACCCAAGTGGAAACATGGTAGAGACAGTCTCCTTCCAGGGCTGAAGGATGGAATGGGAGGGGCAGAAGACAAGCCCATCTGGAGCTCTTTAGCCTCTGGAACCTAGAGCACTCAGGGAAGGAGGCCTGGCCCTTTGAAGCCGCCCCACAGAGCCGTGTCTCTGAGCCTCACAGCAGGCCTGCCTGCCAGTCCTCCTGCACAGGCCCTGAGGCATCTTGGCTGCAGCATCCCCATGTCTGGCAGGTGAGTCAACATTTGGCTTCTCTCCTGGGCTTTCTTGGAAAGGGCTATGTTCCAGGTTGGCAGCTGTGCTGGCGGGGAAAGAGAAAAGAGAAAAGCCAAGTTCCAGGGGCCTTGCTGCCAGGCAGGACACCTGGGCCTTCTCCCCTGCAGCCATTGAAAATGATGGGAGGAAATTTTACTATCATTCCAGGGAAGCTGGAGCGATAGGAAAGCAGAACGCAAGTGGAGTCAGATGGGTAACTTAGCCTCTCAATGTCCCTATCCATAAAATGGGGACAATCATTAGTAGCTACCCTACTGGGGTTGCGACAATTAAACAGCATGGTGTCTGTAAAGCATTTAGCACAGTGATGGCATATAGACAGTACCAATAAAGCTTGCACAATGGATACTATTAACTGAAGAAGAAAGAACTGGCACAGTTCAACCAGATGAGGTTAAAAAGGAGGAAGGGATGGAAGGGATTAGGTAAAGAGGTCAAGGGGATAGCCAACTCCCTTTACAAGAAACTCTCATAATATTGGAATGCAAGTTAGTTGTTTCCATAAAGACCTTTGAATTTGCAAGGGACAATTACTGAACTTCAAAGCATGATGAATTTTGATTGGGCAATGTGGTAAATCTGGATAATGATGTTACTCCTGGGTAGCCAAATAGGTTTTCTACTTTCTGTAGAAATTTAGAAGGGAAAAGAGGGACAAGCAAGGGACAGATTACTGTGTGGTTATGTCGCATGCTGCATTTGGTTGCAAGGAATAGAAATCCACCCAAGTTAGCCATGGGGGGTAACATGTGAGCATTAACAGTGGGTTCGCCCAACCCTTCCATACTTATTAGATTTCTTTGCTGCATCCTGAGAACTTCATTCTTCATCTCTACCTGCAATCTCATTCAACAAGAAGTGAGTCGATTACTTTGTGGAGAAACAAAGCAAAGACAGCTTACACTTAGGACAGCATAATGGCGGGGCGAATAAAGATCATAGCCTCTCCTCCAGCATTGCACCAAGGAGCTGAGAGTTCCCTGAGTTAACATAAGGCATCTCTCTTATCTGACATAGCCCACCAAACCCCATCAGCCGTCCAGTTTGCAGTGATGTGTCTCATGGATAACACCCTTTCCTCCTCCAATGACCAGGACAATGCCTCCCAGGACAGAGGGGCCCATGGAGACTGCTGGACCCACTGAGTGGTATAAGATCTCACTCTTTATCACATTGGATAAGCTGGGACCAGTTTTGAATCCCCACTGAGTGGAAACTTTAACCATGCTTATTCTAAAGATGCAACAGGCAATCCCACGGACACCCAACAGTAGGAAACTGAGGTAGCCAGGCCCTGCCACTACGTGAGGGTCAGCTCGTTTCCCCATTTCCCTTTACAGATTGGCATGCTCTCTGTCTGCCTTTTTAAGAGAGTGCAGGTGACATTAGAGTCCTTTCACCATTTCTCAGTTCAAGTGGAGAGTGCTCCCTGGCTGGAGTTGGTCATTTAGTTCACATGTCTGAAAGGCAGAGGCTGATTGGCTCATGGACACCTGGGTCAGGAGTTTACCTTTGATCCATTTAGTGGCAAGGGGTGGGGTGAGGTGTGGGGGTCCCCTGGCATAGATATGGCTGCCTCAACCCACCTCTTTCTCCCAGTGGGATTGTGCGTGCCTAGATTCTCATAAGAGAGACGGGGCTTGGCCGGCCCCCCTGGGGCCCAAATGTATCCACCACAAACCACCCCCAACCCAATTCAGATTTTACATGTTCTCTCTGACCCATCATGACAGGGTTCTTAATAGCTAATCTATTCCAGAACATTCCCAAATGGACCAGGAGGGAACCAATATCTATGTATCTATCCCCTCTTTCTGCCAGAATCAAATTTCCAGGGTTATTTTGAAATGAGCTATACAGAAATGCCATTCTGCAAAACAAAGTCTGTTGTGGTTAAATAATTGTCTACCATTTATCTTTTCAACAAGTCTCAGTTTTCACAGAGTGGGCTTAAATATGGGGTACACACATACGAGTATTTCTAGGGCAACAGTGTATTACAGAACAAGCCAATTAATGACAGGAGAGTTCATGGCCTTGAGCAGGTTAATAGTAAGGCCAAGGACCATTTGCTGTGTCTTCAGCTCTTCATTTGACTCAAATCCCAGCTGTAACTTTCCGCTAGGTCTGAGAGTTCTGACTTTCCCTAATCCACGAGATAGAAGCAGAGCGACAGCAGAGGCTGTAAATACTCTGTCAGAGCATGAAGAATAACAACAATAAGGCATTCATATTAGGAGAGGAGATTCATTCATCACGGTTTGTTTACCCTCTCAACAACCCAGTAGATTCGGTGTCGCTGTCTCTGGGGAAGCAGCTGGCGTAGGGAAATCAGATTGCAGTGAAAAGAATGTGAGCTTTGCAGTCACATGGACTTCATTTCAAATCCTGGCCTAGGCCCTTCACTTCTCTGATGAGACAAGCCTGTATGGAAACTCTGATTGGTTAGTGCCCATGCCCTGACCTTAGTTACATGGCTTGAATGTCAACCTGTTTTTCTGGTCCTCAGTTTTTCTTCTGAAAAATGGGGGAAGGATAATACCTACTTCATAGGATGATTGTGAAGATTATATGAGACCATATATATGAAAATAACTTGTGTTTTGTGGGTGCTTATTGTGTTTACTTCTTTCCCATTATAACTGACTTTTTCCAGGTTTGGGTTTGGGCTAATCTTCTGTTAAGGTTTTTGAAAACTTTTTCTTATCAAGGTTTCATAACAGAACACTGCATGACAAAGAGAAGAAAGCCAGACTTTCTTCATTCTCATGAGAAAAAAATCTTTCTCAATCAGTCCTGCCTCAAGTTTGAAGCCCATCCTTTTTTTCCAGACCCTTCCTTCACTGTGGCAAAGCCTTCTCACTGTCCCCTAATATCAAGCCTTCCCTAATTCTATAATAACATAATTCACATGCACACACACCCAAGTTTAAGCTGAACATATAGTCAACAACAGAGAAGGCAATTGTAACCCACTACAGTACTCTTGCCTGGAAAATCTCATGGACGGAGGAGCCTGGTAAGGCTGCAGTCCATGGGGTCGCTAAGAGTCGGACACGACTGAGGGACTTTACTTTCACTTTTCACATTCACGCATTGGAGAAGGAAATGGCAACCCACTCCAGTGTTCTTGCCTGGAGAATCCCAGGGACGGGGGAGCCTGGTGGGCTGCCGTCTATGGGGTCACACAGAGCCGGACACGACTGAAGCAACTTAGCAGCAGCAGCAGCACAGTCAACAAAAGAGAGAATACATTCCCCAGCATCATTTGCAGCTAAACACAGACCATGTGACTATGTGACCACATGACTATGCTTTCACCAATGGGATATCAGAGGAACTGAACTGAGTAATTACCAGTTACTGGAACTGATTGAACTTCTCTTTCCCCTTTCCTACTAACTGGAAGGTAGACAAGGAACTAGTGAGAGAGCTTTGACCACATGTATGAGACAATACTCTGAGCAACAAAATAGAAGGAACCTGGGTCCCTGGACAACCTCAGGCAGCAAAGCTGTCCCGGACCATCCACGTACCTCCAGACTTACATAAAGTAGAAACACACTTCTGTAAAATAGAAACACACTTCTATCTGTTTACCAATACTGTATTGGGAGGTCTCTTTATTATACCAATTCAATCTACTCCCTAATACCGTCCCTTGTCAGAACTCATCTTTGGAACTTGCCTTGAGCAAAAAATGGTCTGGAGCCAAGATCAGCCATTAGGATGGATCACATTTCATAATTTGGCTGCTTATAAACCAGATCCAGCCCACAGGCATGCTTTGGTTAGCTTCTACAGTATATTTTTAAAATTTTAGGTTTGTTGTCAATATTTACAAATCGAGAGACTTCACATAAAAATCTAAATGCCCAGTTTTTCTTGAGAAATCAGGTTTGGCAACCCGAGGCCCATACCCTTGCTTGGCAGAATTCAGCTTTAGCTCACCACAGCCAGTGTTGTCGCAGCCTCGGATCTCGCCAGTTTGGAGTCCATGGCCTGACTTCCAATCCCCAGAACCCATGTTCCCTGGCCTGAGGACTTTCTCTGCCCCACTGGAGCCTGCTCAGCCAGAAGGGTGAGAGAATTAAAACTCTACTACCCTCAACAGCTCCTCACCAACCAATGATAAAAGCTGAGGTAGAAAGACCCCAGGTCCCTAGTCCTCAGATGGGATAGCTGAAAGGCACCTTTTACACTTGCTCCCAGAGTGTGAATCCCAGCTACCCACAGTGGTAATTCACTCCATAATGCACCTTTATTGAGAGGCTGCGTTCCTTTCCATGTCCTGGTTTCCAGTCCTCTCCCAATGTTTCCCAAGGATCACCTTTGAAATAAACTAATTGCATCAGATCTTACTCTCAGAGTTTGTTTCTGAGACTGCCTAAATCACCAGTCCCCTTAGTTTTCCACGTGACTGTTAGCATTTATCACCATGTTGCACTGTCATTTTTCTCCTGGTAGAGAAATATTTATCTGTATTTGATCTTTATTAAAAATGAAAAGGGAAAGGCAGCTCCAGAAAACAATGTGGTTTAGAAAAAAAAAAAAAAAAAAGGTGAGAGTATCTCTTTGTGGGAATAAAGAATATTCCTGCATATTTAACATGCAAATACAGGCCTGCTTAGTATACTGACATTATCTGCCTGACCCTCTGCTGTTCATGCTTGTGATCCCTGATTTACAGCACTGAAAACTCTTGTTAAAATCCAGGAGTCATTAACCCTTGACTTTGAATGAGGCTCTGAGATTAGCTAGGCAACCATCTGGGAGCATACACTGGGATGAGGAAGGAAGACACAGACATTTCAATGGGAGGAAGGACCAAAGGAAATCTTGGCACTTAGGCCAGGCAAGGGAGCTCAAGATGCCATCAGGGTAGGGGGCCTTGAAGGGAGGTGAGGTAAGTTGCTTCCTGATCTTGTGAATATATCTTGCCCCACAGCATCCACTGGTCTCCATGTCCACACCCTCCATCAGAACTTGGTTCTCTTTAAACCAACACAGCTTCTGGGTGTGTCTCACTTGACTTGATAGGAATCCCTGGAGGGTGCAAGCTATACTTGGTCCCCTTGTATCCCCAGGGCCTGAAACAGGGCTTGCCATGCAGTTGATGCCTAATAAAGGTTTGTCTTAAATGTCTGTGGGCCAACTTGACCCTAGGGTGAGGGATCAGAACTGCTATGTAAGCCAGGGGGCGCTGTGGTTCAACGTTAATTTCTCAGTTGGGAAACTGAAAAGGATATTATTTTGAGCTGTACACTGCAGTGATTAAGAGTATACTAGCTGGCCCCATGCCACTAAAAGCCAGGAGCATGGACTTTTTGGAAAACTATCCATCTCTTACCTAGTTTGCAAACAATAAGTTTAAGACTGTGTGCTTTGGAGTCAGACTCAGTTCAGTTCAGTCGCTCAGTCGTGTCCGACTCTTTGCGACCCCATGAATCACAGCACACCAGGCCTCCCTGTCCATCACCAACACCTGGAGTTCACTCAGACTCACGTCCATCGAGTCAGTGATACCATCCAGCCATCTCATCCTCTGTCGTCCCCTTCTCCTCCTGCCCCTAATCCCTCCCAGCATCAGAGTCTTTTCAATGAGTCAACTCTTCACATGTGGTGGCCAAAGTACTGGACATTCAGCTTTAGCATCATTCCCTCCAAAGAAATCCCAGGGCTGATCTCCTTCAGAATGGACTGCTTGGATCTCCTTGCAGTCCAAGGGACTCTCAAGAGTCTTCTCCAACACCACAGCTCAAAAGCATCAATTCTTCGGCGCTCAGCCTTCTTCACAGTCCAACTCTCACATCCATACATGACTATGGAAAAACCATAGCCTTGACTAGACAGACCTTTGTTGCAAAGTAATGTCTCTGCTTTTTAATATGCTATCTAGGTTGGTCATAATTTTCCTTCCAAGGAGTAAGCATCTTTTAATTTCATGGCTGCAGTCACCATCTGCAGTGATTTTGGAGCCCCCCAAAATAAAGTCTGACACTGTTTCCACTGTTTCCCCATCTATTTCCCATGAAGTGATGGGACCAGATGCCATGATCTTCGTTTTCTGAATGTTGAGCTTTAAGCCAACTTTTTCACTCTCCACTTTCACTTTCATCAAGAGGCTTTTTAGTTCTTCTTCACTTTCTGCCATAAGGGTGGTGTCATCTGCATATCTGAGGTTATTGATATTTCTCCTGGCAATCTTGATTCCAGCTTGTGTTTCTTCCAGTCCAGCGTTTCTCATAATGTACTCTGCATATAAGTTAAATAAGCAGGGTGACAATATACAGCCTTGACATACTCCTTTTCCTATTTGGAACCAGTCTGTTGTTCCATGTCCAGTTCTAACTGTTGCTTCCTGACCTGATTACAAATTTCTCAAGAGGCAGATCAGGTGGTCTGGTATTCCCATCTTTTTCAGAATTTTCCACAGTTTATTGTGATCCACACAGTCAAAGGCTTTGGCATAGTCAATAAAGCAGAAATAGATGATTTTCTGGAACTCTCTTGCTTTTTCCATGATCCAGCGGATGTTGGCAATTTGATCTCTGGTTCCTCTGCCTTTTCTAAAACCAGCTTGAACATCAGGATGTTCACGGTTCACATATTGCTGAAGCCTGGCTTGGAGAATTTTGAGCATTACTTTACTAGCATGTGAGATGAGTGCAATTGTGCGGTAGTTTGAGCATTCTTTGGCATTGCCTTTCTTTGAGATTGGAATGAAAACGGACCTTTTCCAGTCCTGTGGCCGCTGCTGAGTTTTCCAAATTTGCTGGCATAGTGAGTGCAGCACTTTCACAGCATCATCTTTTAGGATTTGAAATAGCTCAACTGGAATTCCATCACCTCCACTAGCTTTGTTCATAGTGATGCTTCCTAAGGCCCACTTGACTTCACATTCCAGCATGTCTGGCTCTAGGTGAGTGATCACACCATCGTGATTATCTGGGTTGTGAAGATCTTTTTTGTACAGTTCTTCTGTGTATTCTTGCCACCTTTTCTTAATATCTTCTGCTTCTGTTAGGTCCATACCATTTCTGTCCTTTATTGAGCCCATCTTTGCATGAAATGTTCCCTTGGTATCTCTGATTTTCTTGAAGAGATCTCTAGTCTTTCCCATTCTGTTGTTTTCCTCTATTTCTTTGCATTGATCGCTGAGGAAGGCTTTCTTATCTCTTCTTGCTATTCTTTGGAACTCTGCATTCAGATGCTTATGTCTTTCCTTTTCTCCTTTGCTTCTCGCTTCTCTTCTTTTCACAGCTATTTGTAAGGCCTCCCCAGACAGCCATTTTGCTTTGTTGCATTTCTTTTCCATAGGGATGGTCTTGATCCCTGTCTCCTGTACAATGTCACGAACCTCCGTCCATAGTTCATCAGGCACTCTATCTATCAGATCTAGGCCCTTAAATCTATTTCTCACTTCCACTGTATAATCATAAGGGATTTGATTTAGGTCATATCTGAATGGTCTAGTGGTTTTCCCTACTTTCTTCAATTTTAGTCTGAATTTGGCAATAAGGAGCTCATGATCTGAGCCACAGTCAGCTCCTGGTCTTGTTTTTGCTGACTGTATAGAGCTTCTCCATCTTTGGCTGCAAAGAATATAATCAATCTGATTTCAGTGTTGACCATCTGGTGATGTCCATGTATAGTCTTCTCTTGTATTGTTGGAAGAGGGTGTTTGTTATGACCAGTGCGTTCTCTTGGCAAAACTCTATTAGCCTTTGCCCTGCTTCATTCCGTATTCCAAGGCTAAATTTGCCTGTTACTCCAGGTGTTTCTTGACCTCCTCCTTTTGCATTCCAGTCTCCTATAATGAAAAGGACATCTTTTTTGGGTGTTAGTTCTAAAAGGTCTTGTAGGTCTTGATAGAACCGTTCAACTTCAGCTTCTTCAGCATTACTGGTTGGGGCATAGACTTGGATTACTGTGATATTGAATGGTTTGCCTTGGAAATGAACAGAGATCATTCTGTCATTTTTGAGATTGCATCCAAGTATTGCATTTCAGACTCTTCTGTTGACCATGATGGCTACTCCATTTTTTCTGAGGGATTCCTGCCTGCAGTAGTAGATATAATGGTCATCTGAGTTAAATTCACCCATTCCAGTCCATTTTAGTTCGCTGATTCCTAGAATGTCGACATTCACTCTTGCCATCTCTTGTTTGACCACTTCCAATTGGCCTTGATTCATGGACCTAACATTCCAGGTTCCTATGCAATATTGCTCTTTACAGCATCAGACCTTGCTTCTATCACCAGTCACATCCACAGCTGGGTATTGTTTTTGCTTTAGCTCCATCCTTTCATTCTTTCTGGAGTGATTTCTCCACTGATCTCCAGCACCATATTGGGCCCCTACTGACCTGGGGAGTTCCTCTTTCAGTATCCTATCATTTTGCCTTTTCATACTGTTCATGGGGTTCTCAAGGCAAGAATACTGAAGTGATTTGCCATTCCCTTCTCCAGTGGACCACATTCTGTCAGATCTCTCCACCATGACCCGCCCGTCTTGGGTTGCCCCACAGGCATGGCTTAGTTTCTTTGAGTTAGACAAGGCTGTGGTCCTAGTGTGATTAGATTGACTAGTTTTCTGTGAGTATGGTTTCAGTGTGTCTGCCCTCTGATGCCCTCTTGCAACACCTATTACTTGGGTTTCTCTTACCTTGGGCATGGGGTATCTCTTTACGGCTGCTCCAGCAAAGCGCAGCCGCTGCTCCTTACCTTGGACGAGGGGTATCTCCTCACCACCACCCTTCCTGACCTTCAACGTGGGATAGGTCCTCTAGGCCCTCCTGCCTAGGAGTCAGACTACCTAGGTTCAAATCCTGGCTCCTCCAATTACTAGCTGTTGGACCATGACATGTCACTTAACCTCTCTGTACCTCCACAAAAAATTAAATGAGCAAATGCATGTAGAGTGCTTTGCACTGTGTTTATACAGAGGAAATGTTTAAAACGTGTCAGCCATTATTGGCCTGAATGAGGACAACAGGATCCTAATTCAAAAGAAAGACAGTGTAGAAAATGCTGTGGAGAGAGATGCCAGTCCAAGCCCCAAAATGAGACCTAAGAAAAACAGAAACCACGTGTTCTAGAACAAGGTTCTGACCTTTCTTGTGTTGGCATCCAGTAAAGTGATGAACTTTAGTGATAGATGCAAAGTAAACAATAGAATGGGAAAGACTAGAGATCTCTTCAAGAAAATCAGAGATACCAAGGGAAAACTTCATGCAAAGATGGGCTCAATAAAGGACAGAAATGGTATTGACCTATCAGAAGCAGATGATATTAAGAAGAGGTGGCAAGAATACACAGAAGAACTATACAAAAAAGATCTTCATGACCCAGATAACCACGATGGTGTGATCACTCACCTAGAGCCAGACATCCTGGAATGTGAAGTCAAGTGGGCCTTAGGAAGCATAACTATGAACAAAGCTAATAGAGGTGATGGAATCTCAGTTGAGCTATTTCAATATGCCAGCAAATCTGGAAAACTTAGCAGTGGCCACAGGACTGGAAAAGGTCAGTTTTCATTCCAATCCCAAAGAAAGGCAATGTCAAAGAATGTTCAAACTACTGCACAATTGCATTCATCTCACACACTAGCAAAGTAATTCTCAAAATTCTCCAAGCCAGTCTTCAGCAGTACATGAACCATGAACTTCCAGATGTTCAAGCTGGGTTTAGAAAAGCCAGAGGAACCAAAGATCAAATTTCCAACATCCCCTGGATCATGGAAAAAGCAAGAGAGTTCCAGAAAATCATCTATTTCTGCTTTATTGACTACACCAAAGCCTTTAACTGTGTGGATTACAACAAACTGTGGAAATTTTTTAAAGAGATGAGAATACCAGACCACCTGACCTGCCTCCTGAGAAATGTGTATGCAGGTCAAGAAGCAACAATTAGAACCAGACATGGAACAACAGACTGTTTCCAAATTGGGAAAGGAGTACGTCAAGGCTGTATATTGTCACCCTGCTTATTTGACTTATATGCAGAGTACATCATGCGAAATATCAAGTTGGAGTCAAGATTGCCAGGAGAAATATCAAAAACCTCAGATATGCAGATGACACCACCCTTACGGCAGAAAGCGAAGTAGAACTAAAGAGTCTCTTGATGAAAGTGAAAGAGGAGAGTAAAAAAGTTGGCTTAAAACTCAACATTCAGAAAACTGATGGGATCCAGTCCCATTACTTCATGGCAAATAGATGGGGAAACAATGGAAACAGTGAGAAACTTTATTTTCTTCAGCTCCAAAATCACTGCAGATGGTGAAAGCCATGAAATTAAAAGACGCTTGCTCCTTGGAAGAAAAGTTATGACCAACCTAGACAGCATATTAAAAAGCAGAGACATTACTTTTCCAACAAAGGTCTATCTAGTCAAAGCTATGGTTTTTCCAGTAGTCATGTATGGCTGTGAGAGTTGGACCATAAAGAAGGCTGAGCGCTGAAGAATTGATGCTTTTGAACTGTGGTGTTGGAGAAGACTCTTGAGAGTCTCTTGGACTGCAAGGAGATCCAACCAGTCCATGCTAAAGAAAATCAGCCCTGAAAATTCATTGGAAGGAATGATGCTGAAGCTGAAGCTCCAATACTTTAGCCACCTGATGTGAAGAACTGACTCATTGGGAAAGACCCTGATGCTGGGAAAGATTGAGAACAGGAGAAGGGAACAGCGGAGGATGAGATGCTTGGATGGTATCACCGACTCAATACACATGAGTTTGTGCAAGCTCCAGGAGCTGGTGATCGACAGGGAAGCCTGGGGTGCTGCAGTCCATGGGGTCACAAAGAGTTGGACACAACTGAGTGACTAAATTGAACTGAACTGAAAGTGATGAATCTGTTTTCAGATAATGGCTTCAAAGGCACAAAATAAAATACACAGAATTACAGAGAAAACCAGTTACGTGGTTCTCAAAATATTAAACAAATTTATGATGTAGTAATACTGGCACGACTTTATCAACACATCAAAAAGCAATATCTAGCAGTGGATCTAGTTACAACTAATTTTTAAATGGAGATGAGCATAAAATGTCATTTTCAGATATCTGTGACAACTGTAGATATGAAAATATCTCTGATTTTTATGGATGACAAAGTCACAGGCACAACTAATGTTATTATGGGGTTGGATGTCTACATTTTGAATAGAAAGAAATGCCAATTTTCACTTAGAGATTGGGAAATACAAATAATACTTTTCCCACCCAAGGTAAGAACCTTTTGCCTAAGGGAAAGAGGCCCTGAGTGCCTTCAGGCAAATGAAGAGACAGCCAAACTGGCCGTATCACCACTCCTTCCTTCCTTCCCTCCAACCTATAAAAGTACAGACATTGGGGATCTGAGCAGGAGTGTGAATACTTGGGGAGACGGATGAGTCTCCTTTGAGTCAAGGAAAGAACACTCTGGGAGAGTGACTTAGAGACTGCAAACTCCAGCGAATGCTCTTCATGTTGTCCTCTGTGCCCCAAAGGAGAGAGTAGGGGGAAGAGGGGCAGGGGAAGGGGAGGGATCCTTAGAGCCGACCCAGCTCCCTCCTCACTGCAGCCCCTCAGGGTGAGTCAAATCTGACCAGAACAGAGGGAGGGCACGAGGCTAGGATTTTAAACTGGACCTTTCTACATCATAGAAGGGTGGGTAAGTTTGTTTTCCCAGGGACATCCCTCCAACAATGGGGGTGGCAGCCAGTGGCTAAATGCCCAGCCTCCCCACCCTCCAACAACACAAAGGGACATCACAAAAGTCCATTCCATTCCTGCAGTTCCCTGCAGGTCACTCAGTTTGTACCCTGAAGATAAGGTGCCGTTTTGGGCCCTTCTTCCTTCCTTCTCTGACCGCCCCTCCCCAACTCCTGCTTCCTGGATCAATTCCCAGAGATCAGCTACTGCCCTGGTGCCCTTCTCTCAGGACCAACTTTAGGAGGAGCCAAAAATAGGAGAGTGATGGTCCCCTCATCTGACTAAATCAGGCTTCCTTAGAGGGTCACCTGTAAGGATTCAGCGCTCTGGGAAGGAAACTGGGGAACGGGGATGAAGAGGAATCATGGCAGGCAAGGAAAATGATTGGGAAATTATAAAACTAAGTAGCTTTTTAAAAGCTGAAACCTGGCTGGGAATCTGCTGGAAGAGCACAAATTGAAAAATGTGCTCGTGACAGATGAGAATCCGTCAACTGACAAGAGAGGGCTTTGCGGAGAAAACGAAGCAGAGCACAGTGTCAGGGGGACAGATTGGCCCAATTAAGGACGTGGGAGGCCCTGGGGAGGGGTTTGGCAAGAGTGAGTTATGGGGCAGTGGGGAGAGATGGGTCCAGAGAGGAGATGGGCAAGTCACTGGGGTGTCCATGTGCTCCATCCCCAGGATCAGGCAACCCTAAGGATAGGGATGAGATGCTGAGTCTCAAAAGGAGGGGAACAGACCCTGCAGAGGGCTGTGTGCTGCCTCCTCGCTTAGGTGCGTCACTTCACAGAGGTAAGCTTGGAGATTCCTAAATGTGTGCTCTGTGGAATGCTGGTTGTGTACTAGTCTCTAGGAAAAAGAAGATAGGGTAGCGGTTCCGTGGAGAGCCCTGCTTGGAGATTCCTTCCTCCAACAAGTGTCCATCCATTGAGTTTGTTTCGGGCATGGCGCTGGGTACAGGACTGCAGGAGTGGATGGTACAGATGACATCCCTGCACCAAGAGTCCAGCAGTCCTTTAGGGGAGACAAGTATTAAATTACATTGCCTAACGCAATGCACAGGGAGCGCTAGTCTAGCTGCTCCACATGTACTACCTCATTGAATCCGCACGACAACCTGTGAAGTGAAAACTACATGTTTGTTATTTTAGGGGTGAATAAACAGGGGCACAGAAAGGTCAGGTAAAGGGCTAAGGTGACAACACAGGTGAGGCATGAACCAAACCTAGACAAAGAGGCTCCCAAGTATGCACTTTGACCTACTACAGCTTAGTGTCTTTTATGTTAAGGGATCTGACAAGTTCTGTAGATTAGACCCAAAGCAAATGGAGAATGAGCAGCCCTGGCTAGTGGTGTTGGCAGCATGGGGGAGCTTACCTCCTCTTCCCATGGGTGTCCCAACTCACAATAGATAGATGATCCTCAAGGGATTACAACCCCCTTGGTACCTGGGTCAGAGGTAGCTGAGAGGCCCCCACCAAACTGTCTGGCAGTGTGCCATGGCACTGCCAGCTCAGCATCGAGATAGCTGCCACTTTGCCCTGAGATACCACCTTGCTCTAGACTAGCACTTCCCATGCACTGGGTATTAGATCCTGTGGACACTGGACCCCAGCTTCCCCCCTCACAAGTACCTAGGTCCATGTAGTGGGCAGAGGGTGAAAGTAGACCACTCCACCCCCAGGACTAAACCAGTCTCCATCTTGAACTCCATGATCTGAGTGCCTTGGTGACATGTTTCTGGGCAGGGCAGGGGGATCCAGCAGACACCAGGAAAGAGAAGTAGGCAGTCAAGAGCCCACCTTAAGGAGACAGTGAGAATCGGTCTCCTGGGAGTTGAGACACACAGTGTCTAGCACAAACTCTATTATTCTATCAATCGTCACTTATAAAGCACGACTTCAAAGATAAAATTATTGAGAATTTCAAGATAGCAACAACAGGGCACAAAACCCAAGTGCAGGGCCCTGTGGCTGTCCCTGCACACAGCCACAAAGCTGGTCCTGCCTGCACTCAAGGGAAGTGGGAAATGGCTGGAATGTGTTAACCAAGGTTGCCCATGTTCATTCCAGCACAGGACTCCTTTGGGGGTTAACAGTCCCATGGACTCCCCTCTTGGAAACACTATATCAACTTATCCAAAACCTAGTAATAGTCCTGAGTCAGGCAGGACCAGGGTTATCGCCACTTTCCCAAGAGGGAGAAACTGAGGCACAGAGAGGCAAGTGTTTCACTCAGAATATGATAGGAGGTAAGAGGCAGGGCTGGCTCTCAAAACCAAATATCCAGGCTCTGGATCCAGTGCTTCCCCCTGTGATGTAACAAACTTCCCAACCCTCTCAGATGCTTTACACATCCCTTGTTTGTCACGCAGGAGAGGGCTGAAATGATGGCAGGTTGCCAGCCTGAAGCTACTGTTTATTAGGAAATCTCCAGACATGCCAGGAAATTACAGACCAGCAAATTAGTTTAGTCATTTCACTAGTTTATTTAAGGAACTCTTTGCGAGCTCTGGGGGAAAAAAAAAAGCTCTTTCAAGCACAAGTTGTTGGAAGGGGTGTTTTTTGGTGCCTCTAAGATGCCGTGTTATCCTGGGCATCTGAAGGCCACCTTAGTGAAGAGAATTCCCTTCAGACTAAGAAGCTTGAATGAAAGTCGAGAATACCATTGCTCCCTTCACAAGTGTGGCAGTCAACCTCTAAGGGGCTCCCCGATGACCGCTGATTCCTGTTATTCACACCCTGGTGTAGCCCACTACCACGTGAATAGGGCTGAACTGCACAGTCTGTAGAATATTGCAGAAATGATTCCTGTGACTTCCAAGACTAGGTCATAAAAGATACTGCAGTTTCCACCTGCCTCTGTCTTGGATCTCTCATTCTGGGGGAAGCCAGAGGACGTAGCCTGAGAACACTCAAGCAGCTCTGTGGAGAGGTTTATCTGACCAGGACTAAAATCTTCTAACAGCTATATGAGTGGACATCTTGGGTGTGGATCCTTTAGCCCCAGTTAAGCCTTCACACAAAACTAGCCCTGTCCGATGTCTTATCTTCAGCCTCTTGAGAGACCTTGAGCTAGCTGAATCCCTGACCCACAGAAGCCATATGGTAAAATCTCTGATTGTTTTTTAAGATACTAAGTTTGGGGCTCATTTGTTATACATCAATAGATAACTAATACACTCTGTAAAAAAGGTAGCAACCAACTGCTATGGAGTGGGAGGGAGCTAATCTTCTTAAATAAGATCCAAACGCAGTTACATCCTTCAGGCCATTGTGCTCTGTTTCTGCCATTGTTACTTCAAGAGAACCCCAGGGGCAGGAGAGTCACAAATTTTGGAGGGAGATGGGGAGAGTGGGGAAGGGAGCTTACACCGGATCACAAAGGTGGTGTGGGGTAATAGAGACTAAACACCAGAGATGAGAAGCAGCATACACTCTAGTTATGTATTCTATGGCTGTGAATTGTGACCTAAACAATACGCCTCACTGGTGATCTGCATGCTGATAACTTCACATTTGCTTTTGGTCCTTTACCTAAATAATCCCGCATAATAACCCAATGACATGGTTCACTGGTCAGAACACATCCAATGTGAGGGACAAACCCAGCTCAAATTGGTTTAAACCTAAATGGTGGTACTGATAGGCTCATTAACTGAGAAGTGCAAGGGGTCTGTGGGCTTCAGGAACTGTTGCATCCAGGATCTCAAAGTTGTTTTTTTCTTCTCTCTCTCATTCTTTCTTCCTTCTCTCACCTCTCCCACTCATCTCCCTGATTTCTTTTTCCAAGAAAATTGGACACCAGTAGGCCAAGTTCCTAGTCTTAAAGCTCACAATCTAAAACCAAGAAAGATCCTTTTCTCCAACAGCCCTGTATCAGATCCCATAGAGGTACTCTTGCTTGTGTCCCTTAGACCCGGTGCAGAGATGGAGCCCAATAATTGGCTGGGCCTGGATTATGCGCCTGCCAGGTAGGTGGGGCCGAGTGAGTCAGTCCCACCGGAACCACATGCAGTGGTAATTTCCAAATCGGAAAGGGGATGATAGGCAGACAAAAATAAGACATTTATTACTATTATTGTCCTCATATTGCAAATAAGGAACCAACTTGGAGAAGCTACAAACCTGCCTGGGATCTCATAGGTGATAAACAGCAAAGCCAGATCTATATGGGTCCAGCTCTGAAGGTTTTTTTATCCATAGTCAGTAATGATCCTTCCACCTTTCTTACTCATAGGATCCTCTGACACACACAGGAGGTCCGCAGGGAGGATTATATCCCTTTCAGAAGCCAGAATAATTACCTGACCCCTATCCAGCCTCTGTGACCAATGCTGTATCCAACCCAATCTGGATAGTTAACCCAGTTAACCCAAGGCGGAAAGCATTTCCCAAAGGGCCTCCCATCCCGCCTTTGATGGCATCAAGAGTCAAACTGATCACACACATACACACACACACACACACCTGCCTTTCCCCACCCAGTGAAACTCCTCAGTGGTGCCCTGTTGTTGTGGAGTAAAGACTCAAAATCTTACCTCAGGTACGAGCCCGAACATCTGACCCCTGCCAACCCCTACCTTGTTTTTTCTGCTCTCTGTGTCAGCCGCAGTGGTCTGTGAAAGTGCCTTGCTTCCTCTCACCCCAGGACCTTTGCATGTTGTGTTCCCTCTGCTTAGAGGGCTCATTTCTCTTCCCTCTGATTTAGAAAACCCAACCTTCAAGTCAGTTCCTCAAGGAAGCCTCCACACCCACATAGTTGGGGTCAGTTCCTCTGTTTAGATCCTCATGGAAATTCAGAGCTTGCACTGACATTATGAGAATAAATTTTTGAATAAATGTGTGAATTATGGTGAAAATCTGTCTCTTCCACAGACTACAAGCTCATCAGAGCAGAGACCATGTCCATGTCTATACTCACTATGTCTAGCACTTAGCCCAGGGCCTGGGCCAGAGTAGACCCTCAAAGAACATTTATTGAATAAATAGAAGGAAGGAAGTGGGGAAAGAAGAAAGGAAGGGGGTGGGGAGAGAGGGAGGGAGGGACTGTCTGTGCCTCTTATTAAGGCTCCGTGGAGTAAATCACAAGCATTTCAAAGATGTTGATTAAACTCTTAAACTAGGATGAACATGAAGAAAATGAAACTATTACAAGCATTAGAGGATTTATTGGCTGAGCCTGGCTGCTTTTCAGTATTATTCCCTTCGTTCTCATTTCTTGAGAACCACGGGCTGAAAGTCCTGCAGTTGGGGCGGGGCTGGGAGGGGGGAGGCAGTGTTGGGGAGAGGAGGATCCAAGAAAAGGGAAGCAGAAACAAGAAAGGATAGAGAAACAAGGGAAAGATGATAGGTGGAAAGGGTAAATAAAGGAAGGGAGGGAGGGAATTTGAGAGGGGAAGAGAAGTAGAGATGAGGACAGAAGAGAAGAGGAGGGAGGGAAGTGGAGGGAGGGGGAGGAGGGAGAGTGAGGTGTGGGGAGGAACGAAAGAGAGAGAGAGAGGGAGGGAGGGAGGGGAGAAAAGGAGGCAGGAGGAGGAGGCCTAAATGAAGAGGGACAGGAGATGATGCAGGACAATTCTGGCAAGCCCAGCACGGAAACCCATAAGCCCCATCATACCCAGGAGAAATCCTGCTCTGGGTCCCTGCCAGTGACAGGCCATCAGATTGCAGTGGGGAGGGAGGTGGAGAGAATGTGTCCCTCCTTTGCTTGGCCGTGGGTGACCCACGGATCTCCTCATCACCTTGTTGGCTTTTGGACCTCTGTTTTCCCCTCTGATTGTGTCGACAGGATGAAGGGATGTTTATTGCTAACACAGCAAAATGTAGTCCAGTGTCTGGGAGTCTCCCTGGCATGATTAATTCATGTTCTGAGCAAATGAACAAGACTTTGCACTGTTGAAGGGGGTGCTGTATATATGGGGATGTGGGCCAGAGGCTGGGGATCTGGAATCTGGCACTGGCTGTTGGCAAGTCACAGGAGGCACAGACACTGCACACTGAAGGAGAGCCTGCAATGTGCCAACTCCCAGCTTGGGTTCTGGGAGGGTTTCCTCTTAAAAATCATAAGCATGTCCATTGCCTCTAGGGGTGAGAAGTGGTCTCCAGCACAGAATCATACATCTCAGGTATTTTAAGCAAGGACAGGTTTACAAAAAGGTAATACAACTGGAAACGATGAATGGGATGACTGCAAAAAGGAGGGGGAAATCTCTAAGGAAGAAGCAGCTTGGTGAGTGAAGTTTCTCCACCAAGCCCTCCCCTAGGCCCCCATGTCTTGGCAGTTTACTCCTGTTGGGACCACTCATTCATCACTGGAACTCACACAGCTCTTTCTGACAGGCAAAAAATAGGGAATTTATCAGCTTATGTAACTGAAAAATCTAGGGATTAAGTGGCTTCAGGCATGGCTGGATCCAGGAGGTCAAGAATTATCATCAAGGCTGTTTTCTCTGTCTTTGGATCTATTTTTCCTCTGTGCTGGCAGGCTGCCTCCATGTGGAGCTATCCCTGCTTAAAGAATGTTTCTCTTTCCCAATAGTTTCCCCAAAATCTCAGGCCTGAGTCTTACTGGCCAGGCTTGGAACATGTGCCACTCCTGGAACCAGGAATTAGGGATCAGTCCCACCCAAATCAAGATGCTATTAACTAAATGATAATGAATGGCTGTTGTGCAGACAAAAACAACAGATGTGACCACAGAGCTGTGTTGATCACTACAAGATGACAGCATCTTTTCCCAAGAATTTAAATACAAATGCTGGTTGCTAGGGAGGAATGCTGAGGACTGACCACACATTGGTACTTTCTGGGAGAGAGCTAGGCAGAAAAGATTCTTCCTAATAGGCCTCTGGAAAGTTTACTTGGCAAGTAAACTCATCTTGGAGACACATCCTGGTGTCTCCAGAATTACCAGACCTGCAAGGAGGCACGTAAAAACCTCCCTAGGATGCTATTCAATCATTCATTCATTCACCCATCCATCCATCACCTATTCATCACTCTCTCACCTCCTCTTTACCCTTCAACTCTCTGCCATCTGGCTTCTTTCTATATCTCCCAGGGGAGCTTGTCCTTGTGAAAGTTGTCAATGACTTCTTTTGTTCAATCCTGTGGACAGTGTCCCTTCTTTCATTCCTTGCTGTCCCAGATGATTGGGTACTGTTGCCTGCCTCCCTCTTGAAACCTGCCTGCCTTCTCCATGGCTCTGGCTCCATGGTGCTCATCCTCCCTCGATGAGCACATGTACACCTGTGGCCTCAGTTTCCATCTCTCTTCTTGTCTCTTGTCCAGGTGCACAGACCAGACCACTCTGTTGAGTTTCGGTTTTGTAAATCTAAGTACCTTCTAGAACCTCCACTTGGACATCCCCATGGCATCTCAGACTCAACATGACCAAAAATAAACTTCTCACAGCTCTATCCCAAGACTTCTTCCCTAGGGTTACCTAAGAGCCTGGTTCCACCATCCACCCACTTGCTTAAACTAGAGACCAAGTCTTGACTCAGCGTCTCTGTCTCTCACCCCTACATCCTTTCAGTTCTTGGAAATATCCAGTTACTTCTCATCATCCCCACCACATCCTTCTGTGGCTCTGACTCCCATCATTTCACATCAGCATTCTGCCAACAATGTCCCAACTGGCCTCCTACCTTGTACCACTCCAATCTATCATCTACTCTGCAGTCAGAGCCTTCTAAACACATATCAGATTATGTTGCTTAATTATTGGCTTCTTACTGCTCTTAGGAATAGGTCAAATTCCTTGAGGTGGCCATTACAACCCAGGCTCTGTTTACTCCTCCAGCTTCCCTTACTTTTTGGCACTCTTTTCTCAAAATCTATGTGCCTGTCACACTGACTTGCTTGCCTCCAACTTTGTATAGGCTGGTTACTCTGCCTGGATCACCCTTCCTTCTGTCTCTTCATTTAACCTTCTTCTTGGTCATCCTCCAAGTCTCCTCTTATATCTATTAATCCCTCCAGGACAACTTCTCTGACCATCTAAGACTAAGCTAACTACCTTTTCCATGTGCCTCCAAATGTGAATGAATGAATGAATCAATCAACTAACTCTCCAGGGAAGATGGTGGTGGTGTTTAAGTTCTTGATGAAAAGGAAAGGTCACAAGAAAAGAAGGGAAATCTATAAGTATATTTTTAGCCAATAAAGACTTTCTTTTTGACACTTATTTTCCAAACAGCTGCAACTGTGCTGGACATGGATATACCACTGAACAAGACAGAAAACTACCTTATCCTTTGATGTGACGTGAAAGTCATTGAGTCATGTCCGACTCCTTGGGACCCCATGGACTATACAGTCTGGGGAATTCTCCAGTCCAGAGTACTGGAGTGGGTAGCCTATCCCTTCTCCAGCGGATCTTCCCAACCCAGGAATCGAACTAAGGTCTCCTGCATTGCAGGCAGATTCTTTACCAACTGAGCTATCAGGGAAGCCCACCTTATCCTTTAGGAAATGATAATTGAGCAGACAAGATAGATACAAAAATAAATAATTTGGCATAATTTACTGTTTACTAGACCGAACCCAAGGGAGAGTCCCACCCTTGGACTGCAAGGAGATCAAACTAGTCCATCCTAAAGGAAATCAGTCCTGAATATTTATTGGAAGGACTGAGACTGAAACGGAAACTCCAATACTTTGGCCACCTGATGTGAAGAACTGACTTATTGGAAAAGACCCTGATGATGGGAAAGATTGAAGGTGGGAGGAGAAGGGGATGACAGAGGATAAGATGGTGGGATGGCATCACTGACTTGATGGACATGAGTTTGAGCACACTCTGGGAGTGAAGCCTGGAATGCTGCAGTGCATGGGGTCTCAAAGAGTCAGACACGACTGAGCAACTGAACTGAACTGAGGCCCAACCCTCTTGCATAGAGTGTATTGTCCACAGATGGCTGTACCAATATACATCCCATTTGATATGCCCTCTCACAATGTGACACTCCACCACTGAGTTGTGGAGTCTGTGTTCCTGCCTCCCAAAACCAAGTGGACTTTGTAACTGCTTTGACCAATAGACTGTTGCAGAAGTGACACTATATGACTTTCAGGTCTATAAAGGTCACGTGATTTCCACCAATTTCTCTCCCACCCCTCTCTCCCTTTCTCTTTCTCTCCATCTCCCTCTCTCAACTCTCCCCTCTGGAACCCAGTTCACCATGTTTGTAAGAAAACCTAGACCACACGGGAGGCCACATGTAGATGTTGCAGTCAACGACTAACTAGTGTCTCTGACGACAGGCAGCATCAACCTGTACTTGTGCAAATGAACAAGATTTCAAATGAACCCAGCCTTTGGCCCTTCCAGCAGAGTTCCTAGACACCCAGAAACAAAAAGAAGCCATCCTCATTGTTCTCCATCATATTCTCAATACACAGACTCTGTGAGCATAATAAGTGGTTGCTTTACGCCACTAGATTTTGGAGCAATTTTTTCTGCAGCCATGGCAACCATATTACCTCTCCAGGCTTACTCTCAGAAAAGAACACTGGACTTGAAAGAAATAGGGTGAAATATACTGCCATCTCTATCTTTTAACAACTGTGGATAGTCATGGGCTCTGTGAACTTGGGCATGTCATTTTCCATCTCTGGGTTCTTAGTCTTCCTGTGTATAAAATAAGGGGATGGGGCTGGGTGATTTTAAGACCCCAGGACGTCTGAAAATTCTTCCAAGGGAGACTCATTCAAGGTATAACCCAATCTAAATCACGTCAATTGATGTGGCAAGAGGCGAACTTTTGATTTGAAATTCCTGATTATTTTTTAAAATCTTTCTAGGAGATGAACTCAACTAAAGCCTTTAAAAAACAAAGGGATTCCTTTAATGCATAATTCATGAAAGGAAAGTGGGCTTAACCCAGCAGGTCATTTGAAGTAAAAGTGCCATAAAAATAAAATATGTTTCCCTCCCCTTCTGCCTCCCCATCTCTTACACTAGCTAATGGAGGGAGAAGAGTGAATTAAACTGGAGTTCAGGTCAAAGGTTTAGTTGATTCATTCCAGAATGGTCATCCCCTTCAGCCGCTGCTCCAGTAACAACAGACACTGCAGATGTTCAGGCTGGTTTTGTCCTCACCCCAGGGCCCCCCTGCTACTGAGTGCTAAGGCCCCGCCTCCTTCCCTGGGGAGATGACCTCACCTTCTAATGGCTTGCCCAATTAGGAAGCACAGGAGACTGGTGAGAAGACACCCTGTCTACTTCAAAAGATTTGGGGAAATTCCCCAAGGGGCCAACCTGTTTGACAGAGGTGGAGGGGAAAAAAGTAGACAGCCCGTAATTAGTATAATAACCTGTTCGGATTCCACCTGCCTGTGATTTCCTCAGCTTGTTCATCCATTCATGTATTCATTCACTCAGGCAACAAATATTTACAGAGCAGCTGTGATGTTTGAGCCCTGGTGATACGACAGGTCCCCCAGAAGGAGCTAACGATTTGTGTGCAAGCGATTGATTAAAGAAGTGCTCCCAGGGGCATCGGTGGGGAGCAGGGGGAGGTGGAGCAGAACAGAGAAGAAGATGCAAGCAAGCCCAAGCCTCGGCTGGATCCTGAAGGGAGCTCTGGAGTAGAAAGTACACCTTGGCATTTGTCCCAATTCAAAGCAAAGGAGTTGGGCTTTCACACTTCTGTACCAGTCATTGGTAAGGGCTGCTCAGTAGGGGTGTAAATCCCAGGTACCCTTGTGCTCTGGACTTGCAAAGTGGCTCCAACAGTCACTTTGTAGAAGTGAAACCAGGGGCCAGGGGCAGACATTTTTCCATTCTGCCATCCCCATTATATCAGTACTAGCTTACCTCATGGTTGCAAAATGGCTGCAGCAGCTCCAAACATCCCATCCTCTCAAACAATATCCAAACACAAGAAGGGAACCAGTCCTCCCTACAGATCTGACTTATCAGGGAGAAAAATTACTCCCAGAAGCCTCCAGCACATTTTGCCTCATGTCCTGTTTGCCAAAAATGGGCCAGTGCACACTTTTAAACCAATCATCACCAAAAGGTAACAGGATTACCACGAATGTTTTCCTGGATTGAGGAGGGGTCATTTCCTGAGCATCTTCCCATCTACTTGATACCCAATGATGGGTTCTTTTTAACCAGGAAGAAGAGGAAATGGCTTTTGGATGGACACTGGTCTGTGTATGCTACAATGACCAATCACAGAGTACCATGCTTTCTGCGGTACAGTGACTGGTTAAGGTATGGGCACATCTTAAACCAATCAGAGATAATTCTGAGCATTTTGCTGTAGTAATCAGGAAGAGACACTTACTTGTTCCTGAAAGCATCTTAGGCAAGAGTTGTGGCAGCCACTTGGTATCATGAGGAGCCTGAAAACAAAGCCAACATAAGAAAGAAAATGAAGTGGAACCAAGAGTGGTAGACAGACCAAATCTCTTTGATGACTTATTCAAAATCCCTGAATCCAGGATTCAGGGTCAATTCAGGGTCAAAGTCAATTCCAAACTTGAGTGGAAAGAAAGTCCCTTTTTGGCTAATCCAGCTTGGGTTGGGATTTCTGTTCCTGGCAACCAAAAGGTTCCCAAGTGATACACATGGTGAACAAGGCAGACCCAGTCTCTGTGCTTACAAAATTCACAGTCAAATGGGAGCTGCTGCTGCTGCTGCTAAGTTGCTTCAGTCGTGTCTGACTCTGTGTGACCCCATAGACGGCAGCCCACCAGGCTCCCCCGTCCCTGGGATTCTCCAGGCAAGAACACTGGAGTGGGTTGCCATTTCCTTCTCCAATGCATGAAAGTGAAAAGTGAAAGTGAAGTCACTCAGTCATGTCCGACTCTTAGCGACCCCATGGATTGCAGCCCACCAGGCTCCTCCGTCCATGGGATTTTCCAGGCAAGAGTACTGGAGTGGGGTGCCATTGCCTTCTCCAAGAGGCAGGTGCTAAACAAAGAATTACAAGTGTAATCTGGGTTACAAAGATCAAGTGCAGAAGACTGGCAGACCACATAAGACAGACAAGTCACACTGGTCTGGTCTGAGAACTCTCTTTCTCAGAGGAGGTGTGGTGCAAGCTGAGACAGGTGGGAAGATGGCTGTGTTTTCCAACGTTTGACTCCCATGTGACATCTGTACTTCACAGACACTGCAGGCTGTCACTTGGGGAAGCCCACTGATTCCATCCTTCTCTGACACACCTCTCACTCCTTCATCCATTCTCCCAACACTCCAATTTGTTCAAAACCAGCCAAGAATGACCAGTTTCTGTTGTTCCTGCACTCCTTTAAAAGCTTTGCACTCTGGAGAAAGACTGTGATGTCTTTCACAGTCAAGTGTGTTTTCTTTTGCATTCCTTCATTCCCTGTATAAATCAGAACCATTAAGTCAGGTCTCAAGATAACAGAGGGATATAAAGAACTCCCAGCCAAGTGCAGGTCAGCGTTGTAGCTGAGAGTTGCTGAAAGTGGGGAAGTGCTCCAGGAAATGTGGAACTTACGCCTTCCCAGAGAGAAAAAACACTCATTGCTCTCCACTAGTCTGGCCCAGGGATGTGTGTTCTCTGGCATCATTCACTGACTCAGAGAGAGAAGAACTCTAGGTTCAAACAGCCTGGTGTCACTGCCTTTCCCTAGCTACGTGGTCTCACACTGCTAGCTATGAGCCCTCACTTGGAGGGTTCAACAGGCACCAAAACTGATATGCGTGGTGACAATGCTGCTTCCCCAGCCCCCAGGCAAAGGAAACAAGCCTCCTAGTTCTTCTGCTCTGCTGACCACATCACTGGTGGCCCAGTCTTGTGGCCAGTACTGTAGCTTCCATAGCAGGCACTGGACCAAAGTGGCCAATTGGAAGAGTCATTTTATGATTCGCCACTGCAAGATGGGAAGACTTGTATTCAAGGGCCATTGTGTCCACTGCTTGAGGGTGTCTAATCTGCTCCTCTAGGATCTAACTTCACCACTAGGCCCTTCATCCTGGCTCCCAAATGGAAGAGCTGGGGCAGGTCCTTGGTGCTTCACCATCTACCTTGTACATAAGTCACCCTGGAAGCCCAACTCCTTTCATGTAATATGAAGGGGACCCCTGAAGTTGTGCCACTCAGTTTGGAGTTGACACTTGGACACGGCAACTCTTCTTAGCTTTGTAATCATCACTTGAGCCTGTGAGCATCTTAACTCACCAGGACTACCTTGGAAAGAGGTAGTCCCCTTCCTTTAAAGTCACCAGGTTAGTCTTTAAAAGTAAAAGTCAGGAAACAGTCTGAGAGCAATCTTGGCCTCTGCTCCTCAACCATCCCTGACTTTCTAAATGGTGTCCAAGGTTGTTTCAGGGTCCCCAGGGAAGGGGTCCTTGTGGGGTCTCTGCACCCCACATAGACAGCGCCCCCATATTCCAACTTGAGAGAAAGCAGCTAAGATCCTGAAAGTTTCAGAAGAGGGCTCTGAATAAGAATGTGTTTTAAAGAAAGGAAAGCAGGAAGGAAGCGGGACTGACAATTAGGCTAGTGGGTTGTCAAGACTTGTCTGCTTTTCCCATTTGATGATTTGTCTACAGCCAAGAAATCTCTGATAGACATTTTTGTTCTAATGACTTCAAGGAGACAAAGTCCTTTCACGACTGATGTGGAGTCAATGGATCAGTTGTTTCTTAATCCAAAACAATGCAAGTGGCTCTAAGATAAAAGATTCCTTAGATATGCTCAGGGATCCCCTGGGAGCTTGTTAAAAATCCAGACTCCTGAGCCCCACACCCCAGGGGAGTGACTGCGAGTTTGGGTTCAGAGCCAAGACCAGGGGGCCTGGAGGCCCCTCCACCACCCAGCAGCTCTCTTACTCAGAGCACACCAGTCAGCCTCTCTATGCCTTGGCTTTCTCACCAGGGAAGTGGGTGTGGTCATGTATGTACCCTAAGGGTTTATAAGGCTAAAATGAGTTAGGAAGTGAAAAAAGCACTTAGAATAGTGGCCAGCACAAAATACATGTTCAATAAATGTTGCTATTATCAGGGTACAGCCTAGGAAGCTGTCATTTAACAAGCAGCCCTGGGCGATTCAGCTGCAGAAGATCCCTGGGCCCCACTTTGAGGACTTCAGATGAGTCTCCACCACCTGCAGGCAACTCCTTTCCTTTTGTTAAAAAGCAAGGAGTAAGCTTCTTTGGGTCTACCAGGCCATCTTTTTGTCTGAATAAGCAGCAGCTATTTTGCTCTCAAATGGACACTGCTTGTTATTCCAATTAGACATGTAAGATATGCTAATTATCCTTCAAAATCAGAAAGATGGAAAGAAAAAAAACTAAAGAATCCCAGAACTCAGAGTCACTCAGTCATGTTTGACTTTTTAAGACCCCATGGACTATACAGTCTATGGAATTCTCCAGGCCAGAATACTAGAGTGGGTAGCCATTCCTTTCTCCAGGGGATCTTCCAAACCCAGGGATCGAACCCAGGTCTCCTGCATTGCAGGCAGATTCTTTACCAGCCTAGCCACCAGGGAAGCCCAAGAATACTGGAGTGGGTAGCCTATCCCTTTTCCAGTGGATCTTCCTGACCCAGGAATCGAACTGGGGTCTCCTGCATTACAGGCGGATTCTTCACCAGCTGAGCTACCAGGGAATCCCAGAGCCCACAGAAACCAACTAGTAACGTGTTGTTTCTATGTCCCCCCACATACAAGCACAGAAAAAAAATTTTTTTTCTTTAACCATGACCATTCTTTTGCCTTTAATAATGTGATGGGAACATCTTGCTATGTAAGCATGGTCACGTAACATTCATTTCAATGCTGCTCAGTATTCCTAAGTACGGACATAATACAAACTTAGCCAAATCCTAACTGTCAGACATTTAGGTTATTTCCTTTCTGGCTGGACAGATGATCAACCACACAGGGATATTTGAGTTGCAGGTAGCCAAGCACTTTTCCTTCAGTAACAGTGAACATGTCTAGGTTTTGATCAATGTTGGCCTTACCTGGGATGCTGAAACTCTCAAGTCACACCTGGCTCCACTGCCAAAATCAGCTCTGTGACTTTGGGCAGCCAATGAACCTCAATAGGTCTTGGTGTCCTGGCTATCAAGTGGGAACGGTGATGGTGGCATCTCAGGGGCTCACCCTGAGCGGTCTCTGAGGTCACACATGTGAGGTCTTAGCAGGGCACCAGGCACCGGTTAAGTCTTCGTCACTTACCAGGCACTTACCAAATACTTAATGGACTGAAATATCACTAAATAGCTTTTACACTTTAGTCAAAACTCCTGAGGGTAAGTGTCTAAGAACAGAAGGGCTACACTTTTTAAAGACTTAATTGATATTATCAAATTGCCTCCAGAAACAACACATCACCCACAAAACATAAGAATCCTGGTTTCCTGCCAACCCTCCAAACACAGCTGGGTATGTGCTGGGTTAATGTGTCTTCCTTCTGTGTTGGGAGGGAGAGCCTAGAGCCGGCATAGCAGATTCTCAAGGCTGTAGAGGTGAGGCCTCCAGAGTCACATATCTCTAAGCAAGAGTAAGACAGTTGGTGTCCCTGAGGGCAAAGACGCACTTCTCACTGTGACTAAATCACATTAGACTTGCCTGGACCTTGGAGTCATGACTGCCAAAGTGTATCACTGAAACATTTAGGCATCTCTATCCTAGAACCTGGCCCTCAACCTGGCATGTCTCTAGTGGGCAAAGGAAAGGTCTGGAACCAGAACCACCCCTTCACAGTAAGGACTGGGGACCAGCACAGATGCTTCTCTGGGTATCACAGCTACCCAGAACCCAGGCCTCCCTCCAAGGCCCTTCTCCTCTCCCAGCTGTGACCAGCTGGGGCTGTTTCCAGCTGCCAATAGCTAATTCCAGGATTACACTTTGTAAGTTGATGAAATGTAATATCCAGAATGTAAAAGTTGTAGACTTGCTCCCAGCAGCCAAGCCTGGGGTGTTTCTCCAGGGGCTGAAGATCGCATTTAGACCGCAGTAGAGCATGGCCTGCACCACTAAACCCTTTCATGACCCATGGTCCCGTGACATCGAGGGAAAATGCAGGCCCAGAAGTATCAACTTTATCACAACATTTTTTTGGCTCCTGAGGAATTGAAAAATCTGCTCTAAGTCACGTTCTCAAAAATGTGTGGAAAAAGGACAGGGCAGGGTAGGAGGCAGGGGGTTAGGGGGTGGAGTTTCTTCGAGGTGCTTTGACATTCTCTCTCCAAAGTTTCACACTCAGAGTGCATTTAGGAAAGCGGTTTTGAGGATCATAGAAAGAAAAGAAGCATGTTTAAAACAGGGAGATATTTCTCATCTTCTGTGGTGAATTGACACCTATCACAAAATAACATCAATCCATGGAAAGACCTTTGTTAGGGCTGTTTTTTTTAATTTCCTTCTCACCTGAAGAATGATGGCATTTTCCCCAGATTTTTGTTTAAATTAGACATTCAAAGAAATCTAAGCCTAAGAAAAAGTATTAGTAACAAAAATAACAAGAATCATAGCCATCATTTATGAAGCACCTAATGTGTTTTAAGGTTTTCACTATAATGCTCACATCCACTAAATCTCAGTGTAACAACAGCTCTGAAGATGAAGGCTGTATTATCCATTGTTTTATAGATAAGGAAACCAAGCTGAAAGAGGCAAAACAATTTGATCAATGTTGGCTAATGAGTTTCCAATATTTTATTAAATCATCATCAGAAAAATATACACATTATAAGTAATCAGGGGGATGGATTTCATGAAGTGAACACTTTCATGTAACCAGAATCTGGATCAAAAAGCAGAACATCATTACTAGCCCCCCCAGGAGCCCCCTCTTGGTCCTCCCACCTACTAATCCCCAAGGGCAACCTCTACCCTGATTTATACCATAAACTAATTGTGCTCATTCTAAAATGCACAGAAATGGAATTGTGCAGTCAATAGTCATTCTTGTCCAAAATTTCCCACAACGTCCCGGTAATGAGGTTCACCCGTGTTGCTCTGTGTGGTACTAGTCTGTTCATCCTCATTCCAGGGTAATAATCCACGGTGTGGATTTCCAAACTGACAAGCTTTTGGGTTATTGCCTGCTGGTGGCTCCTACAAATGGTGACGTCATGGCCATTCTCGAAGGTGTCTTCTGGTGCACAGAGGTTTACTTCTGTCAGCATGTACCTCAGAGTGAAAGGGTTAGCTCTGGTAGAGTATGCTTTCCTAAGTGTTTGGACTCATCCACATACCCACCAATGGTGTAGAAGGGTTCCAGTTGCTTTATTGCCTCATTAAGATTTGGGATTGCAGGACTTCCTTGGTGGTCCAGTGGTTAGGACTCCATGCTTCCAATACAGGGGTATGGGTTCTGTCCCTGGTTGGGGAACATACTGGGTGGTGTAGCCAAAAATATAAATAAATAAATATACATTAAAGATTTGGGATTGCCTCTCACTTTTGCCCTAGCCATTGTGCTGGGGTCAGATAAACTTTGGTTGGAGGAGCTGAGCATCAGACCCACAAATTTCTAAAACAATGTCTAGCCTGGTGCCTGGCAGCACTTGTCATGCTCACAGGATATTGATTAAATGAATAGCCCCAATGCTCACAGTGTTTTTCCTACAGTATTTTGCTTGTTGCCACCACCTCACTCCCAGACTCCCGCATATCAAGCTCCCAACTTCTCTGAAACCACATGGTTTCATATATCAGGCAAAATAACTTGATGTTACACCTTTGGTCTCTCAGATTTAGAGTCAGCAGTAAAAGGAAGCCAAGGCAAGCTGTGAGTTGATCCAGGAGCCTCAGCTATGGGAAGTAGGCACAGCCATGGGGTGGTGAGGTCCCGGGCTTCAGACCAAGGCAAATGTCCCAGGTGGCCACCTGGAACCAGATGGTGAATAGAGGCTGTTCCCCTCAAAGGAAAGTTGATGGAGCAAAGGGCGGAAGGAAAACAAGAAGTTGGCTGTGCCAACAACCCCCTGTATGTATGCTAACACATCATACAGCAGAGAAGAGTGACCTCAGGATGAAGAAGAGTCTTAATTCCCTTGCAAACTACATGGCTTCATTAGGGCAACTCTTTCAGAGGAAGTCAAATAAATGACTGTTCCAATTTTAAATGCCCTCCTGAGAACAGGATTAAGTATGATTAAGACAATTCTATTCATTGGGAAAAGCAGGCAGCTGCTCAGGACCTGTTTTCCTCAAAAACACAGGGTCTGAGAAAGCTTTCTTCCTTTTGCACCTTCTTTATTATCTTGACAGCAAAGTCTGGGAAAGGAATCATACTAGTAATAGCATTTTGGAGTGCTTACTATGTTCTAGGCACTGCCCTGAACACTTTGCCAGAGTCACTTCGTTTAATCTTCACTAAGATTCTGCCAGATAGGGACAAACATCCCCATTTAAAGTAAGGGATAGAAGCTTGCAGAGGTAATAAATATCAAACAGCTTGTTAGCAAGTGGTCAAGGAGGGCCTCGAACCCTGGTGCTCCAGTGATATACTGCGTGTAGTAAATCACCCCAACATTTGACAG
Organism: Bubalus bubalis; assembly: GCF_019923935.1. Classification (NCBI taxonomy): domain Eukaryota; kingdom Metazoa; phylum Chordata; class Mammalia; order Artiodactyla; family Bovidae; genus Bubalus; species Bubalus bubalis. Next base: position 28,917,269 of record NC_059177.1, on the reverse strand, counting down.
CTTAAAAAGACAACCAACCATTCCTTGTGATGTTGACTGGGGTCACCTGGTGGTATTCAGCTTGGAAGGGGCTCATCAGGAGGGCCCTTGTGTGACTGGTGCCTTGACCAGGAGGCTGGGCTGCTCATCTGGGACTGTCACCTGGAGGGAATAGGCATGATCTCGCCACAGCTATTTTGTGGTAACTACTACACAGCTGGCTCGTGGTAACTGCACTTTGACAAGGCAGCTCAGGGCTCACAGAGTTCTGAGGGAGTCAATGAGAGCTGCCTGAGACTTGGGAGAGCATGACTCCAGGGCAATCAGAGAGCCTAGCCAGACCCAGCAGAGGGGACACAGACTTGACCTCTAGAGGAGTGCCAAAGAATCTGCAGCCATCTGGAGTCACCACATTTTGTCTTTGTTGGATTCCAGAGCCTTCAGCCATAACCATGAACTTACACTGCCTTACTGGTTACTGTTGACTTTCTCCTCTATGCCAGGTATTTGACACATTTACATACTCTGGTTTACTTAGTCATAAAAGATTGGCAAAGTTGGGGGTAAGAAGAAGGAGAAGGAGAAGGATGAGGAGGAGGAGGGGCAGAAGGCGAAGGAGAAGAAGTGGAAGGGGAGGAGGAGGAAGGAGAAAGGAAGAAGAAGGGGGAGAGGTTGGGGAGCAAGAGGGGGAGGGGGGAAGGGAGAAAGGAAGATGGGGGATGGGAGGGGAAAGAAGAGGGGAAGAGAGGAAACCTAGTTCAGTTCAGTTCAGTCACTCAGTCGTGTCTGACTCTTTGCGATCCCATGGACTAAAGCACGCCAGGCCTCCCTGTCCATCACCAACTCCTGGAGTTTACCCAAACTCATGTCCATTGAGTCAGTGATACCATCCAACCACCTCATCCTCTGTCGTCCCCTTCTCCTCCTGCCCTCAATCTTTCCCAGCATCAAGGTCTTTTCAAATGAGTTAGCTCTTCACATCAGGTGCCCAAAGTATTAGAGTTTCAGCTTCAACATCAGTCCTTCCAATGAATACCCAGGACTGATCTCCTTTAGGATGGACTGGTTGGATCTCCTTGCAGTCCAAGGGAGTTCCAAGAGTCTTCTCCAACACCACAGTTCAAAAGCATCAGTTCTTCGGTGCTCAGCTTTCTTTATAGTCAACTATCACATCCATACATGACTACTGGAAAAACCATAGCCTTGACTAGATGGACCTTTGTTGTCAAAGTAATGTCTCTGCTTTTTAATATGCTGTCTAGGTTGGTCAGGGCTTCCCTCCTAGCTCAGTCAGTAAAGAATCTGCCTGCAATGCAGGACACATGGGTTCAATTCCTGGGTCGGGAAGATACCCTGGAGAAGGAAATGGCAACCCACTCCAGTATTCTTGCCTGGAGAATCCCATGAACAGAGGAACCTGGCGGGCTACAGTCCATGGGGTCGCAAGAGTCAGACACGACTGAGTGATTTTCATTACTACTACTACTCACTACTAGGTTGGTCATAACTTTCCTTCCAAGGAGTAAGTGCCTTTTAATTTCATGGCTGCAGTCACCATCTTCAGTGATTTTGGAGCCCCTCAAAATAAAGTCTGCCACCATTTCCACTGTTTCCCCATCTATTTCCCATGAAGTGATGGGACCGGATGCCATGATCTTCGTTTTCTGAATGTTGAGCTTTAAGCAACTTTTTCACTCTCCTCTTTAACTTTCATCAAGAGGCTTTTTAGTTCCTCTTTACTTTCTGCTGTAAGGGTGGTGTCATCTGTATATATGAGCTTATTGATATTTCTCCTGGCAATCTTGATTCCAGCTTGTGCTTCTTCCAGCCCAGTGTTTCTCATGATGTACTCTGCATGTAAGTTAAATAAACAGGGTGACAATATACAGCCTTGACGCACTCCTTTTCCTATTTGGAACCAGTCTGTTGTTCCATGTCCAGTTCTTACTGTTGCTTCCTGACCTGAATATAGCTTTCTCAAGAGGCAGGTCAGGTGGTCTGGTATTCCCATCTTTTTCAGAATTTTCCACAGTTGATTGTGATCCACACAGTCAAAGGCTTTGGCATAGTCAATAAAGCAGAAACAGATGTTTTTCTGGAACTCTCTTGCTTTTTTGATGATCCAGTGGATGTTGACAATTTGATCTCTGGTTCCTCTGCCTTTTCTAAAACCATCTTGAACATCTGGAAGTTCATGGTTCACATATTGCTGAAGCCTGGCTTGGAGAATTTTGAGCATTACTTTACTAGCGTGTGAGATGAATGCAATTGTGCTGTAGTTTGAGCATTCTTTGGCATTGCCTTTCTTTGGGATTGGAATGAAAACTGACCTTTTCCAGTCCTGTGGCCACTGCTGGGTTTTCCAAATCTGCTGGCATATTGAGTGCAGCACTTTCACAGCATCACCTTTTAGGATTTGAAATAGCTCAACCGGAATTCCATCACCTCTACTAGCTTTGTTCATAGTGATGCTTCCTAAGGCCCAATTGACTTCGCATTCCAGGATGTCTGGCTCTAGGTGAGTGATCACACCATCGTGATTATCTTGGTCATGAAGATCTTTTTTGTACAGTTCTTCTGTGTATTCTTGCCACCTCTTCTTAATATCATCTGCTTCTGTTAGGTCCCTATCATTTCTGTCCTTCTTTGAGCCCATCTTTGCATGAAATGTTCCCTTGGTATCTCTAATTTAGGAACCCAACATTTCTCTCATTTTACAGATGAAACTGTCATTCATAGAAGTATAGTGTCTTGTCAAATGTCACATGGCTAGTGAGTCAGAGTTCCTTCCATCCTTCACACTTCCTTCCATGTCCATAAGCCCTTTGCCCTGGCCAGTCTGCAGTCATACTTCTGCCAGGTCCCAAATATCACCCTACATGTAAGAGTTAAAGGTATCCTTTGATCCTTCAGATCAGATCAGTTGCCCAGTCGTGTTTAAAGAAGCCCCAGTTTCCAGAACAGGCTCTCTCAAGAGTTTCCTTCCCTGAGCAGCAGTTCTGGTTTGTTCAAAGGGAGAAGAGTGATTACAGGGATTAGCTCTGATGGCAGAGAAGATTTTCCTCCATCTCCCCCCCCCGCTTCCAGACTCAATTTCCTCAAAAATTCTCTGTGGAGATAGATATTGAAATGACACATGCCATTCAGGGACCAAAAAATATATAGTTATCCCAGAGGATTGACAATGTAGGAGCAGTTTTGAGGATGTACATGGAGCACCCAGAAAACCACCAATGAAACCAAAGAACTTTCTGCACAAGATTTCTCATCCTTCATGCCCTGACATAACACAGGAGAGCTGCTGCCTTTCCCACACTGTTTATTGCTATAATGTGTCAGTGTGGCTAACAGAAAGCAGGCAAGGAAGGCTTAATTATAAAAAGGAATCTTTTTAAGACACTTTAATTCCCTCATTTTTTTTTTTCCTGACAAGAACTCACATACAAACACAAAAATGTGAACCTACTTTAATCTGGGGCTCTTGAAATTACTGCCAATGTGATATCTTAATAACTGTTGGTCCAATCTCAGAATTTCAAAAATTTCTGGCTAAGATTTTCTGCTGTTGGAGGCAATGGAGCAAAGAGGTTTAAAGTGTGGATTCTGGAGACAGCCTTCCTGCCTCTGAGTTCCACCCAACCCCTCAGCAAACAGGGAGCCTTGGGCAACACATGCCCAAGCCCCAGTTGCCTCATATCTGAAATGAAGAGATCAACAGAGCCCGCCTCCCAGCCTTGCTGTGAGGTTAAAGGAAGAAAATATGAAAAGAGTCTAACAGTCCCTGGCACTTAAATATGAAGTGTTCATGTGTTTTAAATGTCAACTATTTTAATATCATTATATTTAAGTAGCCCAAAGAGTTCATATATCTAAAGCATCACATATAACATGTGGATATATGTGTGAGTTGGTATAAAATGACCAAGTATACATGTCTCTGTCAGTCACTCAAAAACATGTAAATTACTATAAAAGTTATTTGCTTATCGTGGGAAATGTTTGGACTATATAGAAGTAGAAAGAAAAAATAATCACCACCTATTATCTAAATTTGTTGTTGTTAATTTGCTAAATCGTGTCCAACTCTTTACAACCCCATGAACTGTAACACTGTTTAATGACATGTGACTATATTTCTGATATATAACTTGCTCTGTACACTAGTCATATATCAGAGGTATAGTCATGTCATTAAACATTCCTAGATCTCATCATATTAAATAGCTATATAGTCTTCCATCTGAATACATCACAATTCATTTAACTGATCCCCAACTATTGGACATTTAGGTTGCTTCCAACATTTTTACAATATTGAAAACAACATTGAAATGAACAGTCTTGAAAATAAACTACTGTGCACTTCCAAGTTCTATTCCTAAAAACAGAATTTCCAGGTCAAAATTTCTGTGCATTTTTAAGATTATATATAGGACCATAGCACCCTCCAGGAAGGGTGTATCACTCCCTCAAGGGATGTATGAATATTTCTTTTTCCTGTATTTACCACCCAGAGCATTCCTTGTTCAATTCTTTCAACTTTTTTTTTTTTTATTTGCGGTCCCACTATTTTCCAGCATTGTTGGGAATGTCTAGAACACAGACTCATTTCAGTCTGGCAGCTTTATCTCTCAACTTTACTGTCAGAGAAATAGGACTGTCTGATATGTACAAAAGGGCGAGGCAGGGCTTCTGTCTCTGAGACTATGAAGGGTCTCTAAAACAGGAATGTGCCAGTCCTAGTATCCCCTTCTTACTGCTCTTGGGTCCTCTTGAGCCTGTCTACTCTTCTGATCTAAGCCTTCTGCATAATGTGTGGCAAGAGCATATAACTCCAGGAAGAGGGTTTCAATGCAAACACCAACTCTAGTGGATTATACCTGGATCTCCAATTGAGAAGGATTCTGAGGCTATATTTGAGTTCATTTGAAAGAGGACTATGATTGATTAGAGATGTCTGCCACCGAGACAGGAATGGGAAATAGTGGTCTGTATACTTATAGATTGTTACTTACTCAATTCCAGGTTTTGGCTGTCCTTAGGATGGAACCTTATGGATTCATGTGCCATTTTCCTATATTTCTGACTTCTTTTGCTCCTTTCTTCTTCCTTATACTCTCCCCTAATTTGCCTTGCTTTCTCCTTCTTTTGTTTTGGTATTTCACACATATTTCTCATCTCTGTAAATTTTGTTTCCTATAGACCACACCCGCATTGTGTTAAGCTTGCAGAGAGAGCTCATTGTTGCACTTTCTTGCATGCCCTTGATCTTTCTCAGCCTCTCTACTCCTACAGATCATCCACTCAGCTTCTCCTGTGTCACCAGAAGCTGTCAATAGCAAACAGTATTCCAGCAATTTATTCTTGCTAGACTGACCACAGGAGGGCTGTTTCCCTCAGGAAGCCCCATTGTTCAGTCAGAAGATGCCTGATGCTCTGATACAGTCACCAAGAATCCACCCCCACAGGAAACAAAGCACATCATTTATGATGCCTTGTTCACGTTATAGCATCCGCTGACTGCTTCACGAGCTCCTGGAGACTGGTAAAATGTCACTTGGAGAATAACTCATTGCTGGCCCCGGCCTGTGGACAGGCCTCATGGGTCAACTGTCTTTGGGTATAGTATTACATTTCCCATAAACAGCCTCCCTTTATTGAGCTCTGACCATGGACCAGACATCGTGTGAAGGGTTTGCATGCATTATCCCAAGGAATCTTCCTGTTCATCTGGAAGCTGGTATCATCATTGCCCCATTCTATAGATAAGAAAACTGAGGCTTGGTGAGTCTTAAGAAACTTGCCCCAGATCACTCTGCTAAGGAGCTGAGGAGCCTCCAACTGGTCTGTGCCGCTCCACATAATACATGAGTCAATATGATACACTGCTCTTTGTGAGGGGGCCAAGGTGTCCCACTTACCTATCCTGCCCCACTGAAGAACTCAGAAATAAGGAAGACAGAATTGTCATCTTGGAGTTAAACCATACAATCAGCACACAAGGGATCAGATCAGCAAACTGCAAGGTGGTTTTAAAGAGATAGTCTCTCTTCCATGTTTGTAAGAATAAAGATATTAGTAAATTTAAAGAAAATAATTGTGTCCCTTTGAAGGAAGCTTGACTACTATCAGTAGACACTTTCAAAAAGGGGACTGAGGACTTGCCTGGTGGTACAGCAGAAAAGAATCTGCCTGCCAATGCTGGGGACACAGGTTCAATCTCTGACTGAGGAAGAGTCCACATGCCACAGAGCAACTAAAAGCCCATGCACCCTAACTACTGAAGCCTGTGTGCTTAGAGCCTGTGCTACACAACGAGGGAAGCCACCGTGATGAGAAGTCTGCAATGAAGAGTAGCCCCCACTCACCGCAACTAGAGAAAGTCTATGCAAAAACAAAGACCCAGTGTAGCCAAAAAATAAATAATTTTTAAAAAATTCAAAAAAGGGTGGACTGAAAGGATGGTCACCAAGCACCACCCAGGAGAGAGGTGAGTACACCAAGTCTGCTCTATAAGGCTATGTGTTCATTAAACTATCATGTACAGAGTACCTGCCCCGTGCCAGCCATGGTCCCAGCACTCATGGAGCCTACACTCTACTCAGGAGTTCACTTATCAAGAACTAATGAAGTCTGAGCATCAGGGCCCTCACCTGCCTTGGGCCCCTTTCAAGAGCCCTAACTGTGTTCATGGGGTCATGTGGTTTTATGAAATTTGCCAGAATAATATCCTTCAGTGGCCATCAGTTAAGGCCATTGCCTCCACTTTTATTTTCTCACTGTATTTAAAATAAATATTCACTTCTGTGCTGACTTAATTTGGTTCCCCTGGAAGCAGCCCTTGGGACAAGAATGGGAATACGGTTGGTTTATCTGGGAGGCGTATTGGCAGGCATGTAGGGAAATGAGACCAGGAAAGGCAGTCAGCCAACAAAGGCTGCATTATCAAGCCAGCTCCCACTGTGGGTGTCTGGAACGTAATCCCATGGGGGCCTTTGGGGAACAGAATGTTTTAAAATACGGGTTTTATTATTATTTAGCTAAGACAAGGCCAACAGATCAGGAGGCGACTGCCATTGAAAAGATAGCTTCTTACTCACAGTTCCCAAGAGGAGGGGACACAGCACATTGGGAGCCACATGGAGAAGCACCAGGAGGCAGAGGGAGGGGGTTCCATGAAGAGACTTTATTGAGGTTTCTTACAAAGCAATGGTTGAGGCAGGTTAAGTACATTTGTGATTGGCTAACTTGACTAATTTCCATGGGTTCTGGGTACAGGGCTATTCTTAGTTGGCTGGTACCTGGGCCTGGGGTAGTTAGGGAAAGGGGATGATGACTTGAAGTTTGAGAGCCTGCCACACAAAGAAGGTGCTTGGATAGGTTGGTTTGAATGTGAAGGATACATGGACTGTGCATATTTGCTATCTCTACGACTTGGCTAACCCTAGGATGTGGGTATTCCCCCACAGTGGGTCAGCAAGGCTTCAGAGGTCAAAACAATAGCAATACAGGAAATAAAGACATGGTTGATGCCCAGGATAGAACATACACCTCACTGACGTCCCACCAAAGGGGTGAGGCAGTCACTGGCTGAGGGCTTCTGAGTGTTGTGGTAGGAGTTATTTCCCCAGCACTGTTGGTGGGCAAAGGCCCTTGGAGACATCTGGGGGTTCTCACACTGAGTGCCAGAGCCTGTGGGACATGAGTGGGGCAGCAACAGCTCTGCTCCCTGCACTGAATTCTACATTCACAGTTGTATATTCCTTTTTTTTCTATTGGTATTTTTATTAAGAGTGTGTAGAAATCATTTATGGGAAGTTGACACCTTCAAGGTAGCAATGTCCATTTGTAAGTAAAATAAATCATGCCATTGCTACTTAATATTCTTATTTTTCTGCCTACAATAGTAATAGTAATTTTATCTCATAATTTCTTTAGGAGAAAGGATAGTTAGGGAGTTTGGGATTGATATGTACACACTGCTATATTTAAAATGGATAACCAACAAGGACCTACTGTATAGCACAGGGAACTGTACTCAATGTTATGGGGCAGCCTGGATGAGAGGGGAGTTTGGGGGAGAATGGATACGTGTATGTAATATGTATGTATATATATATATTCTTTTTTTTACCAAGAAGCCTTCCAACATTGTATAAGCTTCAGACTATAAAACTGGGTCTGTCCCTATGGGGAGATAATCAATATCTGATCATTATGAACTGAATTGTGGCCCTCCCAAAATCATATATTGAAGTCCTAACCCCAAGTACCTCAGTATATGACTATATTTGGAGAGAGAGTCTTTAAAGAGGTCATCAAGTTCAAACGAGGTTATTAGGGTGGGTCCTGACCCAATATGGCTGGTCTAGTTGTAAGAAGGGGAGATTAGGACAGGGATGCACTGAAGAGTGAAAACACGGGGAGAAGAACAGCCGTCTGCAAGCCACGCAGAGACCTCAGAAGACACCAGCTCTGCTGACACCTTGACCTTGGTCTTCTAGCCTCCAAAACTGAGGAAATAAATATCTGTTGTTTAAGCTACCCAGGGTGTGATACTTGGTTACAGCAGCCCTAGAAAACTAGTACACTGAGGAAGTTCTGACAGGTTGGTACCCTTCCACACTGGGGTCCAAGAACCTCCCGGGTTGGGTCCAGCCTCCCTCTGCAGCTGTGGCATCATCTAATTCTTCAAAGAGCAGGCCTCCAGCTGGATGGGTCTGTGGCCCTCCAGAGGGTTCCTGTTCCTTCTAGAAAGGGCAGTCATCCTTCGCTCCAACTGACCGTTCCCAGATCCAGATCTTCTGGTTTCCCAGGAGAAGCCAGAAATCTGCATTCTATATGGAAACTCCCTATTTTTAAGAGTTGGTAATAAATTCAAACATTGTAAAAGAAATACTCTTCAGGCCAAACAAAACAACACTACAAGGAAGATTAGACTAGCGTACACGGTTTGCAACCTCCAGCTGTATTTCTTCCTCGCAGGGAGCTACGAGGTGCTCATCTGCTGGACATTTCCCTTTCTTGTTGTCAGTGAATCACTTGGCATTGACTTGAGAGCCAGATCAACCTGAGTTAAAAATCCCAGCTCCACCACTTACTCCTGCTGGAGCTCACGCAGCTCACTTCACCTCTCATGCCTCAGTTTCCTCATTTGGAAAGTGAATGTCATGAGGACAGATGCGCTGTAAAGGTCAGAAGCAAGGTTTCAAAGGGCTGAGGGTACAGCAGGCATCCAGAAAATAACAGCGCTTTACATCCCACCTCATCCTTTTGCTTTACTGGCTGATGTCAGCCTCCCAGCTCCACTGCAACAGGCAGTGCCTGAGCCCATGTGGGGCCTGTGGTAACTGAATCACAAGGTAATATCTCCTGGTCATGACCTTGTCAGGCTGATGTCCTCTCCAGGGGATGATCTGACCTTGAGACACTCTCCAATGTCTGCACAATGGAATGAATCACTGTTAGTTTGGCCTTAGAGGGTCCCCAGCGCTGAGATTCAAAAGTTGGAGCTTCTTCCCTGATCAAAATCGGTCTCTAAACACACACTTGGACACGTGCTTCCTGGGCCCCTGATCATGATGTCAACTGATTCCAGAAGGAGGTCAGCTCCAAAGGCATGCCAGGTTCTGCTGTTGGATTCACTATATCACACACGTTCGTTTTAAATTCCCAACCAGCCACATAAAGACAGGAAGAGACTGCCAAATATCGATCCTGGGAAATGAGACATAAATCAAGCTAATTCTGTCCACCCGGGCCCCGTTCCCACAAGCAGGCTAGAAAAGCAGGCAGAGCCAGCATCTTCTTTTTTTTTTTTTTTGGTATTTTTCATAAATTAAACCTGACGGTTGGTCCATGGATCAATCTGTGAACACAGGCAATAGTGCAGTTACGATGGGCCAAGTTTTCTATGGATCTGGGGGATATTCTTGTGAGCGTTTGTTTGCTAGAAAGGAGGCAGCATAGCCAGGTTGTGGAAACGAGTGCCTCTATTGTAGCTTGATTATTTCCTTGCTGTATGAGGACTTTGAGCAAATCTTTCTGAGTCTCAGTTTTCTTATCTGTGAAATGGGTAAACAGTAACACCTATCTCATTGAGAAGGTAAGAGGAATACACAAGGTAATGTTAAATACTTAGTCTAGGGTTGCCCTTAGTTGCTAAAACAATAGTGTAGCTCTTTATATGAACATGTACTTTCTAGACTATATGATTTTCATGGCAGGTTCTCTGTCTGGTTTATCTTATAGAACTCAGCAGATGTAGAAAAAGTTTTTAATTCTTTGTACCAACACATGCTTTGATATGGATGGGCCTTGAAAACATTAGGCTAAGTGAAAGAAACCAATCACAAGAAAACACATATGATGTGATACTACATAAATGAAATGCCCAGAATAGGCAAATCTTTGGAGACAGAAAGTAGACCAGTGATTCCTAGGGCTGGGAGGTTTAGGGGGAAATGGAGAATGACTGGTAATGGGTATGATGTGTCTTTTCACAGCAAAATTGATTATGGTGATGGTCTCACAACTATGAATACACTAAAAACCACTGAATTATACACATTAAATGGGTGAATTGTATACAATGTGAGTTATTTTTCAATCACACTGCTAAAAGTTATTTGTTAAATGAACAAATGATTTAATAATTGGATGATTCCATGTATGAATGAGTTTCCTTGTTTCCTTGGCTATTTCTTGTTTCCTTGGCTGTTACAATACACTTCGATATTTATTTGTAATTCAGCTCACTTACTGGACATCTGCTGCTGCTGCTGCTAAGTCGCTTCAGTAGTGTCCTACTCTGTGCGACCCCATAGATGGCAGCCCACCAGGCTTTGCCATCCCTGGGATTCTCAAGGCAAGAACACTGGAGTGGGTTGCCATTTCCTTCTCCAATGCATGAAAGTGAAAAGTGACAGTGAAGTCGCTCAGTCGTGTCCGACTCTTAGCAACCCCATGGACTGCAGCCCACCAGGCTCCTCCATCCATGGGATTTTCCATGCAAGAGTACTGGAGTGGGGTGCCATTGCCTTCTCCACTGGATGTCTAGTAAGTGCCAAATATGGTATTATGGGCTGAGGGTTCAAAGACAGAGGAGACACAGGATCCATCTTCTCAAAGACACACACTTGAGAAAGGGAAACAGATTGTAAATGCAGCTGCAATAGATAACACTGACATATCACTTACTATGAGCCAGGCACTAAATATAAGTACAAATATATGTTCTTTCATTGAATCTTCATAGCAACACTTGAGGAAGGTACTAAAATTATTTGTAGTCTTTAGATTGGAAGACAGATGCACAGAGGGTCAGTAACTTGCCTAAGGTCACCCAGCCAGTAAGTGGTCAGGTGGGACTTGCAGCCCAGAAAGCTTGACTCTATGCCCATGGCCTTGTCTCCTGTGCTCCAATGCCCATTCAGGGTTACACTGCTCTAATGGCAAGGGTCCTAATCATGGCAGTGATATGATAGCCAAGGGCACAGTCTCATCCCCACCTTGGGCTTGGTCTCTCAACCCTTCAAAATCTGTCTTTATACTCTTTCCCTCTCCCCTCTCCTCTCACCACCTGGCCAGCCTCTGGCCCTGATCACACTGTTGAGATCACAGGAAAGGACCCCTAGTCCTATCTCTGGCATCAGGTATTGCCTCGACAACTGTCTGCTTCTCTTCCTTTCCTGCAGCAGAGCAGAAACACCACATCACTTGTTATGGACTGAACAGTGGCCCTCCCAAACCCATCTGTTGATCTCCTACCCCCAGTGTGACTGCATTTGGAGATAGGCCTTTATGGAGGTGATTCCGGTTCAATGAGGTTCATAATGATGGAGCACTCATCTAATTAATAGGACTGGTGCCCTTACAAGAGGGAGAAGGCAATGGCACCCCACTCAAGTACTCTTGCCTGGAAAATCCCATGGATGGAGGAGCCTGGTGGGCTGCAGTCCATGGGATCGCTAGGAATCAGACATGACTGAGTGACTTTTTCACTTTTCACTTTCATGCATTGGAGAGGGAAATGGCAACCCACTCCAGTGTTCTTGCCTGGAGAATCCCAGAGACGGAGGAGCCTGGTGGGCTGCCGTCTATGGGGTCGCACAGAGTCGGACACGACTGAAGCGACCTAGCAGCAGTAGCAGCAGCCCTTACAAGAGGAGGAAAAGATACCACGAGTATGGTGCACATTAAAAAAGGCCATGTGAGGACACAGCGAGAAGGTGGCCATCTACAAGCCGGGAGGAGAGGCCTCACCAGAACAATACTGATGACGCCTTGACCTTGCACTGCTGGCATCCAGAACTGTGAGAAATAAATGTCTGTTGTTTAAGCCGCTCTATCTGTGGTATTTGTTACAACAGCCCAAGTAAACTAATGTACTACTCTGCACCTGCTCCTCTCAGAGAGGAAGCAGGCCTGACTGGGAAGGACAGTAACAAAGGACGGAAGGTCTGAAGTGCTGTGGCCCTTCTTGGACATCTCATCTGGCTATGGATACTGGCTTGGATCTCATCAAACCACTGTTGTGCTGCAACCTGCTCATACCCTCCCAAGAGCTGACATTAAAATTTTTAGGAATTTTCCAAGCTGGTTATTAAACAGTCATAATAAAAAATTAATATATAAACTTCTAGCAAATAACTTATATTAAAAATAAAGGTCATAAGTACTCAAGCCACCTCTTCCTAAGCATTTTACTACATTTTACTATTATGTGTGTTTCTGAGGTTATTTATATCTCCTGTATCTGTAGAGTGGGTACACCATATAAGGGTGTACAACCACACCACTCTTCCTAAATCCAGTTTCACTGACATCACCTGGGTAGCTTAAAATAGGAAGGTAGGAGTCTTTACACCACAGATGTTGGCCAACTGCACATCAGACCATCATCTATTGTTTTGTTGATTATCTAGATTTAAGAGGGTACTGGAAAAATGTCAGTAATTACATGCATCATATATACAGTTGTTACACTGTGAGTAGTACAAAAATCAAGGAACTATTCTTCAAGTATTCAAACATTGTTATCCATTTCAACAAAGAAGTCACGCATGCCATTGATGAATGCATAATATCCCAACATATGTCTTTGTTGTTTCACTGTCATCTTCCTCTTTAACATAAACAAAAATATCAACCAATATTCATGTCAGAACTACAACCATTTGTCAGTTGCAACTGTTGGTTGGATACTGATAGGAGAGTTGGGCAAAAATCAACAAAAACATTTTGTGAAAATCAGTTGACTTTGTGGGATGTATAATAGGGTACTCTATGTTTTATTATTTTCAATTAAATACTACACATCAGTAATATTAATAAACTGTATAATAAGCATGTGGTACATATGCAAATACATATATACATATTTATATACACATAGTGTGTATATATATATATATACACACACACACGTATACACACATATGTAATTTTTTTTGGAGAAACATTTAGTAAGTATTAAACATTCACCAGCGTACTACTGCATCAAATCTTCCCCATGTGAGAAGGTTGGGGTCATGGAGCAGAGTACCTGTTCCAGAACACCCTGGTTTGCTGCCTCCACCTAACCACAGCCCCCTCACCCCATGGGGTTAAAGAATGATAACCCAGTAAGAGGGGAAAAGACTCTGAGATTCCATCATTTATATTTGTTTCTGAAATTCTTTCCATGCCATACAAATAGTAAGCCATAAATCCTAAGAGGTGCATAATTTCATTATTCTTATGATACTTAATTAAAATAACACTGAGTCTAGGTTAGTGATTAACTCTCTCTCCACTTTCCTCAGCCTCCCATTGGGGTAATTTGTTTCTGAACTCACCAAACAGGCACAGGCAGGGATTGTGTTTTTCCTCTGGGTATTTTGGTTATTTTTCATGATTATTTTCATACTCCTTGAGGGTCGTATTCCTCAATATGGACCTTACTTGGGAAAGTGTGAAGGAATGAAGGGCAGACAAACCTTGGATCAAAAATGGTTTCAAAATGGGACTGAAACACCATTAAGGAGATGAAAAGACAGGACACAGACTAGGCAGTGGAGGCAGATCATATTATATTCTGTAAATGTGTGCACAATGTGTAAATGAACAAATGCATAAAGTATCACTTAATCTCAGTAACAATAAGATAAACAATCCAATTAAAAGTGAGCAAAATATATGAATAAATACTTCACCAAAGAGGATATATTACTGGCCATAAGCACAGGAAAAATGATCAGTATCACTAGTTGTTTGGGAAATGAAAAGTTAAGCCTCGAGGAAGTAGGGCTGGCATCCATTTCAAAGCTGAAAGTTAAAAAGACTGACCACACTAAAGGTTGGAGAGAATGTGAGACAGTTGGAACTCTCATATGCTGCTGGTGGGAATGCAAAATGGTACAAATGCTCTGAAAAAGGGTTTGAACATTTCTTCTAAAGTTAAACACAGAATGGTTATACAATGCAGCAAGTCCACTCCTAGGCATCTACCCAGGAGAAATAACAACAGATATACATACAAAACTTGTACATGAATGTTCACAGTGTCTTTATCTCTAACAGACACAACCCAGATACAATGCAAATGTCCACCAACAGGCAAATGGATAAAGAAATTATGTTCTACTCATATAATAGGACACCTCCCAGTACTGAAAAAGGAATGAACTGTTGATACACAGAGCAACATGGAAGAACCTCCAAGTATTATGCTGAGCCAAAAAGTTGGGCATAAATGAGTACTTGCTATATGTTGCCATTATGTAAGATGTTCTAAAAAAGGCAAAAGTATAAGGACAGAAAACAAATTAGGGATTACCAGAGGCTGAAGGATATTGTCTGCAAAGTAGCACAAGGGAATTGTTGGGGGTGACAGAGAGGTTCCATGTCTCACTTGGGTGATAGTTATATGTATCCACTTGTCAATAATACATTGGATGTGGATACATTATAGGAAATTCATACCTCACCAAAATTCATTTTCAAAGTAGCTTTAAAAAGTATAACCTTTGGCAATCGATTCTACTTTACTGGGGCTTAGTTTCCTCATCTGTAAAATGGTGATAATAGCAGTTGCCATGTTATGAGAATTAAAGGAGAGAATACTGCAAACACTGAGAATATGCGTGTGCACAATAGGCTTGGGGTGCTTTCCTTGTTGGTTTTCATTAAACTACAAAAGGCCATATAATGGGTATTCATTCAGTCATCCAGTCATGAAACAAGTATTTCTTAAGCATCTACTATATTCCAGGCATTGTTCATAGCACATGAAACACCAGCAAACAACAAAGATTCTTGTCTTCTCAAGATTTTAAATTCTATTTGGGGAAGACATAATCAATAACAAAGACAATACAAATAAATTATATATGTTATATATACTATTATATAGATATGTGAGAAGATGACAAGCACTATGGAAAAAAAGAAAAAGAAAACAGAATAAGGTGACAGATAAGAGCATTCAGGGCTCAGTTTGCAATTTAAAGTAAAATAGCCACAAGGGGTTTTAGTGAATAGATGATGTTTGAGCAAAAACTTGAAGAATGCATACTGATGAGAAAAAGGAAAGAACTCAGGCAGGAAGTGGGTGAGGGAAGAATTATAGTTTCCCAATTCGATAATCTATCAGTTGCCTAAAGCTGAGTATTAATTCTACCAAGTGGGATTGGGGATGGTCATGCTCTTTCTAGCATATCAGGTGGAATGAATTTGCTGGAGTATAAGCACTGAGAGAATGTTTGAGATTCACAGGAAGCCACCTTGGCATGCCAAAATTGAAACACCTATGCTGAAAAGTCACTTCAGCCACCTATTAGCCATGTGACCTCTGGGAGGTCATTCAACCTCTCAGCGACTTAGTTTCCTACCTGAGGAAAGGTGACAAGGGTCCCCAAGAGTGCTTTGAGGGTTAAAGGAGCTAACAGAGTAACGTTCTAGCATAATTCCAGGTGCTCTTCTTGGCTGAGACCCATTTGGATCAGCGTGGCTGCCCCTACCTGCAGGGCCCCTCACTTTGCCCACCATGGGCTCCAGAACAACAACTGTTCTGCTCTCTGCAGTCCCACCATTGCTTCTGTGTCTCACCAATTAGCATGTGCAATTTCAGCACTTCTCCAATGAGATGATGTTAAATTCATATTCAATAATTTATGGAAATGGATGCTGGTATTTTCCCCTCTCCCTCTTTTTTTTTTTTTTAAAGCAGTTTAAAAAGATGGCCCAATCTTCTGACACTTGACATAGTCGATGAGCAATCTGCCTGGTGGCTGCATGGTGCCACTTCTGCCAGAGCTAGGCCTCCTGGGGAGACTCAGGAGAAAATAGAGCTTTCTCAAACATTTTCATTGTAAGTGGAGCTCATTAGTTTAGATCCCATTACAATAAATTATTAGCCACTGCTTTCAATCTTAACAAAACGGACACTACCATGATTAGAGTCTATGTTTATACAAAGACCCTATAATAAACCACACTTGATAATAACAACAGCAGATTGGTTCTCAACCAAACTGGCTGTTTGTCCCAAGATGGAAGGCCCCACATTTGACGAGCAAAGTAGAAACCTGGTTTTCTTATGCTCAGAACATTAACAATGGTCCGCTGGCAAATTTGATCATGGCAGTTGTCAGCTTAAAACCTTCCACAGTTTCTCATCATGCTTAGGAGAAAGTTCTGTCAAAAAATCATATTAAGAAGATAAAACCCATCTCTTTTTTCCCCCAGTTACATTGAGACATAATTGACATATAACATTACATGAATTTAAGGTGTATAACATAATAATTTGATATGTGTATATATTATGAAATGATCACCACAGTAAGTCTAGTTAACATATGTCACTTCACATAGCTACAATTTTTTTTTCTTGTGATGAGATGTTTAAGATCTACTATCCGTGACTTTCAAATATACAACAGTATTGTCAACTATAGTCACCATGCTGTACGTTACCTCTCTAAAACTTATTTATTTTATAACTGGAAGTTTATGCCTTTTGATCCCTACACTCATTTTGCCCACTCCCCACAGACCATCTCTAGCAACCACCAAACTCTTTCCTGTATCTTTTCTACTTTGGTTTTTTTGGTTCCACAAACAAATGGGATCATATGGTGTTTGTCTTTTCTCTATCTGACTTATTTTACTTAGCATAACACCCTCAAGGTTCATCCATACTCTCACAAAAGGCAGTATTTCCTCCTCCTTTATGATTGAATTATTGTTTAGTCATTAAGTCATATTTGACATATTGCCCATAGACTATAGCCCACCAGGCTCCTCTGTCCATGGGATTTCCCAGGCAAGAATAACTGGAGTGGGTTGCCATTTCCTTCTCCAGGGGATCTTCCCAACCCAGGGATCAAATTTGCGTCTCCTGCATTGGCAGGTGGATTTTTTACCACTGAGCCACCAGCAAAGCCCCTTATGATTGAATACTATTCTATTTATGTAGTCTATATGTACACAATGTTTTCTTTAACCTTTCATTTGTCATTAGATACTGGGTTGTTTCCATGTCTTGACTGCTGTGAATAATGCTTCAGTGACCATGGGGATGCAGACATGTCTTTGAGATAGTGATTTCTGAAAACCCAACTCTTATTGCTATAGAATAAAAACATGTTGGATGTTTATTTAACGCAATAATGAGAGAATCAGTGGTATGATAGAGCTAAAAGCATTTGATGACAGGGGTTTAAACTGCCCCTCAGAAAAGATGTAAGGAAGTTAACTGTTATTTACTGTCTTACTTTTTTTTTTTTTTTTTTGGCCACACTGCATGACTTGTGGGATCTTAGTTCCCCAAGCAGGGATCAAACCTAGGCTCACAACAGTGAAAGCACGGAGTTCTAACCACTGAACTGCCAGGGAATTCCCTACTTGTTCATTTTTTTAAGTTAGAAACAAAACTGACTAAAGTCCTTCAGGACTATAAAGCGATAACCTTAGGGGCCATCTTCTCTACCAGACAGAAAGCACTTGCTACTCTGCAGAAGGACAGCTCTACAAAAGTACATATAACTTCATAAAGATCAGGCCCAAACAGTAAAGAGCAAACTCAAACAAAGGTACAATCTCAGAGAATTCAGTCATTGTTTGGGTGGGTTTGGTAATGATGCTATAGTCTGACATCAAAAGAATCTATGGTCTTCCTTTTAGCTCTCTAAGTTTTGGATCGTTCTTTGTAAGAGTTCTAAGTTTTCAACATGGCTGACAACATCAGCTACTTCCCCAGCTCCAGCCCCATCCAATACTGCTGCCCTCCTAAGATCGGCTCCTCCTTCCCCTCTCTGGGCCCTGTGGCAGCTTCCTTTGTCTGGAAGACAACCCTCTCGCTTCCCTTCTCCTATGCTCACATTCCCAGCTGAGGTCATGGCCTCAGGGGAACTTTCCTAACCCCCTGGACTAGGTCACACCCACTATGAACACCTAAGGCAGCCTTCTGTTGGCCTCCATCTGGCACCTCTACAAGTCTGGTTAGCTACCTTGTTGTACGGTTTGTTGTTGAAAGTCTAGCTCCTTGACTGGAATACAACCCTCTTGAGAGCAATAGTGGGTCTGTTTCACTCATCAGTGGATAACCTGGGGCCTAACACAGAGCTGGGGCTTCCCTGGTGGCTCAGAGGGTAAAAGCATCCGTCTACAATGCAGGAGACCCAGGTTTGATTCCTGGGTTGGGAAGATCCCCTGGAGAAGGAAATGACAACCCACCCCAGTACTCTTGCCTGGAAAATCCCATGGACTGAGAAGCCTGGTAGGCTACAGTCCATGGGGTCACAAAGAGTCGGACACGACTGAGCAACTTCATTCACTTCACTTCATTCATAGCTCAGAGCCTGGAACAAGGCAAGTGCAGGAGGGTGGTCTCTCTCCAAAGGATCACGAGTCTCCATACCCAGGGGTCTTGTGCCCAGTTCTGTCCAAAAGCCAGGCTAATCCTTCCATATTTCAGGAAGCTCACGTGAGGAAGACAGACACAGAGCCTGCAGCTCCCCCCAACCCTCCCTGGCTGTAACTGCCTTCACCCCTCATCCCCATTTTGCTTGGCTCATGGAAAGTTTTCAAACAGATTTCAATTAGTTGTCAACATTCAAGGTTTAGGATCCAGAATGTCCGGTTCCTCTTGGAAAATCATTAGGCCCAAGAGGCCACACTTGGCAGGAGCTGAGGAGCAGCAATTTCCTGCAGTCTCTTTGCTGATTGAGCTGAATCATCAACTGCCGCCAACCTTGGTGTGGGCACCCAGCCCATGTCACACGTGTCTCTCTGGTATGAGAGCATTTGAGTTTTCAAGCCTTGTGCAGAAGTCTCCAAGAACCAATGAGGTCATCAGAAAGAAACACATCACGCTGGCTTCCCATCAATATACCCTGCCCACCTCACTCTGGGACCCTGTGATGTCCCCTCTACTGTCAGAAATCACCCGGAGGGAACCTCCACACATTCAGAAAAACTAAATCATCTGAGAAATTTAAATAGTTGCCGATGAATCCTCCACTGTATCTCTCAGTTCCCCCTTCCTCTTGGGAGGAAAACCTCCCAAGAATGTCTGCTTAACTTTAGTAGAGGAAAGCTTTTCTTTCCTAATAATCTGCTTTGCCTTGTTTTATTAGCAGATGAGAAACTCTGAAACCCACTCACGTTTCTTTTTGAGCTTTGATTACCAGGAAACTCGGTGTTAAATTCTGAGCTTGCTTCCTGCTACATTCTTTGGTTTCTTTTTTCTGGCAACTTGGACACTTTGCTCACTCTGCCCTACATCCTCACTTTCCTTTTGGAGAATTATTCCTCCCGCCCAGACCTCCCCTACCCTTACTCAGAAGCAACCAGGATGTCATATGTGTTTCTGACCCACTCTGGCCAAAGATGATGGATCCAGGAATGGACTCCTGGCTCAAGTCATCTGAGAGCTACATTACCCTTGAGATGCTGGATTGTGGAAGTCAAGTTTATATAATAGAGGAGCTGTTGGCTCCATGTGGACTGGGGTAGAAAGAGTACGGAGAAGACCCAACATGGGGGTGAAGAACCCCCAGCTCTACTCAAACCCAGCTTTATTTTTGCCTGTAGTTTCTCTGACACACTCCCACAGTCTTTTAAGAAATCCCTCCTTTTGTTAAAGCTTGAGTTGGGTTTCTAAATGTTTTAAAACGGTAAAGGAGATTATGCCATTTCTCTGCTGCAAGGGCCCAAAATTCTTAAAATAATAGTTGAACACTTTATTATACCACACAAGACCTCGCAGGATCTGGCTTCATCCAACCAATACAAACTGCTCTCCTTCCCTCATTTTGTTCCAGCCACAATCGTCTTCTTTTTACTATTCTTCAAACTCTATAAGCTCCCACGTACCTCAGGGCCTTTGTACATGCTGCTCCCTCTGTATGGAGAGTTTTTGTCTCAGAGTGTCATGTGGCTGGTTCTTTCTTGTCCTGTCACCTTCTCAGAGAGGCCTTTCCTGATCACCCAACATATATTTGCCCTCCACCCGACCTGGCCCTTTCTCTCTATCCTGTTTATTTGCTTCACATCTTTGTCACTCTGAAATAATCTTATTTGTTTGCTTGTTTTCTTGGACTTCATACAAGTAATTCTCAAATGTGAGCTCCATGAGGCCACTGCTGTAAACCCAGTGATGAGCGCACTGCCTGGTCCCTGGTAAGAGCTCAGCACACAATGGTTGGGTATATAATGTTCCTTGCAGCCCAAAGAGCCTTCCTTAATACAAGATATGACAATCCTCTCTTCTTACCCCTTTCCTTATGTGGTTCTTGAATTCCTCAGTCTTCAGTTTACTTGTCTTTGTGTATCTTCATTTTACTGGTCTTTGTGTATCTTCATTGGAAGACTTCTCAGAGCCCTTTTGGAATGGACAGAAAAATATAAGAGAATTTACTTACTTGTGCCAGGTATGTTTCCAAGCAAATATTAATTCATTTAATCCTTCCAACAATGATAGGAGGACTGTAGCATTATTATCACCCCATCTTACAGATGAATGACTGAGACACCAGAGATGGAGTCACTTGTCTAAGGAAACCAGCCTATCAGGGGCAGGGCCAGGGACTCGCAACCAAGGAGTTTGGGTTTGAGCTCACATTTGTGAGCTCTTGGCCAGTGCCCTCCTGGGTGAAGGGGAGGAAGCATCCTCATTCCTGGGAGGTGATCATGGGTCACATTCTATCTCCTCGAGTCCCTTTCTCTAATATTTGGGCTCTTGAGCAGGGCCCAGGAAAGCATATATTCAACCCAGCACAAAGCCAGGGTGAAGTGCGTCTGATTAGGACTATGACGGATTGCAATGAGACACTGCGGGATGATTGAGGGCTTCCTCTAATCACACCAATTGATATAAATTACTATGCCGGCCGCCCTGAGGAGCATCTGTGGGATTTACACCTCATTAGATCGGCAGTGCCAAATGAAGCAACAGGGTTGGGTCGTCCCCTCCTTAGAAGCTGTGTCTGTGCTGGGCAAAAAAATTGTCAAGGGGAATCAGAAAATAGGATCCAAACCCTCCAGGGGATGACAGCAACCATGCTGGAGAAAACAGAAACTAAAGTGGGCACAATTTTGCATGTGGGAGCTTCTGATTTGAAAACTATTTACACTTCTGCCAAACTCCTGCTTTAGCTCTTCTGCAGTTGGAGATTTAGCCTGAAAACAAGCAAAATCACAGCCTCAGGTGGTTCAGGGAGAGTGTTGAGAGGCTCAGCATGTTCTGAGGTTTGGGGACTCAGCAGAGGCAAGGATTCAGCTTTGTTGGGGGTGATGCCAAGGGTTAGTTGAACCTCCTCCAAGTTTCCACTGGCCACCACCCCCATTAAATAAACAATGTCAGGGAAAACGATACACACAATTTCAAGATGACCGCCCCCCTTGCCCCGCAAGCCCCACTCCTGAGCTTTGTGCAGTCACTCCCGATCCTGCCAACTCCTCCGGAGGTCTGCAGGATAAAAACAGGAAGGCAGGAAGCCAGGAAACCTGGATTTCCTTATTGGCTTCCGAGTGTGGAGGGGAGGAAGGGAAAGAGGCAGAAAATGAAGAAAGGGCACATCAGAGCCAGGAACAGAGCCCAGACTTGATTATAAATTTGGGAGCCTTTATGTCATGATGATGTTTTAGCAGTCATGGGCCTTTTTTCCAAAAACAATTCTTATTTAGACTGTGTGAGGACAACATCACAGGTAAGTGCCTATATTTACACTGCAGTTGATGAATGAAGTTAGGGGGGCAATAGTTTGGATTGCTTGGATCTGGCAGAAGAGAAGTTCTGGACACAATGAGAGGTTCACGTAGAGGGTGCCTAGGTGGACGCTGACCACACCCTGCCCAGGGCAGCTCAGCAGGAACAACTGTGACCTCTCAGGAGGACTGTCTACCTTCCTGAGAGCATAGTCTGTGGGCAGGGCAAGTGGAACAGCCCTCGAAAGCAGCCCTTAATGATGGCCAGCGAGGCACTGGAATGACTTCAGGGCAATGTTCTCTGCTGTTGCCCAAAGCTCCCCAGCAAGCCTGGGCTCTGGTTGTCCACAACAATACCCACCTTGATACATACCTGGACAATTCTGGTCCCCCCCCCTTCCCTGTCTTACGCCCCTACTTCCTACTAGTGCTTCTTGGGATCATCTTTAAGACCAAAGACCTTTCCTGCAATATTGGTCTCTGGGTCTGCTTCCTGGAAAACCCAAACTAAGGCAGTGTCTTTGTTCAATTTATTAAGAAGCACCTGTCTGAGAGGATGTGGTCTCAGGGGCACAGCACTTACAAACAGCACTCTCCAGTCTGATGAAGCCCAACACCACGGTATGACTGGCAGGTGACATGGAGGTTGGATTTCAGCCCCCACCTATTCCTCTGCTGGGTATCTTTGCCCAACACAGAGGCACTGCAGCAGGTACTTCTTCTCTCTTCTTGGCTTCAGGGAAGGAACAATTTACTGGAAGGGACAACTCTTCTATTTTTGAGGCATATCAAAAATTCCACCAACATACTCTTGAGAGCCTGAACATCTCTTTGAATTTAGGGCATGAGCAGAGTATGAAAGAAACAGTGCAGGGTTTGAGTGTAACTTCTCTGAATTCAAATCCCACCACCGTCAAGTCCTAACTGTGTCACTTTGGGTTCATCATTTTTGCACTCTATAGCTTCCACTGCCTCAGCTGAGAAAGGACACACAATTGCTTGAGGCATAAAGTTAGGAAGCAAATCGTGGGTGCACCGCCTGGCGGCCAGAGGTGCCCTTTCAGTGCTGGTCCCTCCTCACTCCTCCTGCACCCCTCCCTCCAAATAGCCAGCGGGGCTCACCAAGTGGCTGGAATTGGACTGGGACCCATGTGTATATGTCTCCAAGATCTGCTGATACTCAGAACTGGGTCAACCTCACGTTAGTGTTGAATGTTCGCCACTGTTAGTGCCAGGCTACAAAATGTTAATGAAAGCAGGCCACCAATCAGGTGATGGTGACAAAGCTCCTGTCCCCATCTGTTCTTCCCTCTGCCTCAGGCAGCATGAAAACAACTTTCCCACTACTCCTCTGCTGGGTGAAGTGACACATGAACACATGCCCACCAAGAGACCCAGTGCCAGGGCAGAGCATCGGCCTTCCCACTGATTTCTTGACTTTTATGTGTCACTGGATTTCTTAGAAAGTCCTCCTAGGTTTGGCACCATCTGAGGTTTTCCTCACCTGGAGGTGCTGAGTGACCATGAGTCCTGGGCCTCCTTACCTAAGCACAAACCCTGCCAAGCTTATTGTTTCAATCAAGGGAAAGAGCCAGTAAGAGCTGCAGAAATAAGACTCTGGAAGCCTGGACATCCTGGCAGCACCTCTTCTAGGTTCCCCATAGACCAACCCCTGGCCAGGCAATCTTGTTTTATCCCTTAGGAACATACATACACATATGCACACACAACACACATGCATACACACACACGTCACCTTCCAGGTCTCACAAACATGTCAGGGATCACGAAAAAATAAAAGGCATTGGCTTAAAATATTTAAAGAAAGACATGCAAAATCAGAATGAATAAAGGTTTAATTCAACATTTACATTCAGTTCAGTTCAGTTCAGTCTTTCAGTCATGTCCAACTCTTTGTGACCCCATGGACTGCAGCACACCAGGCTTTCCTATCCTTTACTATCTCCCAGAATTTGCTTAAATTCTTGTCCGCTGAATCGGAGATGCCATCCAACCATCTCATCCTCTGTCACCCGCTTCTCTTCCTGCCCTCAATCTTTCCCAGTATCAGGGTCTTTTCCAGTGAGTCAGCTCTTCGCATCAGGTGGCCAAAGTATTAGAGCTTCAGCATCAGTCCTTCCAGTGAACATTCAGGGTTGATTTCGTTTAGGATTGACTGGGTTGATCTCCTTGCTGTACAAGGGACTCTCAAGAGTCTTCTCCAGCACCGCAGTTTGAAAGCATCAACTCTTCAGCACTCAACCTTGTTTATGGTACAATTCTCACATTCATTCATGACTATGGAAATACCATAGCTTTGCCTATATGGACCTTGCAAACATTAGATCTATTTTGTTCATTGTCAAGTTTAGTTTTCATAAAGATTTTATTACATAAGAAGACATTTTGTGTGGTACCTGCTTTGCAAGAACTCTTGAGTATGCATGATGATTGCTTAGAAAGTAGAGCCAATAGCAAATTAAATAAGTTACTATTCATAGCCTCATAAGTTCAAAAGCAAACCTCTAAAATTTCTTTAAAATATATATAATACATAAATATATATATATATACATATGATATGGGTACATTATATGTGTGGTATATATATGTGTTATATAATGTGTATTATATGTAATATATAAATACATATGATATGGTTTTAGTATAAATACTTGATGCAACATATAATACAGGGTGAGGTTCTAAAAGTAAGAGTAAGTATAAGAAAAGAAACATCTTTAAATGCTCTGCTATGAGGCAAAAGTCACAACTGCTATTTGTTCTTGGGGAACGCTTTACTAGAGTATACCCTCCTGAGGAAGCCTGTATTTTTTCCCCCTGGAGACCTTCAGTCACTGGTTACAAAAGATGCAAATAAATCCTGCCTTATTATTTCAACATAGGGAAAGGGCCATTTTGCCCTTTAGAATTAATAAAATTCATGACCGGCAACCCTTATGTGTACATATATATATGCCTTCCTTGGCCTCTTATCCTACAAATTTGCTGCCATACCTCTTACCTTCTGAGGTTTCTGGAAGTTGGTTGGGTTCACAGACAACTGAACCTCTATCTCAAATCTCTGAAATCTTACTGCCTTTCCCCCAGGAGCCTGTGGGGTTCACTGGCCCTCCCAGGAGAGCCGCCACAAATGTGCAAGTGATCAGGGCCCCCATCTTCTATCCCTGGTTCTTGGAGGCTGCGCCTTGTGAAACTGCTGAGACTAGAAAGCCACGTCCTCCCCATCCTACCACATACACAGTTCTGCCAACCTCTTCAGAGCAAATGTGTGAAGAGGCAGTTAGCCACAGGTCATTAGCAGAGCCGGAGTTGAGGTGGTGCCAGGGCAATCCCCTCACAGTGGGCATCCCTCAACCTTTTGTTTTCATGCCGCTTCAAGGAGAAAATTGATTTCAAATACACACTTTAGAGCCTCTTGTTCACCCCATCGTCTCTCCAATTAAGACAAAAGGCTCAGGGAGGCTCATCTTCACTCTGAGGAAACCAGAGGCAGGCCAGGGCTGGGGGTGCCCTGGGCAGCGTTGGGCACAGAAAGGTGTGAGCAGTGCTGACTGGAGACAGATGGGTGCTGGGTTTTGTCGATGAATAATTCACACCCTCAGAGAGCCGGGTTGATACTTGGCATCAAAGAAGGATTCTTTCTGAGCCTGGCTGCTGTGCAGATGGGTGGGGGCTCCCAGGCAAAGGCCAGGACAAGCCTCGGAGAAGGAAGAGAGAGGCGGGGATGGAGCTGCATCCACTGACTGCTTTAGGACATGCATCCAGCATCTCCAGCACCTCCCAAGCTGCTTTCCCAGGCTGGGCAGCCAGGGCTGAGTTCAACATTTCAGTCCACTAGGCCTGGCTCTTAGAGGGCTGTTGAGTGAAATGAAAGTGGACCTTTTCCTCCTCTTTGCAAAGCTTTGCTCCTGACTCTCCTCTGTCTCCTGGTCCCAACCAGCCCTTGGGAAGCCACTGCTAGTCACATGTGACAGAATCCCAGACTCACAGAAAGACAACTCAATTTAAAAAACATGCATTCAAGTTCTGGTGCAGGAGATATAGCATCAACCAAATGACTAAAAAACAACTTCTTAGGGAGCTGTGGACTCTCTGGAAACCAGTATGATCTAGTCTCCTCTGTGAAAGAAAAAGTAAAAGGGATTGAGCTTCAACTGTTGCCCTAATGATGTGCCAGGAGCTTTATATCTCATTTGAAATTATCAGCACTACTCTAGAAATGATCAAATCAAGGCCCAAGGAAGTTTGGTAAGATGCTTCAGGTCACAGAGCTAATGGGCAGTAAATCTTGATCGTCTTCAAAACAGGTAATGTGTGTCCTTCATGAAGCCTCTCCATTTCTCTAACCCATGTGATTAGTCTTCCTTTAAAATAAAACCAAGTTTAGTTGCTAATACCAATATTTAATAACTTTGTATGCTTGTGTAAGGGACTCATTTTTCTTATCTGTAAAATGGGATTGATGGCACCCATCTCCCTGGACTGTAGTGATGATTATAGGAGATCAGACCTGTAAAGGCCTTAGGAGATCAGAGCTGTAAAGCCCTTTGTTCAGAGCTTGGTGCTGGGTAAGTGTTCAATAAATGTGAATTGTTATTATTATTAATAATATTTTCATATTTGATATAAACAATCTCACATAGGGATAAAATTATAACACACCTAGTAAATCACTCCTAATAAATGAATAAAAACTAAGTCACAGAAACTTTAATACTAAAAATGAAAGTGTACTAAGTCAGGCCTATAGAAGAACATATGGCAGTAATCATTATAAATTCATTAGGTGCTCAAACACTGCAACCTTTTGACTCTGATTGTCACAGCTTTAGGAAAGCCTAAGAGAAATTATAAACTGTCAGATGTGTATCTGACCACTCCATCCTAAAGACAAATCTGTGCTGGATGCAATGATTCCAGTGAACCCTGGCCAGAATGGCTGTCATGGGGCAGTGCCACGAGTGGTGCCTATCTAGGTGACTCCACTCAGAATTCAGCATCATGGGCTGAAATGCACCAGGGATTACAATATTCAATTGATTTTCAGTTATTGTGTATAATAGGTTTTCTACCTCCCCCTGGCCCCCGCCCCCGCCACCCCCCGCCCTATCTTTCTGTGCCACAATGCTGAGTCTGGGCCCACAAGTAGATGTGACTTTTATGGGTTGCTTCCCAATCCAGTGGGGTGGCTAACCTGCCCGCTTCTCTGTCCCCGCCATCAAAGCACTCTGGTTCCTTCAGCCATCACATCCATCCACCTGGGACATGCTTTTTCATTCCAACCTCCGTCTCCTTAATCAACTCCTGTTCATCCTTTCTTCCCCAATCTTCTGTGATCCCCACTGCCTACTTCCTTGGTTCTTGCTGCTAAGTGCCTCCCCAGAAAGCCTGAGCCCCAGCTTTGAAACGGGCCCACTCCTGCCTGCCCCTGTTGAAAACCAGACAACGGACAAGAAAGCGCTTTGCAAACTGTAAAGCTCATACTAGTCTTTGGTTCCAAAGACAGACTACTTCTGATCCTCTTCTCTGTGCCTTCTGCTCCAGGCAATACTTCCATGGGCCCCTTGAGTCAGCACTCCACACACAGAGAAAAAATGTTATTGGGAGGAGAATGAAATATGCTTGTGATTTAAGGATCAGCTTCGTGCCAAACAGTTTAGTCAGAATGGGGGTGAGAGTAGGCGCTCTGAGTTCTCTATTAAAGCCTCCTGGGGTTCCAGGTGATTATTTTACATATCAGGAAATTCTGGGCGCGCCACCCCCAATTAAAGAAGCAGATGTCTCCTCTCCGCGGCAGCTTCCAGTCTGCTACCTTCTCGAGCTCGGCTCAGAGCTCCATCTGAACCTCTCTCCTATAATTCTTAACTAAAACAGCCCCCTCCGTCGACTGTAATTAAACATACACTCAGCCATCGCTAGTTTGGCATCTGCACCTGCCGCTGGGATCCCCTTTCTCCAGGCACCTGCGCTCGGCCGCGCCCTGCCGCCTGGCCCTCGCCCGTGCGCACGCGTAGTCGCACAACCCCAGCCCGCGCCCCCTCGTCCGCCTCCCGTTGGCGCCGGAGGAACAGATGGAGCGATCATCCTCTTCATTCCGCCAGAAGGGCCCCGCTGCTCTGGGGGGAGTTCTGCGGTTGTAAGACACATAATTAGACACGTCAATGGACAATGCGGCGGATTAGAGGGGGTGGGCTCGCGTCACGGAGGACAGGCGTCCTCATTGATGTGCCGCACGCCGATCCCCGATCCTCGGCGCTCACACCCGCGCCCAACCCGGAGGGAGCAAGGGCCACGCGAGCGCCTCCAGGGTAGCGGGCAGCCCTCCTGCTGCATCGCTTTGAATTCCGGGCCTCCTCAGCGACATCTGAATTTGCTTTATCTTTTAAAACACCGTGCCAGGATGAGTTGTGCGCTAAAAATGACCGGCGCCTTGATGCCTCACCTGTCAAGTTCCCAAGCTCCGCGGGGCAGTGGGTCCCGCAGCTCACACGGTAGACAGACAGTGACGATCTCCACCGACAGCAGCGCGAGTCCCCCCGGAGGGTGAAAGAGTCAAGAAAATCCCTCTGGAGTGGACACACGCTGAGTCTCACTCTCTCCTCCCACAAGGAGCCAGGTGACCTTCAGTGACTCAGGCCACCTCACCAGGCTCCATGGGGACAGCATCTAAGGTTGTCAAGAGCCCGGGATGCAGAGAGGGAAAGATAAAATTTGGAATCCAAGGCTGTCCCTTGCTGCCCTGGGGGACATTAGGCAATTCACTCAGTCTGGAGCCCTGGTCTCCTCTTCTGTATAGTAAGGGAGGTAGTCTCTACCCTACAGGCACTGTAGGGTACAGTATATTTGAGCTGAGCTCTTTTGTGAAATCAGAGGCTCACTCAGAAAACCAGTGTGTCATTTGGGTCCTGTGGGGAAGCAGGAGCCAAGACATAATTACAAGCGCATCCTCCATGAAGGATAAAGAGGAGAGGAAACAGGAGTAGGAGCAGACGGCCTCAAGCAGAAAGGGGACTGACACATGTGAAAGAAAGGAGAGGAAGATTTGGCGGAGTGTCCCAGAGGGTCCGTAGCCTGAGAAGGTCTCAGAGCTATGAAGGCGAGTCCAGAGCAAAAACTGCCTATGCCCACATTGGGCAGCAGTGGCCCAGTGCTAGCATCTGGGAACAACCTGGGACAACTGAGGCACATTTGTGAACAGTGCTTGATCAGGAAGTGAAAGTGTGGCAGCCTGAAGCTGTCAGTTCACCATACTCCCCCGAAGGGTCTCCTTGGAGGGAGAGAACTGGTGTCAGCTGAGCTGACACCACCCCCCACCCCCCAATCCCCCTCGGCTATCCTGCTCCAGGGCTGGCCACTTGGCTGAGACAAAGTCAGCTAGCACACTTCACTGGGCAACCATGAATTATTCAGTTTCCCTAAACTGATCCAATCAGAGTAATCCGATGACATCGGCTGAGGATTCAGTTCAGTTCAGTCACTCAGTCGTGTCCAACTCTTTTCGACCCCATGAACCACAGCATGCCAGGCCTCCCTGTCCATCACCAACTCCCGGAGTCCAACCAAACTCATTGAGTCGGTGATGCCATCCAGCCATCTCATCCTCTGTCGTCCCCTTCTCCTTATGCCCTCACTCAATCTTTCCCATCATCAGGGTCTTTTCAAATGAGTCAACTCTTCACATGAGGTGGCCAAAGTACTGTAGTTTCAGCTTCAGCCTCAGTCCTTCCAATGAACACCCAGGACTGATCTCCTTTAGGATGGACTGATTGGATCTCCTTGCAGTCCAAGGGACTCTCAAGAGTCTTCTCCAACACCACAGTTCAAAAGCATCAATTCTTCGGCGCTCAGCTTTCTTTATAGTACAACTCTCACATCCATACATGACTACTGGGAAAACCACAGCCTTGACTAGACGGACCTTTGTTGACAAAGTAATGTCTCTGCTTTTCAATATGCTGTCTAGGTTGGTCATAACAGCATCTTTTAATTTTTGGGCTGCAATCACCATCTGCAGTGATTTTGAGCCCCCCAAAATAACAGCCACTGTTCCCACTGTTTCCCCATCTATTTGCCATGAAGTGACAGGACCGGATGACATGATCTTTATTTTCTGAATGTTGAGCTTTAAGCTAATTTTTTTCACTCTCCTCTTTCACTTTCATCAAGAGGCTCTTTAGTTCCTCTCTACTTTTCTGCCAAGAGGGTGATGTCATCTGCATATCTGAGGTTATTGATATTTCTCCTGGCAATCTTGATTCCAGCTGGTGCTTCATCCATCCCAGCATTTCATGATGTACTCTGCATATAAGTTAAATAAGCAGGGTGACAATATACAGCCTTGACGTACTCCTTTTCCTATTTGGAACCAGTCTGTTGTTCCTTGTCCAGTTCCTCCCTACACCACCACAGTTTTCTTGCTTCTTTCTCATCTTAATTTTACACAAGTCTGAATACAGAGCTCTAGAACCCACTGTTCCTGAGTACAGCCTGGTAGAAACCCCTCTTCCCTGCTCCAATTCCTTTGGCTTTACTTGGGTTCCAGGCTCTTCCAGCAGGGTTGGCCCTGATTCAGTGGGAGTTCAGAGGAGTGAAATTATTTCCAGCCAGGAAGAATGAAGGGTGACCTCCTGAAAGAGGTGGCATTTACATGGGGCCTTGAAGGATGGGTGAAATGCAAATCTGGGCAAAGTCACAGGGAAAAGAGAAAGCAGTATGCAAGCAAACAGGGGGAAGTGGGAAAACACAGCATGTACAGAAACATAAAGACAGTAAACTGTACAGTGGGTAAGGCTCCATGGGAGCCTCTGGGTTGCAACACGGCTCTTCTTTTCCAGCATCTCTAGGCTGGTGGTCAAACTGTTGGAGCTCCAGGCCAGATGGACTACAGGCAGGGCTCTCAAGTTGCTCAGCTGTTCCTGCTGCTGCTGCTTCTAAATGCTCACTCTAGCAAGAGCAGTTGGGTAAGGTCGTCCTGGAAGAACTTAAGAGGTAACATCCTATCACTTTGAATACATAAAATACCAGGGGCAGAGCCTTCAGCATGTGATCCTAGCTAGGACTGAGGCTCACATGGCCAAACTGCTGCTTCCAGTATGTTTAAGGGGAAAGGAAAGCAGATACACAGCCAGATTCTTCCAGGAGGTACATCCTTTCTGTTTGTTTTTTTCCCAAGTGCTCAGGCATCTGCTTTCACATTCATCCTTTTCCTCCAGCTTATCTTTTCACAACTTTGGAGAGAAGTCTTCCTTATCTAGGAAACAAATGGCCTTCACAGAGAGCTCAAAACAGCCAAGTCATTTATCTATTTGACATGTGTTTCCCTGTTTGTTTTCTCCAGCCTTGAGACAAGAGTTGTGTCAACTGTGGATGTCTGTGCCCCAGTCACTGGAGAGGCATGAATCAATTTCCAGCAGCATTTATCACTTGCTGCCTTAAATCAAGTCTAATCAATGCTTCCTTCATTTGGTATGGATTGAAACTATATATAACACACTCAGAAAATGGGCGGGAAAGGCAGCAGCTGATCACTAACAAAAACTGTCAGGGATTTAGATGGAATGATGTTAAAGAAACATTTGCAATCTTTGATTTGCTTTCATGGAGACACCTGACCAAACAGTCACAGAGATTTGTGTTTATGAAGCTTTAACTTCAATCTACCTGACAGGCAATGACATTACATGACAGATCATTTTATACAAGAGGATGTCTGCATCTTCAAAGATTTTATAATTAATACATTCTGAAGAGTTGGAATATTTCTGATAGTGCGACAACTATAAAGCTGCCACGAGTTTCCTTTCTATTATTGTCTTTCATTCATTTCCATTTCTTTTAGAGGTATCTCTTTTGTCACCATTGACTATATGGGTCAATTTCTAGTCACAAGATAGAAAATAAAAATCCCCTTATAACAAAAGATTTATCTAGAAGCCCCCTCTAATTTAGAATTTTATAAAGTCTTAACAGCTAAGAAAACTTGACCCTTTCTCTCCTATGCCCAATTCTTGGTAATATAATTTGATCCATGCATCCAAAATGGATTTTTCACTAGCAGGTGTGAAAACCACCCCCCAGCTGTTCAACCAATTTAGAATGTGGTAGGGAGCAGCCCTGTCTCATTTGTAAATTAATCCCATGCCAGTGAAAGATGATATCAGCATAGTCCCTGGCACCTAAAACCGATCATGCCCACAGCAAGGCCCCACATTGTTCTTCAAGGATAATGGGAGAAGAGACAGAACATAGAAAAATAGGTCAATGATTCCAACCGGATGAGGCAGTGCTGTGATTCACTGATACAATTAATATTTCTATCTAATCTGCTGAACTGTGCAGACTTTTACCACGAGCACACCTCAGAAATGATTAAGAGGGCTCTCATTTTCCAAGTGCTGGCTCCCCCAGTGGCTTGTTGTCAGGTAGCTGAAAAGAGCCCTGTGCAGCTCTGGGAATGTGACAATAATAATAAACCCTTGTGATGGTTTAATACTTTCTAGTTTATAAAGTGTTTTGAATATACAGTCTCCTCATCCTATAAGGTGAGCAAGAAAAGCAGTTGTATTCCCATTTCCAAGAGGCTTCCCCAGTGGCTCAGAGGGTAAAGCGTCTCTGCCTGCAATGCGGGAGTCCTGGGTTCTATTCCCTGGGTTGGGAAGATCCCCTGGTGGAGGAAATGGCAACCCACTCCAATACTCCTGCCTGGAAAATCCCACTGATGGAGAAGCCTGGTGCAGGCTACAATCCATGGGTCGCAAAGAGTCGGACACGACTGAGTGACTTCACTTTCACTTTCGAAGAGGAAGAGTGAGGTTTCGAGGTTGGCGTACCCCCGGCAGGCTGCTCACTCCCAAACTGTGTCTCTGGGACTCAATGCCTCAATCTCCTCAGCCCTGTCACCGTGGTTCTTGCCACTAAGCTAGAGCTAGTCAGCTGCTAAATCCCCCTCTTTGTGCTTTCCCTAACTTTTTTTTCACCATCACCCAGGGTTCTTGGAAATGCATATGGTTATAAGAGATCCCTCGAGTTGCCTGCCAATTATCTAGTTAAAAAATATATATTAAAAGCAGCACCTTTGGCTGTGTTTTGTGTTATAGACATGGTATAGTGCTCTTAACTCATCTTAAAGACAGGGTAATATAATAAAGTTTTAACCCTCAGCAAACAAAGACAGGGTAAGAGAAACGCTGCAGACATGGAATCTAAAATTAAAGTGCTCATTCTCTTTGTCTTTCCAACGCACGAGACTTGTATGGTGATAAGAATGCTTTGAGGATGTCCAGGAAGGATCACATTTGCCCATCCTCTGAGTAAGGGAGTCACAGATTTTTCCACCCAAGGTGAGTCTCACCAAAGTAGATCCTCTTTAGATTCCTAAGTAAGGACAGAAGTTGATGGAAAGAGAAATTTCCACAGCTTTAAATTTTTAGACAAGAGTAGATTTGTTCAACTTGACATTAGTAGTAGTAAATGAGAGGAATAACAGATAACGCATTTTCAAACTGGCCTCAGGTCATGTGCTACTGAGGAGAAATGCATTTTCAATGGTCATAGGGATTTTGAAGCTCTCCGGGAGCCTGAGAAAAGTCTTGAACACATTCTAACAAAGCTGTTACAGTGTTCAGGAGTTAACGTGCGTGTCAAATGGCACAGTCACCCCAACTATCCTGTTAATACAAGCTGGAATTTACAGTGGAAATACAAACACTCGCAGCCCACAGAGAAGTAGAATAAAAGGGATCATACCCTTTCCTGAAATAAAAATGCTACTGAGATTAATACATATCAGATTTCATTTCATTTCCTCCCCAAAGTAAATTGGTTTATTTCATTTGTTCATTCACTCAACAAATATTTATGGTGCACTGAGAATATGGGCTGATGATTCAGTGGTAACAAGACACGACACAGACATCATTCCCAAGGAGCTTACACTCAAGTGAGAAAATTCACATATAAAATATTAATGGAAGTTTATGTTTCTAATCAAGATGGAGTAACAGGGACTAGGTTTAACCTCCCCCCTTCTAATATAACCAAAAAAGAAAACCAGAACTAGTACATGAAGCAATGGGTTTTTAAGGTACTGGACATGAGGCAATGAAAGACAGTGATCCTGAGGAATGGAAACCAAACCCTAGGAGGGTAAGAGGGCCTCACCTACTGTCCCAGATGATTGTCCAGGCTGCACAGGGAGGGGCAACCCAGAGAGAACCCAATGGACTCTGCAGTTCAGGAGACAGAGCTGGGGACTTGGGGGGCCAGAGTCTACAAGACAGAGTATGGGAAAGGTGAGAGCTGTGGAGAACACCAGATACCAGGAGAGGGTCAACTACTCACTGAGGAGAGCCTGTCATTGAGGCTGGGAAAGAGCCATGTGAAAGGATTAGAGGGACCAGTATTCACACAGGTGTCTATTTTCATCAGCCAGACTGGAAAACACATAATCCCTGGGGCATGGGAAAATCTTTCCTTAGGACTGGGAAATTGTCCTAGATGGAACACTGTTTCAGACCTATATAACAAATTAAAAAAGCAAGACCCAAAGGATCAAAACTATTTCCAAACAACTGCATCCCAAAACAAAGCTAAAGAATACTTAGGAGAATACATATATCCAGCACCCAGTGAGGTAAAACTCACAATGTTTATCCAATCAAAGATTATCAGGCAGGCAAGGATGACTCATTTAAGGATTTGTATTTAGAATTTATAAAGAATTCTGCAAACTCAGAAATAAGAAAAGCAACCCAGGTCAAAAATAACCGGCAAGAGATTTAAACAGACACTTCACCAAAGATACGTGAATGACAAACACACATGTGAAAAGATGCTTAACACAAGTAGTCTTAAAATGCAAAATAAAATCACAATGAGATACCACTTCACACTTATTAAAATGTTAAAAATTGACCACACCAAGTGATGATACCAAGTGATGACAAGAATGAGAAAGAAGCAGGGCTCTCACAGGCTGCTTGTGGGCGTGTAAAATGGTACAGTCACTTTGGAAAACAGTTTGGCAGTTTCTTACACTGTTAAACATACACCTACCATACGGCTCCATCATTCCACTCCCAGATATTTACCTAAGAGAAATAAAAGCATATGTCCACACAAAGACTTGCACACAAATGTTCATAACAGCTTTATTTGGAACAGCCAAAAGCTGGAAACAACCCAAATGTCCATTCAATGAACTACTACTCAGATTTGGAAAAAAAAAAAACAACAAACCCTCAATACATGCTACATTGATGAATCTCAAAATAACAACACTGCATGAAATAAGCCTGATAATATTAATTACAGTTTGCTTTAGAACTTTGTTCTTAAAGGTACAAGAAAACCAACTGGTGTCAATGTTAGCTCACAAACAATGTTGTATATACCAAGGAAAAGTACAAAGTGAAAATGAAGAATTTTAATTCAGTCAATAAAACCAAATTGACATAATTCTCAATAACAAATGAGAACACTCAGGAGTCAATCCTCAGGTGTCTGCAGGCTTTCTCTCTCCAGCACACTGTCCTGCTGTCCAGCAGCAGAGTCTTTGGGCTCGGAAATCTGAACCGAAGTCTCCAGTTGTTCTCCAAGCTCCTGGATCAGAGGCCCAGATGCTCTGGGAGCCCCAGGGGAGGCCAGTGGCTGTCCTCGACCATCATCAGACCCCAGGAAAGTGGTGCTTCTACACATCCCACCATCGTTAAGAAGCAGGGCCATGCTGCTTTCTTCAACAAAGGGACCGAGCAAGGAATGCCCTGTCTCAGATTCACCGCCTCCGGGCTCCTCCTGTTCCGAGTCTGACTCCTCCGTCTCAGGTGATGCACTGCCCTCTGATTCCTCTGAACCACTCGTCTCAGAGCTGGAGGGTGTCTGCTGCCTGGAAGTGGAATGGACTCCTGCTTTTGATGTGGTTTCTTCCTCCTGGACCAGAAATGCTGCTGCCTCCAGCTCCTCCAGTTCTAACCCCAGCTGGGCCTTGGTTAGGGATGCTTTCTTTAAGGCTTCTGCAAGAGCTGCCAACTTTTTGGACCTTGAAAACCATTTTAAGAACAATTATTAGGACTATTCATTAACTAGTCTGGGGATAACAGGGTCCACAGTTTAAAGAGATGACAAAATAAAGCTGGATCCATACTTCACATGGCACAGAGGATGAACCCCCAAACAGATCAAAGATACAAACAGAAAAAAGGAAACAAGTATTACAAGGAAATGAAGGAGATTTCCTTTATGACCCCAGAATGAGGAAGGCCTTCCTATGATCAAAATCTAGAAGCCACAAAAGAAAGGCTAAGACTGATAAATTCAACTAATAAAAATAAGACAATTTCTGAAGGGTAAAAAAGTAATAATAAGAAAAGTCAAAAGGCTAATGCAAAATTGAGAAAAGTATTTGTGATTTATATCATAAAACAAGGCCTAATTCCCCTAATAGAGTTCTTAAAAGGAGAGATAACAATCCATGAGGAAAATGGGCAAAAGATACAAGCAGACAATTCTCACAAAAAGAAATAGAAATAACTCTGAAAATATATGAAAAGATGTTCAACAACTTCAGTCAAATAAAAGAAATACAAATTAAAGTCATGCTGAGATATATTTTCATTTATCAGATTGGCAAAAATCCAAACATTTGGTAACACTGCCAGTAAGGCTGTGGACGAAAGGCGCTTTCATTCACTGCTGGTGATAGAGTAAACAGTTATAATCCCGGTGCAGGAGAACCTGGCAATAACTTTCAAAATTGAAAATGTACATACCCTTGACCCAGCAAAACCACATCTGGAAATTAAACACATATGCTACAGGACGCAGGTCCAAGGTAATATTTACTGCCGCATTGTTTCTAATACTCCAAAATAAGAAATACCCAAATGTCCACCAACATGGCACTGGTTAGATCAGTTATGGGACAGCCAAAGGAAGGAATAGTCAATGGTGACGTAATGTAGGAGGCTCTTCAGGGACTAAGCCAGATATATTGTTTAACAATGACAAAAGGCTTTCTATATGTATATGCTGCTTTCTATGTTAAACACACAAAAAAAGTAAAGAAGCAAAAACATTTGAAGTTGCTTGTACACTTAACCATGAACTCTGGAAAGCTACAGAAAACACTAATATTTATGTAGAGGGGGCACTGCAGGAGTTGGAAAGATGAAGGATGATAGTGAAAGGGAGACTTTTCATGCATATGGTTTATTTTTAAACTTATGGGAATGGAATATCTATTCAAAATTCCTAACTAAAAAAGAAAAGAAAAGCAGTATAAAAGAGCAACAGAGTGCTTTTTAACTGAAAACCATCTCATGCTATTTCAGAAGATATTTTTGCTAAACTTATAACATTACATGATAAACACTATACTGAACAGATA
This sequence comes from Bubalus bubalis, assembly GCF_019923935.1. Taxonomy (NCBI): domain Eukaryota; kingdom Metazoa; phylum Chordata; class Mammalia; order Artiodactyla; family Bovidae; genus Bubalus; species Bubalus bubalis. The sequence continues at coordinate 28,879,690 of NC_059177.1, read as the reverse complement.
AACTTTTTCATTAACTCAGATGCATTTTAGTTGTTTTGTTTTTGAAACAATGTAAAGCATACTGCAGTTTTCCAAAAAAGATGTCTTTGCTGTTCTGTACAGGAAAATCTGGTGTGACAAGTGAAAAAAAGTAGCAGTGAGTAAAAACGGTAAGCGTGCTGACATGGCTTCTGTGTTTCTCTGGCTCCAAAGATTAAATGAGTTGCTCGAAACAAACTGAATGAGTTGAGTTCACAGGATAAATTCATTTGTCAAAGCGCAGTCCACCCCGTACTACTGGGGACTACAGGCTTCATTTCAATAGAGTGATGGATGGGGATTTTCATCTAAGTGCCTGGATATACCTGAGACCCCTTTGTCTCAAAATATTTAGCATAACAAAAGATTCCACAAGGACGCTTCCCCCACCCCCAGCCCAGGTCTGGAGAGTGTAATCAGGACCCAAAGCTCCACTGCAGTCAGTGTCCAAGGTTGGGTGGGACGAGGACAATGGCTGTCATGGATGTGCAACTTTCTCTTAAACGAGGAAAACCCTGTGTTTTGGTGCTGGAATTGCCGGAGCTTAGAAAGGAAAGATGGCCTGTGGTTGAAAGGAAAGCTTGGGTGAGATTCACTGGAGTTAGTAGATGATCTACCAAAGGGCTGTAACTCTGGGTAAGTTCTGGTGGGTTTGAGACATCTTTAAAAAGCACAGTGATACAATAAGATGTTTGCAATACAATCTACATCCATGTCCAAGATAATGTGGATGATATACATAATATATTTTGAAGGCTTGGGTACCGGTTGCCAAGGATCTGGTCAGAGCTAGTGTTCCAGTTTAAAACCTCCCTGCCGCAAGGCTCTGCCAGCCTAAGGACTAGTTCACTGTCATCTTTCTCACTAAAAAAAAGATCCTCTCTGGGTAATGACACACAGCCTTAAGAGATAAAGAGTCATGAACTTGGAAAAGAAGAGAATGCTTCTTATTAAATTATAATATCCAAAATAAAATTTTTTAATAAAAGCCTTTACACTTCAGTGACCACACATCTCACATTTTTAACAGACATAAACACTTTTGACAATATATGAAGGATGACGTTCCACAAACATTGTTGTAATTGCTCCTATGACAGACAATCCTGTGAATCAGCTTCATTTTCATCCCTACATGACAGATGGCAAAATAGAAGTTTGGAGGAATTGAGAGACCAGCTAAAGTTTGCCCCGCTGAGCAGGCAGGCGGGCAGTCAGGAGCGGAAGCCCACACCTCTGAGCTCTAGAGCTCTCTCTCCTCCACCACAGGGCCTCTCAGGAATACTTCTGAGGGCTCTGAAAAGGTTCCCATGATTTCTTCCCAATTTGATGCCACTCAACACCTTCCCAAGGAGCAAGTTCTCACTTGCATAAGGCCCAGAATTCTCCATAGAAACTGTGACGGGTCTCTTTTTAGCTCAGCAGTCTTAAAGTATACATCTAAGCTTTACCTACAAAGACTGCAGGATCTGAGGAAAAAATGTGATTATTAGTGAATACCACAGATATATGTACTCAAGCTAAAACTGTTTGGATCTTTATTATTGTCTACTATAAAAATATTACATCTATCACTTATAACTATATAAATTTGGAATTCTAAAGTTCCTCACCTGTAATTTTGGCTCTTTTCAGAAAGCATCCCTCACAATGCTGGGACTAAGAAGTGTTAACTCTAATAGGCAGGGAAGTGGCAAAGATGAGCCACGTGATCTTTGCCTGTTACCAGCTGAGGTAAATTCCTATCCAACAGAGAAAAGTTTGTTTCTCACTTTTAGCACAATATTATGTTTAAAATGATCCATTATATAATGTGTATTAAAAAATTGATCATATGTGGATTTTTTTTTTGTTCCTTACCACCCTGATTCATCTTTATTTCTTATTATCCCACTTTTACTACCTCAAGCTATCTAGTTTCTCAAATTTATATTAAACTTCTGATAGAAACTTAATAGAATAAGCACTTTGAACTCTCAAAGAATGCTAGGAAGAAAAAAAAAACTAATTAAAATTTCAAAATATCATTGGTATAGAATATGACCCAACTAATCTCAGGAATGAAAGTTGGGTTTGTTTCTGTTCAATTATTTGACACAGATAATTTAGCAGTCACTGTTCACAGAAAAGGACATTATTCCTTTGGAGAAAAAACTGAGCCATGAAAGAGTAGCCTTTTTGTTCTTCTCAAACATTGGCACAATTGGAGGTGGTTCTGTCTACCACTCCTTGTAAATTCTAGAATCTAACTGTAATGGCCTTTCCATTTCAGAAAGCACCTCATTTAACGCAGTTAGTGGCTTTTCACTGTCACACTCAAAACAGACCAGGCTAGGTCATGTCAAAAAGCCTTGTCAAATGACATTATTAGTTAGCCAGAGTGCTTGCAAAAACCAGGTACATGTGGATATACTCAACCGACACATATGTTGAGTTACTAGTTGTACTTAGAGAGTATATTTTACATCTAAGTGAAGAATACCTATCTCTTAAGATGTATTAATTATGGAGTGCAAAGATTCAGCATTTAAAAGACACATGATAGATCATACTAATGTCATATTTTAATAAAATTATACTCAATGCAGGTTTTTCTCAGATAATTTTTGGAAATGTAATCCTGCCATATTAACTTTAAAAAGAAGAAAAAAAAATCTTCCATTCTGTTTATATATGTGAAATAATTTCCTATTTGGAGAAATTTTTTTTTAATTAAAGACTGACAAGCTACAGTAAATCCAACTACCAATGAAGAGTAATAGTAACAGCTAAGGGTACATGCCTTTACTGTGGCTGAGCTGATATAAAATTTCCTCAATTATTTTATATTTGGTGACTGATTTTAGGGGGCAAAAAGGGAACTGTAACCTTATGAAACCGCCAAAACAAAGTGCAAAAGGAGCCCTGAAATGTAGGCAAAAGAAAACTGGGTATAAATAGAAAGCATACATCCTGTTTCTTGCTGTAGAATTTTGTCTCAAACTATCAATCAACTTTTCACCACTTCCTGCAATAGCAGGTCTACTATAAATCTCATAGTAACTGACTAGGTTTCATTTCCTCTGCCAAAACCTGCTAGCCTGCCAGCCATGACATACTGACACTAGAGCCAGCAACCGATAATGTAGGACAGGACTCCAGTGAGGCCACTCCAGACACATTTCATACTAGAAGATGAATACAGTGACTGGCTTTTAATTTCAAAGGACACATACACATACATACACACACACACACACACACACACACACACACACACTCAGACTCTTTCTGGGAACAAACCGTATATCAACATTCTTTTTAAAAGACAATGATGACAATGACATATAATCATAATTCCTTTCTACTGAAAAGAACCAGTTCCAAACTTCAAACCCCCCTGCCTAATATACATTTATGCAACCTGATCTAAATAAAAGGTAACGCATTAGCTTTAGGTAGAAGTTGCTGGTGAAACTCATCTCTGAACAGGCATGAAAGACAAATACCAGTTCATGCACAGATGAACATAGAACTAACTGCCTGCCTTGACTCTGTAAGAATGAAAAGCATTTCCAGCTCAGTCATTAGCAGAAACAACTGATCTTTTTGAACAAGAAAATACCAATTTAATGCAGAAAATACTGCAAGATAAGAGTTATTTAGGCCTCACTGAGTATGGGCCAATAAAATATTTTTTCATCCTATTTTCAACTTGACTTAATACCCTTCTCTGGGTCTGCATTATGAAAAACAATACCCAGTCCATGGGTCATTGGATCAATTTTCCCCAAAACTCCCTCTATTAGTTACTAGTAACCATCATAACAAACTACTACTGGCTGGCTTAAAACAACAGAAATTTATCCTCTCATAGTTCTAGAGGCCAGAAGTCCAAAATCAAGGTATCAGCAGGGTTGCTTCCTTCTGAGGGCTCTGAGGGGAGAATCTGTTCCATGCCTTTCTCATAGCTTCTGGTGTTGCCAGGAATCCTTGGCTTGTAGATACATCAACCTAAGCTCTGCTTCTGTCACCACCTGGCATTCTCTCTGTGTGTTTCTTCACAAGGCTGTCTTCCGTCTAGATGTGTCTCTTCTCCTAAGAATACCAGTTATACTGGATCAAGGGCTCACCCTACACCAATATGACCTTATCTTAACAATTAATTACACCTACAAGAACCCTATTTCCAAAGTCATGTTCTAGGGTTCTGTGAGAAGATATGAATTAAGGGGAGGCACTATCTAACGACACACTCTGTCTTCTAGCCTCTGCCTCACCCCCAATTCATGTCTGAATATATATGCAATATATATTCACTCATCTCAATACTCCCAAAGTCTCAATCCATTCCAACATCAATTCTAGGTCCAAACTTTCATCTAACTCTCATCTCGAACAGGTTTAGGTGGAACTCTGGGCATACTCTATCCTGGGGTAACATTTCTCTCTGTCCATAGATCTGTGACTAAAGAACAAGTTATCTGTTTCCAAACCACAACGGTTGTACAAGTGTAAAAAACAAAAATTTCCATTTCAGAAGGGAAAAAATGAAATGGATTAAAAAAAAGTTAACCAATCTAAAGCAAGTTCACAATGCAATAGGTCAAATTCCATTAGTTTTGAAGCCTGAGAATAATCCTCTGTGGCTTGATGCTCTGTCCTCTGGGCCCACCCACAAGGGTGGAAGCTCCACCTACTCTGGCCTCTGAATTCCTGGTTCTGCCTTCAGACCCATTCTCCCTTCATTTCCTCCCTTCTCTGCCCTTCTCAGTCCAGGCTGGTTGTTTCTCTGCTGCTATAACATTCTCAAAAACCTTGTCAGTCTTCTGTGAAAGTCAAGGGGATGCACACCATTAGACAAAAGAATTCTCCATATGTCCTTCCTGGATGAGCCCACCTCCATTCCTGACTTGTGCCAGATGGCTGAGTGGATCCAAAATTCACATGCTTAATCTCTTTAGCCAAAGGCCCATACCTGTGGCCCCAATTCCAGAGCACAGTTATGTGAACAGGTTCATGATGATGAGTGCATGCTCAGTCCTTTCTGACTCTTTGCAACCCTGTGGACTGTGGCCTGCCAGTCTCCTCTGTTCATGGCATTTTCTAGGCAAGAATACTGGAATGGGTTGCCATTTCCTCCTCCAGGGTATCTGACCCAGGGATCGAATCTGCATCGCCGGTGTCTCCTGCATTGCAGGCAGATTCTTTACCCACTGAGCACTGGGGAAGTGTGGACAGGCTGGAAAGTTTCCAAATCATCAAGTGCTGACCCCTTTATACTCAACAATTTCTACCTCAATTTCTCTTTGCCTTCTCTCATTCTACTCTAGTTAACAAGGAGAAACCAGGCTGCATCTTTAACACTGTGGAAATCTCTTCAGCTAAATACCCGAGTTCTACTCTCCACACTGAATGGCTGGCCGACACAACACAACCAAGTTCTCCACCTTTGTAACAAGAGTCACTGTTCCTCCAGTTTGCAGTAACAAGTTCTTTTCCATCTGAGATCTCACTAGAAGTACCTTTCACATTTCTGTTTCTAGCACCATTCTACAAGTGATGATATGTAAATTTTTTTCTAAGACTACAGAAGCTTTCTCTGTAGCTCTCCTCACTTCTTTCTAAACCTTGGCAAGATTCACCTTTAATGTCCATATTTCTACTGTTATCTCTTTAAGTAATCTAAGATTCTTCCATTATGCACACATTCCCAAACTCTTCCAGCCTCTACTGATGACCGAACTCTAAAGCCACTCCCACAATTTCAGGTATCAGTTACAGTAATACCCCATTCACGGTATGAAAATCTGTATTAATTTCCTAGGGCTGCCATAACAAACCATCACAATGTGGTGGCTTAAGACAACAGAAATTTATCCTTTTACAGTTCTAGAGGCTAGAAATTAAAAATCAAGGTGCTGACAGGGTTGATTCCTTCTGGGAGCTCCAGTGGAACAATCTGTTCCATGCTTTTCTCTTAGCCTCTGGTGTTGCCAGGAATCCTTGGTGTTCCTTGGCTTGTAGACACATCATTCTATGCTCTGTCACCACATGGCATTCTGTGTGTCTATTTCCTCACAAGGCTGTCTTCCTTCTGGGTGCATCTCTGTGACTCTTTTTCTCCTTATAAGGGTACAAGTCATATGGGATCAAAGGGCCATCCTACTCCAGCATGACCTCCTCTTAACACCTAACTACATCTGCAACAACCCTATTCCCAAATAAGGTCACCTTCTTAGGTTTGAGGAGGAAAGAGAGTGGAGATGCTCATTAATGGAAGATAATTAAGATGAAGAAAAAAGAACACTTAAAGTCGATCAACATAAAATAGAAGTCAAATTTAACAGTAAAAAGTGATTTTTAAAAGGTGAAGATTTCACCTTGAGACAAAATGACAAACTACAAAAATAAGTTTAGAAAATATTTAACAATATTCATACGTAGGTTATAATTACAACTAGGCACTAACTCTCAAAATAAACAAAGAATGAACCAAATATTAATTGTATTTGTAACTATTCCAAGAAAATTCTATTATAGTACTGTATGACACGTCAGGTTGTCTTTTAGAGCAGAATTGTAAGATAGTTTTTAGAAATAATCATGATGGCACCAGGAGTTCAAGGGCCTCTCAATCATGTGATACTCAAATCAATGCTTTAATAGTCAAAATGAAGACTTTCAACTACACCAGTACTGTAGAATTTTCTGCTTCAGTTGTTAATAATCCCACACATCCAAGCCTCACTGTCAGCAGTTCTATGTGTGGTTCAAATCCAGCTTCTATATTACTTCCTCTGCCTTTGTGAAATCCTTGTCCTTTTCCTCAATCTGCAGTTCATCTGTACTACATAATATCAACCATCATCAAGAGGTTAAAGAAAAAAAATACTGGCAGGATGAGTAGGGGAGATGCTAGGAAGGAGAGTGATATACTAGAATTGGGACTAAATTTATTAAATGATTTGATCAATAGTGTGTTATTTTTGTGTGCTATCACCAGTTCTGTTTGTAATTTTCTAGGTGTGGAAACTCTAAATTACAACTATTCAGAAAGAATGACCCCCTCACGATATATATGTGGTGTACTAGATATACAAACACCCTCCACACACACACACATTTTTAGAGCAAAGTAAAAGAGTTTATATTAAAAAAAATTGATATGGCAATTATACATACTTAAGTACAGTTAACAGTTAAATGAAGTACGTGAATGAAGGTTTATCCAAATCCAGAGAAGCTATCGTTTGCTTCATCACTGGCATCCACCTAAGAAGCAGACAGTGAGGATGACAAATAGATTAAGAAGGATGCAATGTCCATAGTTTGAGAGAAATGCACTGCATCCTGTCCTTGAAACCATTCTGCATTTATGCCAGACCGAATCAAACAGTAGACAGAAATGTTAAGTGTCATAAATTTGCCACATTTCCCTCTATGCCCCCCGCACCCCAGCAGAACTGTGTTAGGGAAATGTGCTTCATAGTAATCCCCAAAGCTAGAATTCAGAATCAATTTCAAAACTGGCCCCATGAAACTCTTGGAACTGTGCCAAGTCAAAAGGTCTCCCTTTCTACACCAGCAGTTGTGAAGTTCCAATCTGTGATCCACCTGCATCATGGGACAATCCAGTGGCTCCTTCTCGCCTCTCCACTTCCATTTAGGTCTTTACCTTCTCCCCGCTTCTTTTACCCCAACCCTAATCAGCTCATCTTGTTTATGCACATAAGAAAGATGCTTTAAATAATTTATGGTACAAGGCAGGAAATAAATATGTAATCTATCAGTGAACCCAAACAACTGGTTGAGTAAAACAAAGAACAACAACAACAAAAGACTTTTGCAGGGTAGAAAAGGATATGGGAAAATGGGGACTATAGGTCCAAGGTGGAAACACATCTCTTCCATCCATTTTTTTTCTCTAAAATTATTCCATGAAGCAAGACATTTGGGAGTATGTCAGACTTGTACAGTTCTGACAATATTTCTACCTTTCATCTATGTGAAAAGGGCAGACCATACTGTTCAACCACAGAGATGTAGTATTTTGACCTACTAACTGTTCAGATGACATGGCTATTTGGATTCCATTAAACTAAGTAGACGGAGAAGGCAATAGCACCCCACTCCAGTACTCTTGCCTGGAAAATCCCATGGGCGGAGGAGCCTGGTGGGCTGCAGTCCATGGTGTCGTGAAGAGTCGGACTCGACTGAGCGACTTCACTTTCACTTTTCACTTTCATGCGTTGGAGAAGGAAATGGCATCCCACTCCAGTGTTCTTGCCTGGAGAATCCCAGGGACAACGGAGCCTGGTGGGCTGCCGTCTATGGGGTCACACAGAGGGTCGGACACAACTGAAGTGACTTAGCAGCAGCAGCAGCAGCAAACTAAGTAGAGGTCAATAAACTAAAGGGAAGAAGGCACTAAGAAGGTGGTAGCAGAAGGAAGGTGTTCTGGTTGAAATGTACCCCCCACAAAGATATGTTCAAGTCCTCATCCCCAGAACCTGTCAGTATGACCTCAGTTGGGGAAATAGGGTATTTACAAACGTCATAAAGTTAAGATGAGGTCATACTGTATTAGGGTGAGCCCTAAATCCAATCACTTAGTAGGGACTGGTGTCCTTACAAGAAGATCATATAAAGACACAAGGACACACTAATGGTGTATAATGTCTATCCTCTTTGTGAATTATACTTTTTATTATTAAAAAAATTCATCTTTGTTTCATTTATAATAAATAAATTAAAAAAAAAAGACACAAGGATACAGAGAAGACCATTTGATAATGGTGGCAGAGACTGAAGTGCTGTGTCTACAAGCCAAGCAAGGAATGTCAAGCATGGCTGGTAGTTAGAAGCTACAGAGAGGCATGGGACAACTCTCTCTCAAGCCTGTAGAAAGAACCAACCCTGCTGAACCATTGACTTTAGACTTCTGGCCTCCAAAACTGTGAGGGAATAAATTTCTGCTATTTTAAGCTATCTAGTTTGCAGTCATTTGTTATCATAGCCCAAGGGAACTAATACAGAGGTGTATACAGGGATCAAGATCTTTAGAGCCAAAAAGAAATTAGAAGGCACCTCATACAAGTTCCTGATTTTACAAATGAAATAAATGATACCACCAAGAATATCAACAGCAGCAAGACACAGAAAAGTTTCCTTCACATAGTAAAATGCAGTGAATGATTAGTCTGTTTCTAGTTTCTGAGTCTAAAATGCTATGCTTTTACACTTCTACATTATGCTCATGATGTTCCCCTGTTTAAAACCTGCAATGCGTTCCCAGAACACTCAGGATAAAATCTAAACTTCCCCAGTGAAGACAAGGCCCCAGAAGCAGCCCTCTGGGCCTGTCTCCTCTCAGGGGGGCTGCCTGGCATTTGTTTCCGCGTCACTGTGCTCTGGAGCTCCACTCACCACCCTCTCTCTGTCCCAAGGACACAATGGTACGTTCTTTCTTCAAGGCCTTTGCAAATGCTCCCTCATTCTGGAACATTCTTCCCCCAAGTCTTCCTAGGCTGGCTCCTACTCATCCAGTTCTAAGCTGAACTGCCCCTCAGACAGTCTTGCAGAGTCTATTTAAAGCAATGCTTTCCAAGCTGTTTCATGCCCTGGGACACAGAAAACAGTCTCCGTCTGGCATGGCACAAAATAACTGTCCAGGCTGGCTCCCATACCACCTGCCATCCTGAAGGCTGAGGGGGCTATCATTTCCATTTCTCCTGAAAGCCACCAGTAGGGCCGTAGACCACCAGCTGGGATGCTCTGCCCCTTGTCCTCCAATTTCTTGCACACACAGTGAACTTGGCATTCTAAGACAGTCTTGAGGTCTACAGAAGCACAAGTTCTGGCTGCGTTTTCAAACATGTCCTTTTTGTCTCCACTTCCCCATCTTGAAAGCAGAAGGAAAATGACTGCTCCCAAACTTCCTAGCATCCTCTGAGGAAGAAAGACTGGGACAAGTGATTTAATGTGTTTATTTCTTTGTAAGTTTGTTCTCAATGCTAAGATTTTCCCTGGTTACAAAACACAAAGTTTGTGCACTGTGTTGTTTTCACAGTACTGAAACAAGAAAATACTCGAGTGCCGGAATGTTCACCACACACACGATGCAGCACACAGCTTTCCAAATTATGAAGGAAGTCAAGAAACTTTGAAAACTCAGAATATTTATCTGCTCGCAAGTATGCTGGTCAATGAAATGTTTTCTCCAATGTATACTGCAATGAATCAGTTAAAAAAGAACTATTCTGCTTTTTCTTAATGACAATCTCGTTCTACCAAATGAATGACAACCATGCACTGCCTGCTCCCTGGTGTGGGTTTTCTGGAATAACTAAATGTCTGACATATCACATAAGCTCTCTGCCTCTTCCCACACACTTTGAACCACAGTTAACATGTTCTCTAGAGAAAGTTGGGAACCTCTGCTTTCCAACATGATCAGACACAGTTACAGAACAGACCTCCTCACAAGGGCCAGTCACTATGCTAAGTGGCCACCTCCAAGGGCAGACCTGCAGCACCTTCCTGCACTCATTCTTACACAGAATGATTCCACAGAATGCCAACTGGCACAGCCTGCTGACATGATAAAGACAGCTCTATAACTTGTTTCCCTCTGTGGGGAAGCCAGACCCAGAGCTGCAGCATTTGTACTCAGCTTCTTCTTAGATATGATGCATTGGGTTTTCCTCAGTTGAGCAAACAGTTCAGTTCAGTCGCTCAGTCGTGTCTGACTCTTTGCAACCCCATGAACCGCAGCACGCCAGGCCTCCCTGTCCATCACCAACTCCCAAAGCTTACACAGACTCATGTCCATTGAGTCGGTGATGCCATCCAACCATCTCATCCTCTGTCGTCCCCTTCTCCTCCTGCCTTCAATCTTTCCCAGCATCAGAGTCAGGGTCTTTACAAATGCCATGAAGTCAAGATGAGCTCATAACGGGTATGGCCAAGAGATTCTGCTACAAGTGCCCCCAGAGAGACCTTTAAAAACTGATACTGAGTTAGCTGCTGCTGCTGCTGCTGAGTCGCTTCAGTCGTGTCCGACTCTGTGCGACCCCATAGACGGCAGCCCACCAGGCTCCCCTGTCCCTGGGATTCTCCAGGCAAGAACACTGGAGTGGGTTGCCATTTCCTTCTCCAGACTTCTCACCAAAATAACTCTGAATAGATGAAGCCACATGCAAAAGAGTACACACTGTATTATTTCAGTTATACTAAGTTCCAAAGCAGGCAAAGACCAATGGATGGTAACACAATGTGAGAAGGTACAAGGGACTTCTGAGTGGTTCTTGACTTGGGTGATACTTACACAGGTGTTTTAAAATTCATTATTTGTATATTTATCATCTGTACTTACTTAACAAACACAAGTTCCGGAAAAGAAGCCTGAGGCTTCTGAACATTTGTTCAGGTAAAGGGGGCAGAGCCAGAGAGAGAAGGGTACAGAAGGTCACAGGGATAGCTCTGGTTTCCTTGGGGCAAACAAGATTTCTAATACAACGCTACTCATCTCTAACTACTTTTTAAAAGGCCTGGCACGTTTTACCAAACACAAAGAGAATCTCAAAATATGCCTAGAGAAAGATCCATTAGTCATTTCTTTCAACAAGCATACTCTCCACAGAAAGCTGTTCTTTGCAGAAGTACACAGTTCACTGCAATGGAGGTGATTCCTATGATATTGGTTAAAGCACTGTCTGTGGGTCATTTCAAATACCATTTTTAAAGGCATCCACTCAGAGCCCCAATAGGACATTTGATCTACAGACCAACCTTAGTACTTTCTCAAGTAAGAATAAAATAAGAATGTGTATTATTTTTCTTTTTAATACTGTTTTCAAGCCTTCAGCCTTGATGGAAGGGAGTTTGGGGAAGAATGGATACATGTATATGTATGGCTGAGTCCCTCTGCTGTCCACCTGAAACAATCACAACACTGTAAATCAACTATACTCCAATACAAAATAAAACTTTTAATTAGAAAAATATTTCATCTTTCCCATTAAAACCCTAAAAACTAGCCACCAGGAATCTTTCTATCACTTGTATGAATATTTTCCACAAAGTGAGCAATTTTATCAAATTTGTGTAGTACAGACTGAAGCTTGCTTTCTAAAACATTTATTTATTTATTTGGCTGCACTGGGTCTTAGTTGTAGACATGGGATCTTTAGTTGCAGCATGCAAACTCTCAGTTGTGGCATGTGGGATCTTGCTCCCTGACTAGGGATCTAACCCAGGCCTCCTGCACTGGGAGTGAGAAGTCTTAGCCATTGAACCACCAGGGAGGTCCCCAGATAGTTTTGTTTTGTTTTTAAATGAGTAAAAAGCTTTATAAGTGTTAGCTGCTCAGTCATGTTTAACTCTTTGTGACCCCATGGACTATAGCCCGCCAGGCGCCTCTGTCCATGGAATTCTCTAGGTAAGAATACTGGAGTGGGTAGCCATTCTCTTCTTCAGGGGTTCTTTCTGACCCAGGGATTGAACCTGGGTCTCTCACACTGCAGGTAGATTCTTTACTGTCTGAGCCATAAGGGAAGCCCAAGGTTTGTAAGACTTCAGGCTATATTTTCAATTCCAATTAAAATTTATACAGGGATTTAAAAAAAAAAAAACTCTTCCCCTAGAGAAGGAGAAAAGACAACCAGATTCCATTTCCAGGTGCTTCATTATAATAATCTTCTTTATTATTACTAGTAGAAGAGAAGCAGATGGGAAAAACTTTTTTGGTAGACCTCTGATACTGGGGTTCTTTTGCTATGAATTTTTTTTTTAACAGAAGAGTATGTTTTACAACAACATCCGCTGTATCATCGAAAAAGCAAGAGAGTTCCAGAAAAACATCTATTTCTGCTTTATTGACTATGCCAAAGCCTTTGACTGTGTGGATCACAATCAACTGTGGAAAATTCTGAAAGAGATGGGAATACCAGACCACCTGACCTGCCTCTTGAGAAACCTGTATGCAGGTCAGGAAGCAACAGTTAGAACTGGACATGGAACAACAGACTGGTTCCAAATAGGAAAAGGAGTATGTCAAGGCTGTATATTGTCACCCTGCTTATTTAACTTATATGCAGAGTACATCATGAGAAACGCTGGGCTGGTGGAAGCACAAGCTGGGATAAAGATTGCCGGGAGAAATATCAATAACCTCAGATATGCAGATGACACCACCCTTATGGCAGAAAGTGAAGAGGAACTCAAAAGCCTCTTGATGAAAGTGAAAGAGGAGAGTGAAAAAGTTGGCTTAAAGCTCAACATTCAGAAAATGAAGATCATGGCATCTGGTCCCATCACTTCATGGAAAATAGATGGGGAAACAGTGGAAACAGTGTCAGACTTTATTTTGGGGGGCTCCAAAATCACTGCAGATGGTGACTGCAGCCATGAAATTAAAAGACGCTTACTCCTTGGAAGGAAAGTTATGACCAACCTAGACAGCATATTGAAAAGCAGAGACATTACTTTGCCAGCAAAGGTCCGTCTAGTCAAGGCTATGGTTTTTCCAGTGGTCATGTATGGATGTGAAAGTTGGACTGTGAAGAAAGCTGAGCACAGAAGAATTGATGCTGAATTGATGCTTTTGAACTGTGGTGTTGGAAAAGACTCGAGAGTCCCTTGGACTGCAAGGAGATCCAACCAGTCCATTGTAAAGGAGATCAGCCCTGGGTGTTCTTTGGAAGGACTAATGTTGAAGCTAAAACTCCAATACTTTGGCCACCTGATGTGAAGAGCTGACTCATCGGAAAAGACCCTGATGCTGGGAAAGATTGAGGGCAGGAGGAGAAGGGGACGACAGAGGATGAGATGGTTGGATGGCATCACCGACTCAATGGACATGAGTTTGGGTAAACTCCGGGAGTTGGTGATGGATAGGGAGGCCTGGCATGCTGCAGTTCATGGGGTTGCAGAGTTGGACATGACTGAGCAACTGAACTGAACTGAATGTTTTACAAATACATTTTTCTGTGAAATGATAGTTGATTTGGACATTATGGTCAGTCTTTCAAATATGTCCTGAAATTCAAGGAATCTCTTTTTCTATAAAAGACTTACATTTTTAATATTTATTATAAAGTCTTAAGATTAATCAACTTCTTCACTTTTTATGATTTAAGCTTCCAATTCACATAAAGAACTATTCTCACAAATCTTCAAACTTACCCTGGGACTTTATACATTGTTCCTGCAGGAGGTAAGCTATCAGATTATATCACTTAACTATCTCATCTTCCAGAGGCCATAATCATTTACGTCTCTAATTTGTTTCTAAATAAATTTGCTTCTTAAATAAAATTTCTACAGAAAATCCCTAAATCATACTAAAAGTGAATAAGACATCATCTGAAACTCTTGGACCTAGATGAGTTCCAAAATTCCAGTTTGTTTTACATATCAGAAAGGTGATTCTGGATCTGTAATATTATACTATGCATTACTTAACACTACCAGCAGCAATCTGTAATCAAATAGACTAATATTTCTATGCAAGATGTATGGTTAGTCACTCCAAGTTGAATAAATATTATAAATAGCCTCAGGTCACCAGATGAATTTAGGTCAGTCAGGTTTTGCTGTCCATTGCCCTGAAAATACTTCTGATTTCAGAACTTTGTAGGTTTCAGAACTGAGGAACTGAGGTCAAAGGGTGGTGGACAAGGACCAGAAGCAAGTAGACTGAGCTGCAGCTTTTCAGTTCAAGTGTCCAGGTCCAAAGTCAGTCTTCTGACAAATATTTATTGACCATCTGCTATGTTTGGTGACCACGCAGGTTTGATGGATGTAATGGTGAATATAAAACACAGTCTTTGCTCTGAGGATCATATCATCTTAGTCTGGACTTGGCAAGGAAGAAGACATCCCACTAGAGTGAAGGACATCTATGGGAAGGATCAGCCTGGGGTGCCCCAGGCATTGAAGAGACAGTCTGTTCCCACATATAATTCCACAGGAAAACCATTTTATGCCTTAAAATGAGGGTATGACAAAAGTTGACTTACCATTGACTACTTCAATGCTTATCTTAAATTTTTAAATATCAGATTCTTGGAGAGAAGCAATAGTTATTTCTTGTCTTCTGCCCCTTCTTTGTGAGTCTGTATATCAATGTTTACAGGCTTTATTATTCACAAATTCCATATTGGTAAATCTGACTACTTGTCGCAGTTTTCTGTAGCCTCAAAATCAATACTCCTCAGCCTTATGTAGTCATTCATGGCTGCACAGAGAGCAGTGGGCATCTTCAATACCCAACACACATATTCTGAGGGATGACTGGATGCAGCTCTGCCTTCTTGTTTCAGTTTTCATACTGTAAATACGGTCCTTCTTCACGGTCAATTTAGTGCCATGATTTTTGCATCTGGGGGCTTTTGTTGACAATTTTCCTGTATATCATGGCCTCCAAGTCCAGTGTTAAACTGTTGTCTACTGCCCAAAGTCTAGAATGTGTCTTATGAAGAAAACACATATTCTTAGATAAGCTTTGTTCAGACATGAGTTATGGTGCTGTTGGCCAAGAGTTCACTGTGAATGAATCAATAATATTGGTATATATGAAATAAAGTGTCTTTAAGCAGAAACACTAATAAGACAAGGATATGTGCTGATTGGTTGATGAAAATGTTGTGGCTAGAGGCTCACAAGAAACTAAGCCTGTATTTCAATGGTTTCAAGTTTGCTAATTGAGTGTCTGCAACAACTTCATATACCATGCCTGCTGTAAATGATGAAAGGTGACTGTAACTAGGTATTGGCCATGAGACTAGAAGAAGGGGGCAACCATTTCAGGTTTGGAATGGTGGTGACAAAGCGAAGACAGTGGACAAGGTTTGCTAAGAGGGTCTATTTATAAGACACCTTGACTCTCAGAACACAAATTCCAAAATGCCCATGGTTTCAAGTCATCTTTCCTACTTCTCTCTCTTAAGTCTTCCAGACAGCAATATTGATAAAAGCATGGAGAGCCTTCCGTGTGAGTCAGGTGCCACCAACTCCTCTGCACCACAAGAACAGATTTCTCCTAACCCCGATCCAGGCCCATGTCGAGACCAACTTGGTCAGTGGCTCAGCATACCACACTACATCCTGCTGGGCACAACCACCTCTTGCACGAAGGGAACAGACATAAAAGTCCACTCAACTCAGGCTTGGAGTACTCAGTGACTGATTTGGGAAGTCTTGGATTTGAAAGCCAGACTGGACAGCAGTGCCGACAAGCACTTATCTACAGAAAATCAAAATTGGGGAGGCTGATTTTCTGAATGCTCAATTATATTCTCTCAAAAATTACTTCAATTAAAGTGAAAAGCATTTGCCTATCAGAACATTCTCAAGTGGCAGCTCCCAGCCCATCTAAGGGGAATTTTAAAATAGTTTTAATAAGAGCAATTGATATCAATGACATATTTAGCTTCTCTCTTTAATAAAGCCTTGCTACTTAAAGTATAGTCCCTTGCTACTTAAAGTATGGACCAGTAGCAGCAGTATTACCCCCAGAACTTGTTAGAATTACAAAATCCCAGGGCCTGCCCCAGACCCTTGAATCAGGATCTGCATTTTAACAAGCTCCCAGGGGACCTGTTTGCTCAGTAAAGTCTCAGAAGCACTGAGTCAGATAGCTGTGACCATCATCTTCATCAGAATGAAGATTATGACCACCTTATACTTTATGGCTTCAACATCGCTGACTCAATCTGATCAAACACCTGGGAGGGTGGGGCAGCATGAGGCTCTCCCTGACTCCTGGGTCAGCTCTTGAGGGTGAAGCATTTGCTTTCCCTTCACAGGTTCTGGAAAGGGTGGCCTGACTTTGTCCTAGCCCTCTCTTACCTGGAGCATAAACCTGAATCTTCAGCCTGCAGCCACTCAGCAACCATGGCTCCAGGTCAAAGTTGCAAGGAG
This sequence comes from Bubalus bubalis, assembly GCF_019923935.1. NCBI lineage: Eukaryota > Metazoa > Chordata > Mammalia > Artiodactyla > Bovidae > Bubalus > Bubalus bubalis. The sequence goes on along the minus strand of NC_059177.1, from coordinate 28,862,767 downwards.
CCCTTCTCTAATGGCCCTTTGGCTTAAGGTTCTCCCTACGGCCTTTCTTCTAGGCCAGCTTAATCCTGAGGCTCAATCTCAGAAACACTTTATCTCTCAGCCCTGATTCTACAAAGCTAAGGTCAGCTGCTATCTTGTACAGAATCTTCAACCTCCACAGGGACCTCTACCAAGGTCAGGCTCCCAAAGTCTGCCCTGACCCCTCTGCTGTCCAAATAGCCCCAATCCCTTGCCTGCCTCCCCCAACCTCCACCCATTACTTCACCTGGACCCTGCTACAAGTAACTTCTACCTACAGGTCTCAATGAAACAATGTAGCAGGTGAATTTTTTCATTCATTCATTCAATAAACATTTACTGAAAGTACTATGTGCCCAAGGACTGAGCAAAACACATAAGGATCCTCATGTTCGTGGAGCTTATACTCTGCAGGAATAGACAGACAATAAATGTGCCACATGGTGTAAGTGCTACGGGGAAAACAGAGCTAAAAAGTGGCTTAGGAGTGCTAAGGACAGAGGACGTTCAATTTTTATAAGTGTTTAGACCTCACTGAAAGGTGACAAAAAGACCAAATACGCTGAACAGCCTCAAGTGTGGGACCTGGCATTACTCTTTCTTTATACTAATCCATTTCTTCCTGGCTTGACCCTCCAGCCCACAGAGTATAGCACTCAAACTGACTCCCTGTTTGCAGTCCTAAGAACCATATGGATATCAATTCCCATGTGGTTGTCTAATCTCCAGATATACAGATCATGTATCCATGCTTAGACAATTGCTTCTCCTACCTGGCTTCACCTGAGCCTGATAGACTACCTGTGCAGTCCCATGTTCATGGGACGTGACAACATGTTACTTTGTTTCTAAAAAGGAAGACCCAGAGGTTTGGGAAAAGAGGAGAAAAATTCTGCCAGAATTTTACGGTAATTCATGTGATAAATATAAGCTATATAAAACTACTTGAGGGCTCAAGAATGTATCCTTCTATAGCTAAATTCTCCCTGCTAAGAAACTATGAAAGATGACATAGGAAGACCTCATGCTCAGCCACCAGGGAAACGAGGGCAAAGATTACAGCAGATCTGTGAAGCTGGTATGAGTGGAGGATGGGGCATTAGTTCAGTTCAGTTGCTCAGTCATGGTATTAGAGGCACAATTAATTCTCCTTTATAAAAAAAAATTCTCCTAAGGACTGAGCAAGCTACTCTGTTGAGGTCTACACAATTGCAGGTTGGAAGGAAACTATTGAGCCCAGGGTCATCCAGCGGAGCTTTATGTAATGATGCAAACATTCTAGATCTGTACTGTCCAACATGCTACCCACAAGACACATGTGCCAACTGAGCACTTGAAGTGTCCAGTGTGGCTGAGGAGTTGAATCTTAAATTGTATTTTAATTAATTTACACTAAAATAGCCTTGGAAGGCTATGAATATAAAATTGGACCACATAATTAAAATCTAAAACCCTAATTTTCTGTGACAAAGATGAGGCCTAGACAAAGCTAAGACCACTGCGCTACCTCAACTTGGAGCATGAATATTCCACATGAGCACCAGACTGGAGGCTTTTCAAGCTGCGTTCACATGCATGAGCCCATATGATTCTTTCTTCAGCCATGCAGGCTAAGCTGGGACTCTTCACACTTAAGACTCTCCACACTTTACCATGGCTTACAGGCCAATGTGTGCCTGATACTAGAGGGAAAATCCGGGGGTAGCCTGGGCTTCTAACACACACACCTGCTGTGTGCTGGCTCCCAGGAAGCAGTGACATCAGCTGGGTACTCAGAGGGCTTATTACCCATGTGAAACAAGATGCTGGAAGACTGCACTGGCCAGGAGAACTACTGAAGAATCTTTCCTATGGGGGATGCAATCCTTGACCAAACATTTATGCAAATCAAGTCTTCCAGGATACAATTACACTTGGTTCTCTATTTGAGGGTAGTAACCATGACTTTCAAAAACTAGGACTCAACTAGTTTGTTGGACATCTCTTTAAAATCCTATGTTCACTTTAGCATCAAGACATACAGGCAAAAACTCTGCTATAATTAGAACTGAAGAGTTGCCAAGATGTCCAATCAGACCCAAATTACTATCTACAAAAATTACTGATTACTAAAAATAAGAATGAAAAAGTGGATCCAAGATATCATTTGACTAAATACAGGCATACACAGCACAAGTGAAACCCCCAGTTAGACGGCTGTGAGAAACAAACCTGCTGGCTGAACAGCATTTCATGTTCCTACAAGAACTAGATGCAAAAGCCTAATTATGGTTTGATTCAACGATGTTATCAAAACACTTCCCGCGTGGCATGAGAGATGTAAGTGCTTTTCTCCTTTCATTCTTTGTCAGGGCATCCGGGTGGGTTTTTTCTTGGAGCCACCTCACTCCAACGAGATGAATCCAGCCCCACCAGGAGCACTTGACAAAAAAGCAGGGTTGGCTGTCAGCAGGGAGTGCGAGGCTGGGCTTTGATTGCAGCTGAGCTCCCACCTGCTTAAAAAGGCAGCCGTGGAGCTTCCTCCTCTTGCTCAAAAACACAAGAAATCGGCAGAGATAAGCTGACAGGGAAAACATTACACAAATCGCTGACCCTGCTGCAGGCAGAGAAGAGCTGCCTCTGCTTGGCTTTGATTTTCTGGAGCCGCGCCTGAGGGTAGAGGCGGCTGGACTTTCTTCTTTCCCGGGGCTTCCCATGGCAAGGTGCGTGCAGACAGAACCCTAAAGAATACCAAGTGTGGAAGAAAAGGAAAGAAAAAAAGAAACAAAGCAAGAAGCCAGACTACACTAAACCGTGGTGGAGAGCTGCCATCAGCAGCCAGGAGGAAAGATCACATCCCTAGTGAAAAGCAACAAGGGTTTTACAGGTTTTGGGGAAACCACGCCAAGCCAGGAGCTCTGGCTGTGATCTCTGTCGTGCTGCTGTCCTGCTAAGTGAAGCAAATAAGTACGTGCCCAAAGTCCTCCTGATGCATTTTCTACTTCTATTGTTTAGTTTGTGTCCAAAGAAGAAAATAAGAGCGTGCCTACCTGTGTCCAGGAGTAGTGTTGGAAACAGAGCAACGAACAACCAGCAGCTCTTTCCTTGACACACACCATGACCATTCTCAACTTCATAAGCGACCTATTTGCTGCTTAAGGGTCATCTACAGTTTGCCTTTTTAAGTGGATTTAAAATGAGCCGCTAGGTTTACTGGTGTGTGCCTCATCTGTATCTAGCTTCCAAAACTGAGCCCACTATAAAGTGGTCACTGGTGTCATGAGATGTGTGGGGCAGATTTCCAGCCTGAGCAGCGCAGTAGTGCATAGGCAAGGCCTGGCTCCTGCTCACATGGAGCTTGCAGTTTGGCAGGAAGAAAGGACAAGGTCCTCTGAGCCATTCTCAGAGCTTGTATCCATGAGGCCAAGGTCACAAACTCTGCTGCCCTCACCAGTAGGCAGATGGAGTCACAAGAAGTAGAGGGGGTCTGCGGCAGAATGAAGACACTTGTCCCGCATGATGGAGACAGCTGGCCTCAGTTCCAGCCAATTGTCACCATGTGGGAATGTGGGCTCAGCAACTGCCAGAACTTCCATTATTTCAGAGGCAGCTGCAAACAGACTTTGACATAAAAATCTACCAATTTTTAAGTGCTGACAACCAATTAGAAGTTTTACAAAACTGAGTACCAACAGTGACCCAATGGCCACCTGCTTGCAACCCTTACATTCTGCAAACTTAGTTGCATCTTCCCACTGCTCCAACCTACTCTCAATACCCCAACACGTTCCCGCTACACTGGTGTGACCAGTTTGCTACTTGTCTCATTCCCAGCACAACTGTTTTAACTGTGGGGATTTGCCTTGCACACCTCCCTCCTTTTTCTCTGTGCCTGGTTAGATCCCACCCATCTTTACTTCCCAGGTCAAGACCCTCCTACTCCACTCAGCCCCACTTCAAGTTCCCTCTTCTCTGAGTCAATATCTTTCTTACGCCTGTATCACTGGCAACGAGGCAGGGATTCACTCTACCATCCTCTAATTCTTCTATTTGCATATCTTATCTCCCCAAGAAGACTAAATGCTCCATAATAGAAACCACACTGGAAATCCATCAATGGAGATGGAGTATGCAGTGTTAATGGAGAGGGAGGGTTAACGATCTGGAAGACAACAGGGATTGACTGACCACAGCAAGGTGGTTAAGAGCTTAGGTTCTGAAGACAAGCAGGCTTGGGTTTCTTCACCTCTTTGAGCTTCAGTTCCCATACCTGTAACCTGGGGCCACAGTAAAATGGGGACATAACCCAAATCATATAAAACCTGTGAGATTAAGAGCAAAAATAAACAATGGGACCTAATTAAAATTAAAAGCTTCTGCACAACAAAGGAAACTATAAGCAAGGTAAAAAGACAGCCTTCAGAAAGGGAGAAAATAATAGTAAATGGAGCAACTGACAAACAACTAATCTCAAAAATATACAAGCAACTCCTGCAGCTCAATTCCAGAAAAATAAATGACCCAATCAAAAAATGGGCCAAAGAACTAAATAGACATTTCTCCAAAGAAGTCATACAGATGGCTAACAAACACATGAAAAGACGCTCAACATCACTCATTATCAGAGAAATGCAAATCAAAACCACTATGAGGTACCATTTCACGCCAGTCAGAATGGCTGCGATCCAAAAGTCTACAAGCAATAAATGCTGGAGAGGGTGTGGAGAAAAGGGAACCCTCTTACACTGTTGGTGGGAATGCAAACTAGTACAGCCACTATGGAGAACAGTGTGGAGATTCCTTAAAAAACTGGAAATAGAACTGCCTTATGACCCAGCAATCACACTAATGGGCATACACACCAAGGAAACCAGAATTGAAAGAGACATGTATACCCCGATGTTCATCACAGCACTGTTTATAATAGCCAGGACATGGAAGCAACCTAGACGTCCATCAGCAGATGAATGGATAAGAAAGCTGTGGTACATATACATGATGGAGTATTACTCAGCCATTAAAAAGAATACATTTGAATCAGTTCTAATGAGGTGGATGAAACTGGAGCCAATTGTACAGAGTGAAGTAAGCCAGAAAGAAAAATACCAATACAGTATACTAATGCATATATATGGAATTTAGAAAGATGGTAACAATAACCCTGTATGCGAGACAGCAAAAGAGACACAGATGTATAGAACAGTCTTTTGGACTCTGTGGGAGACGGAGAGGGTGGGATGATTTGGGAGAATGGCACTGAAACATGTATAATATCATATAAGAAATGAATCGCCAGTCCAGGTTTGATGCAGGATACAGAATGCTTGGGGCTGGTGCACTGGGATGACCCAGAGGGATGGTATGGGGAGGGAGGTGGGAGGGGGTTCAGGATGGGGAACATGTGTACACCCGTAGCGGATTCATGTTGATGTATGGCAAAACCAATATAATATTGTAAAGTAATTAGCCTCCTTAAAAAAAAAAAAAAAAAAGACAGTCACATTAAAAAAAAAAAAGTGACATGATGAAAACTCCTTAAAAAAAAGAGAGATGATTAAAAAAAATACATAAATAGATATAAAGCACTTAGCACAATGCCTGGCATGCAGTAGTGAAAGTCACTCAGTCTTGTCCAACTCTTTGCAACCACATGGACTATACAGGCCATGGAATTCTCCAGGCCAGAATACTGGAGTGGGTAGCCTTTCCCTTCTCCAGGGGATCTTGCTAACCCAGGGATTGAACCCAGGTCTCCTGCATTGCAGGAAGGTTCTTTACCAGCTGAGCCACAGTAAGCTCTTATTATCATGGACTAATAGCCTGATTCAACCAATACCATTCTTAAGCAAGCATTGCATCAATGGAGGAACTTTCTTGTTTGCAAACTATTGACTACTTATTTTTTGTTAACATTCTCTAAACATACTGAATGTGTCAGCTCATCCACTTTCTTAATTTTACCTATTTTATGGATAGCTGAGGCAACAGAAAGGTTAAATGACTTGTCTAGGCTACCCAGATCTGAACCCAGCCAACTGGCTCCCATACTCTTAATGACGATACTCAATGGCCTCTTTATATATCTAATGGGAAGGGAAATCTTTCTGACCACAACCTTTTCAAATCAAAAGCAGGATTTCACTTTGCAGACAGTGGTTTAAGAGGACAGAGTGATCAGGGCTTGGTTTGAGCCAAAATATATTTCAGAAGTTCCAAGACAAAGCAATTTGCTTTTCTGTCAGTTTGACCAAGGGCTAACTGTCCTATAAAATGAAAATAATGAGGAAAAAAGAAAAATGCTTAGGAAATACTATAAAATTATAAATATCATTATAGAAGGCAAAAACTCACATAGATTAATACTAACAGAAAAGGCATTTTGCTGATCATAGAAAAAACCTGAAAAGGAATCAACAATGTTTTTAGCTCTCAATAGCCCCAGAGAAGACAGGAAAGAGGGAAATGCATCTTGCATAACTTTCAGAACGTGAAGAAGAAAAGTGGTGAAATCACAGACAGTGAACTCAAAATCCATGAACTGTGGGGCATTAGGAGATAAAGTGGTATCCTCAGGAGTTGGTGTCAATTCACGAAAACAGATGCCATCCCTCAGAGTGGCCTGAGCCTAGGAGCCCTGGGCAAAGACTGTGCCTGGGTTTTAAGAAGGCATATGACAGTACACAGAAGAACTGTACAAAAAAGAGCTTCACGACCCAGATAATCATGATGGTGTGATCACTCACCTAGAGCCAGACATCCTGGAACGTGAAGTCAAGTGGGCCTTAGGAAGCATCACTACGAACAAAGCTAGTGGAGGTGATGGAATTCCAGTTGAGCTATTTCAAATGCTAAAAGATGATGCTGTGAAAGTGCTGCACTCAATACGCCAGCAAATTTGGAAAACTCAGCAGTGGCCACAGCACTGGAAAAGGTCAGTTTTCATTCCAATCCCAAAGAAAGGCAATGCCAAGGAATGCTCAAACTACTGCACAATTACACTCATCTCGCACACTAGTAAAGTAATGCTCAAAATTCTCCAAGCCAGACTTCAGCAATACATGAACGGTGAACTTCCAGATGTTCAAGCTGGATTTAGAAAAGGCAGAGGAACCAGAGATCAAATTCCCAACACCCGCTGGATCATGGAAAAAGCAAGAGAGTTCCAGAAAAACATCTATTTCTGCTTTATTGACTATGCCAAAGCCTTTGACTGTGTGGATCACAATCAACTGTGGAAAATTCTGAAAGAGATGGGAATTCCAGACCACTGGACCTGCCTCTTGAGAAACCTGTATGCAGGTCAGGAAGCAACAGTTAGAACTGGACATGGAACAACAGACTGGTTCCAAATAGGAAAAGGAGTATGTCAAGGCTGTATATTGTCATCCTGCTCATTTAACTTACATGCAGAGTACATCATGAGAAACGCTGGGCTGGAATCAAGATTGCCGGGAGAAGTATCAATAACCTCAGATATGCAGATGACACCACCTTTATGGCAGAAAGTGAGGAGGAACTCAAAAGCCTCTTGATGAAAGTGAAAGAGGAGAGTGAAAAAGTTGGCTTAAAGCTCAACATTCAGAAAACGAAGATCATGGCATCTGGTCCCAGCACTTCATGGAAAATAGATGGGGAAACAGTGGAAACAGTGGCAGACTTTATTTTGGGGGGCTCCAAAATCACTGCAGATGGTGACTGCAGCCATGAAATTAAAAGACTCTTACTCCTTGGAAGGAAAGTTATGACCAACCTAGACAGCATATTGAAAAGCAGAGACATTACTTTGCCAGCAAAGGTCCGTCTAGTCAAGGCTATGGTTTTTCCAGTGGTCATGTATGGATGTGAGAGTTGGACTGTGAAGAAAGCTGAGCGCCGAAGAATTGATGCTTTTGAACTGTGGTGTTGGAGGGTGTTGGAGAAGACTCTTGAGAGTCCCTTGGACTGCAAGGAGATCCAACCAGTCCATTCTGAAGGAGATCAGCCCTGGGATTTCTTTGGAGGGAATGATGCTAAAGCTGAAACTCCAGTACTTTGGCCACCTCATGCGAAGGGTTGACTCATTGGAAAAGACTCTGATGCTGGGAGGGATTGGGGGCAGGAGGAGAAGGGGACGACAGAGGATGAGATTGCTGGATGGCATCACCGACTCGATGGATGCAAGTTTGCGTGAACTCCGGCAGATGGTGATGGACAGGGAGGCCTGGCATGCTGCACTTCATGGGGTCGCAAAGAGTCAGACATGACTGAGTGACTGAACTGAACTGAACTGATGACAGTCTCCTATGGCTTCTTTATGGATGAAAATACAGAACATGGGATGTATGGTTGGTTATAAAGCTGACTGGACTCACATTTGACATCACAGGTTAATTTCCATCTGAAGGAAGTAACCTAGTGGCAGAATAAAAAGTTTTCATGTCAGACTTGTTCATTCAACATGTATTCACTGTCTTAGATGAAAACACAGAATGTTCATTCTAATTCATTAAGTTTAGAAGCCTTACTAATTCTTATTCAGTTCCCCAGTGCCACATCTCATGCTTCACACACTAAAAGAGCTCCAAAAATGGTTACTTATTGGATTTCAGGAGTCAAGTTTACAAAGAGTGTTACAAAAGTAAAAATATCCAGAAAAGATCAGGAAATAGCTGGGATGACATAGCTCCTGAAAGATTTAAAGCAGGTAGACAGGACAAAACCAAATCCAGTAAGGTAAAAATCAAGGAAACAAAATTCTTCATAGCTGATACAAGAGAAGTTAAACAACAATGTCTGAGAAAAAAATCCTAAGGTTTAGGGTTAATGGTAAACTAACAGTAAGTAGTGTGTTGAGGTTTCCAACTGTAAGTAGATGAGCTCCTAGATCATATGAACACAAGAATGGTAATAAAAAATGAGAGCAACAGCTCTTTTCTACTTTCTGGCCAAACCTAGAGGATTATATTTATCTTGGGGGATGCTTTGAAAAGGTACTGACCCAAAAAAGGAAGGGAAGAGGTAATGACAAAGTACAGTTTGCTTTTTAAAAAGAGACCAAGAAGGGCAAAGTAGTAGAAATTTGGGACCGTTAAGAATCATTTAAAGGCAGAAGAGCCCAATCTAGAAGATTTGGAAGGGATCCAATAGCAATCCTCTAGATAAATAAAAACAGATACTTGAATAGAAAATGAATTATTCTGTATGGGTGCAGAATTAAAACTAATATGAAAAGAGTGGATTTCATCCAATTCAAAGGAGAACCTTCCATCTAAGGTGTTTCCAAGTGGAATCAGTCTACTCTTCCATCAGTCCATCCCTAGACATTCCAAGTGGTCCATGTGGGGGACTAGAAATCACACGCAACACACACACACACACACACACACAGAGTTAGAAAACCAAATTCAGCATCACTATTTAAATAATGTATCTTAATAAAATACACTTATTGCAGGAATGCAAGGCCCAATTTAAGTTAGAAATTTAAAAAATGTCATTCATTCAGTTGAGTTCACTCAGTCGTGTCTGACTCTTTGCGACCCCATGAACCGTAGCACGCCAGGCCTCCCTGTCCATCATCAACTCCCGGAATTCACCCAAACCCATGTCCATTGACTGGGTGATGCCATCCAACTATCTCATCCTCTGTCGTCCCTTTCTCCTCCTGCCCTCAATCCCTCCCAGCATCAGGGTCATTTCAAATGAGTCAGCTCTTCGCATTAGGTGGCCAAAGTATTAGAGTTTCAGCTTCAACGTCAGTCCTTCCAATGAACACCCAGGACTGATCTCCTTTAGGATGGACTGGTTGGATCTCCTTGCAGACCAAGGGACTCTCAAGAGTCTTCTCCAACACCACAATTCAAAAGCATCAATTCTTCGGTGCTCAGTTTTCTTTATAGTCCAACCCTCACATCCATACATGACCACTGGAAAAACCATAGCCTTGACTAGATGGACCTTTGTTGGCAAAGTAGTGAGTCTGTTTTTCAATATGCTGTCTAGGTTGGTCATAACTTTCCTCCCAAGGAGTAAGCGTCTTTTAATTTCATGGCTGCAGTCACCATCTGCAGTGATTTTGGAGCCCAGAAAAATAAAGTCTGACACTGTTTCTTCTATTTCCCATGAAGTGATGGGACCAGATGCCATGATCTTCGTTTTCTGAATGTTGAGCTTTAAGCCAACTTTTTCACTCCCTTCTTTCACTTTCATCAAGAGGCTCTTTAATTCTTCTTCTCTTTCTTCCATAAGGGTGGTGTCATCTACATATCTGAGGTTATTGATACTTCTCCCGGCAATCTTGATTCCAGCTTGTGCTTCTACCAGCCCAGCGTTTCTCATGATGTACTCTGCATAGAAGTTAAATGAGCAAGGTGACAATATACAGCCTTGATGTACTCCTTTTCCTATTTGGAACCAGTCTGTTGTTCCATGTCCAGTTCTAACTGTTGCTTCCTGACCTGCATACAGGTTTCTCAAGAGGCAGGTCCGGTGGTCTAGTATTCCCATCTCTTTCAGAATTTTCCACAGTTGATTGTGATCCACATAGTCAAAGGCTTTGGCATAGTCAATAAAGCAGAAATAGATGTTTTTCTGGAACTCTCTTGCTTTTTCCATGATCCAGCGGGTGTTGGGAATTTGATCTCTGGTTCCTCTGCCTTTTCTAAATCCAGCTTGAACATCTGGAAGTTCACCGTTCATGTATTGCTGAAGTCTGGCTTGGAGAATTTTGAGCATTACTTTACTAGTGTGTGAGATGAGTGTAATTGTGCAGTAGTTTGAGCATTCCTTGGCATTGCCTTTCTTTGGGATTGGAATGAAAACTGACCTTTTCCAGTGCTGTGGCCACTGCTGAGTTTTCCAAATTTGCTGGCGTATTGAGTGCAGCACTTTCACAGCATCATCTTTTAGCATTTGAAATAGCTCAACTGGAATTCCATCACCTCCACTAGCTTTGTTCGTAGTGATGCTTCCTAAGGCCCACTTGACTTCACATTCCAGGATGTCTGGGTCATGAAGATCTTTTTTGTACAGTTCTTCTGTGTATTCTTGCCACCTCTTCTTAATATCTTCTGCTTCTGTTAGGTCCATACCATTTCTGTCCTTTATCGAGCCCATCTTTGCATGAAATGTTCCCTTGGTAACTCTAATTTTCTTGAAGAGATCTCTAGTCTTTCCCATTCTATTGTTTCCCTCTATTTCTTTGCATTGATGGCTGAGGAAGGCTTTCTTACCTCTCCTTGCTATTCTTTGGAACTCTGCATTCACATGGGTGTATCGTTCCTTTTCTCCTTTGCTTTTGGCTTCTCTTCTTTTCACAGCTATTTGTAAGGCCTCCTCAGACAGCCATTTTGCTTTTTTGTATTTGTTTTTCTTGGCGATGGTCTTGATTCCTGTCTCCTGTACAATGTCACGAACTTCCATCCATAGTTCATCAGACACTCACTCTGTCTATCGGATCTAGTCCCTTAAATCTATTTCCCACTTGCAGTGTATAATCATAAGGGATTTGATTTAGGTCATACCTGAATGGTCTAGTAGCAGATTAAAGAAGAAAATCCTTAAAATCATCCCAAAAGATGAGGAAAATATGTGATAAAATTTGATGACCATTTGGGATTGTAATTCTTAGCAAAAACTATGAATAGCAGGAACCTTTCTTAACATGATACAGGCTATCTACAGAAGCCTGCAGCAAACACCAATTTAATGGTGAATTGCTGAAAGTTTTTTCTAAAAGATAAAGAGCAAGATAAGAAGTACTTTACCACTACATCTATTCAGTATTTTACTGGAGGGTCTAGTCAGTCTAATATGATGAAGGAAAAGACAAAAAAAATTAAAAGATACAAAGATTGGAAAAGAAGAAATCTAACTGCTATTATTTGCATTGCTATCATTGCCTATATCAAAACTGGGAAGAAACTGTATGTAAGTTGATAATAGACTTTAACAAGGTAGCTGGATACAAAAATCAGTATTAAAAAATGAATTATATTTCTGCATATTTTAAACAAGAAGTTTGAAAATTAAATTTTTTTAAAATACCATTTATAATAGCAAAGCAAAAAATAAAGCAGTAAATCTAGCAAAACATGTCTAAAGTCTTTATGGAGTATTATTATTCAATTTTATTAAAAGACATCTAAGAAAACTTAAGAGAGTCACACCATGTTATTGCAAAGAGATGAAATGTTTTAGTCTCCCCAAACTGATAAATAGATTCATAGCAATTCCAGTCAAAGTGTTATTCATGGAATTTGACAAGCTGATTCTAAGATACAAAGCTGCAGTAATTAAGAAAGTATGGTATTGGCACATGATAGACAAGTAAATCAATGAAACTGAAGAGACAACCCAGAGGCAGACCCTTGTATATATGTAAACTTGATGTATGACAGAGTGAGCACTGCTGGATGCATGGGGAAAGGATGGACTATTTAATAAATGAAGCCGGAATAAGGCTATCCATATGGGGAAGAAATGAAACCGGATCCTCTACCTCATAAAACATACAAAAATCAGTTCCAGGTGGACTAAAGACTTAGATGCTAAACCCAAGGGAATAAAAATTTTAGAAGATACTATATGAGAATATCTTTATGACAAGCAAATCAAAAAACTTTCTTAAACAAGAAACAAAAAGCATACCCCAAAAGGAATATATTGATAAATCCTACAACGTTAAAATTAAAAACTTCTGTTTATATAGACACTACAAGGAGACTGGAAGATAAACTACAAAATGGGGGGAAATGTTTGCAACATATTTAATCAATAAAGGACTAGTATCTAGACTATCAGAGAAATCTAAAAATCAAAAAGAAAAAGATAGGCCTAATGAAAATTAAGCCAATACAACAGACAGATATTTCACAAAAGAAGGGACATGAATGGCTAATAAATACATGAAAGGATGCTTAGATAACACTTGTTACCAAGAAAATGAAAATTACAAAAGAAACTTTCACAGCCTTATAGAATGTCAAATTTAAAATCTGAACAATACAAGTGTTGGTATGAAGGATGAGCTAGGGAATAAGTTGAAATAAACTGGTACAGCCACTTTGGAAAATAGCTTGGCATTACCCAGTAAAGTCTAACTGGCCTATAGCCATCCCCTAAATCCCAGCAATTCCACTCCAGAGTAAAAGGGCTTACTCAAAAAGTTGCACAAGTGCACCACGAAGCATGAACAAATATGTTCAGAGCAGGATTTTTCTCATAACCCAAAATGGGAACCATTCATCAACAATACAACACACATTACAATAGATAAACTGCAGTCGATTCACACAGCAGGAAAATAAACTATACCTATGTGCACCATCTTCCCTGGTGGATCAGACAGTAAAGAATCTGCCTGCAATGTAGGAGGACCCAGGTCAGGAAGATCCCCTGGAGACGGGAACAGCAACCCAGTATTCTTGCCTGGAGAATTCCATGGACAGAGGAGCCTGGGGAGCTAAAGTCCATAGGGTTGTAAAAAGTCAGACACGACTGAGTGACTAACACTTTCATTTTCTATATGCATCATCATGGATAAATAAAAAAAAAAAAAAAAAGAAGAAAAAACATTATGTGAGAATTGCAAGTAACAGAAGAACACATACAGTATGATTCCATTTACATACAGTTCAGAAGCAAGTGAAACTAAAACTAAACTTGGGATAAATACGATGGCAAAACCATAAGGGAAAGCAAGGTAATGATTAACACAATATTCAGAATTGTGGTTAGCAAAGGGAGGAGAGAAATATGACTAGGACTGCTTCTATAGGGTGCCTCTAGGAAACTGGTAATGCTCTACTTCTTAGGATTGGTGGTAAATATATGCATGTTCACTTTTTTTATTATTCTTAAAGTATACACATATATCTTATATTATTGTAATATTTCATAAGAAAATATTTTTTAAAAATAAACTTTATAAACATACAAAAGAGGCAAATAAGCTAGATAACTGAACCCAATAGTTCTATTAAAGAATTAAAAAATAAAAAATCCACAGAGGCAAAGAAAGAAATCTAACCATTAGTTTTAGCAGACCACCCCAAAAGAAGCTAAGTTCTGTAAATAGAGGAATTTTTCTAACAAAAGTCAACAGCCTGAGAATTATTTTTCCCAAATGTGTTCTCATCACTTCTTCAGCTGTGCAAGCCACAAACTCAGGCATAATCTTTTAAGATGTCTTTTCCCTCTCTCTTCAAATTCATTTTAGTTTCTAAATCCCAATTTCCTCGTCAGGTTACATTCATCCTTTACAAGAACCTTTCTAGCTGGTACAACATGCAATTCAGACTATTACCCTAGTGATCTCCCATCATGTACCTATGATCTTTTTCCAGCTTCCCACTGCACTTAAGATAAAGATTCTTAACATTCCACAGAAGCTACTGTACAGTCTGGGCCCTGCCTGAATCACCAGCCACATCCTGATCCATACACACGTACATACACCTTTTAGGTTTCAGACATTCTGGTTCCTTCAGTTTCTTGAACACATATAAAATTCCCTCCTGCCACAAGGCCTCTGCAAGTAGTGGACCTACTACATTCTAGGTGAAATCCTAAAATGTTAAAATTCACCACTTCTCTTAACTCCTGGTTGAGCAGATGCTCAATAATTATTTTTTCAAATCAGTAATTAACAATGAAATAACAAAATGATTCTTCACAGAATCATACATCTTGAGAAAGAACCTCTATCTCATCCCACTCCCAGATCTATATAATCATCCATTTCAAATTTCAATCATTTTGCCTCATAATGATAGTCATCTTTTTGTTCTTTCATACTATAGGTTAACAATAAGAAGCTCAAAAGCAAAAGACAAAGCCTCTGTAGTCCAAAGTGTCCAAGAAATATGTGCTACCATTGTGACAAAGGCCCTGCCTTCCAAGTCAGGCTTCTCTCTCCCCACTAAGCAAACAGAACATACAACTAAAGCAGGAAGGGACCATTTCATAGCTAGCATAAATCTCAAGCTCCAAAAGTTGAGTTTCTATGTCTTCAACTAAGTTCAAGCAATTGACAGAGCCTGACTGGAGTCCCTGAACCTCAACTCCAGTTTCTTAGCCGAAATAACCCCCTCCCAGCCATAATTCAGGCTGAGAATAAATATACTGCTTCCCTTTGGAAACAAGGATGGTTGTTCCTCTAAACTTCAGACCATTATTTTAAAAAGTTTGGTACCCACAAAACATGATTTTTGCTGCTGCTGCTAAGTCACTTCAGTCGTGTCCAACTCTGTGTGACCCCATAGACAGTAGCCCACCAGGCTCCCCCGTCCCTGGGATTCTGCAGGCAAGAACACTGGAGTGGGTTGACATTTCCTTCTCCAATGCATGAAAGTAAAAAGTGAACGTGAAGTCGCTCAGCCATGTCCGACCCTCAGCGACCCCATGGACTTCGGCCTTCCAGGCTCCTCCATCCATGGGATTTTCCAGGCAAGAGTACTGGAGTGGGATGCCATTGCCTTCTCCTGATTTTTGCTACTGCTCCATATATTAAATATTAGTGAAGCTTAATATTTTTCTTAATAAACACAGATCTATACAGTTTTCCTGCACGCTAAAGACTGTTTTATGCTCTCCATGGCCTAAGATCACCTCACTTTGGAGGTGACTGCAATAGATTTGGAAAATAAACATCTAAATTGTAACCACAATTTTATAGTATTAGAAAACTATGCACGAAAAAGAGATAAGATAAACATAAAATAAAAATAGAAAACAGTACTCTTCATGAAAATACTACATCATTTTAACAAAAGCAGAAGTTTCTATGAGGAAATGACAACACAAGCATGGAAAAGCTGACACTTTCCTTAGTGTAAACCTTCTAAAAGGCCACACTGAGTGAAAACATCTAGAAATGGATCAGGAATTTGCTGAAACCCATCCGTTTAAAAAAGAATCTGTCAAATTCTTTCAATGCTCTATTAATATCTATGATTTACAAGATAAACACTATTTCCTGGACTGTTTAAACTGAGAACAGCAAATAATCAATGATAAAATTATCTACAATAAATGTTATACATCACTTACAATTGAGGAATAAACTTCAGAGGCCCTTTTCCAACATCATTTCCCATCCCAGGCACAATACTCTCTAAAGCTCTATTTATAATTTTCCCAGCTTCTATTTATTCAGGAAAGTAGTCAGAGCAGGAAATGGGACCAGTCAAATGATCACAATCAATCTCATCACCTTCACAACATGCTGTGAATGTAATTAATCCTCTATTTATTTAGGGGACTTCACACCCCTTACATTAAGACAGCAACTCCCTGTTGGCTTAGGTTGAGATAATTATGTTATAACAAGGATTGGGTTTCAATCATATTTGGCAGAAGAAAAAGGAAACTGTACTTGAAGTTGTCAGTTTTTTTAAAAAAGCTTTCTTGTGACTCCATTCAAAGGACGCTCTTGACAAAGCTCTTCTTAAACAGAGCACTTTCTAAGTACGATAACCACACATACACCACATTAATCAATGTAAGCCTCTTCTCTGAATGAGATGTGAAGACCATCCAAGCACAGGGAAAATTCTATCTGAAGCAGAAAATACTGGTTTACAAAAGCTGACTACATCAATCCCCACCTAAACTCACTTGATCCTGCAGATGTTCTCCACTGAGAATCCTCCCAAGACCTTTGACATGCAAAAAGTACATTAGAGCAAGGGAGGTGAAGGAAAATACCAATTTGCTCACACAGTAGCTAATTATACTCCCTGAAAAGCCAGGGCTCCAGCAAGCCAAAACCAAGGATTTGAGAAGTCTGAAGCCAAGTATCCAGAAATGAAACGTGTAAGGACAGAGACAAAAACCAAACACAGCCACCCAGCTATAGCTCTTGAATGGGCATGACACACACAAACCTCCATGTAGCAATAAATGCAGGCACTTTCCGGTCTGGGAGCTGCCAAGTCACCCCTGCAAGTTTCTTTTTTACAAGAACTTGTATTCACACTTTCTCCACTAAATCTTCCACCTTTAGAAAATCAGTAAGAAAATATAAAGTCTTACTTTATTTTTACAAATCTGTTCTATTTTTATTAATCTAGCAAAATCACAATACCCACAGTACAGGTAGAAGTAAAAATGATAAATGAATTATGTCTTCAAATTTCTAAAAATTCTCCCCTGCCAAACATATTTTTTTCCCAAGGTCTGGATTATAATGTTTGTATGTATTAAGCCCCTCAGGTAAATCTTAACATATCTCAATAATATTTTATTGCCTTTTGATAACATTTAAGCTCTTGAAAAAACAAAACAGGCAAGAAACAGAGCTTAACTGATCTGAGTTCCCATTCTTAGTAAAAATCAAAACAAAATGTGATATCCTGAAATAGGAAAAGGATGTTAGTTAAGAAGTAGGAAAATCTAAATAAATCGATGGGCTTTAGCTAACAGTAATGTATCAATAATGGTTCTTTGCGACAAATGACCATACGGATATAAAAAGTTAATTATAGGGGAAACTGAGTCTGGGACATCTGGGAACTCTCTAAACCATATTCATAATTTTTCTGTAAATCTAAAACTATTCCAAAATAAAAAGGCTACTTAAAAAAAAAAAAAAAGGATATTACAAATTTTAAAAAACAAGCAAAAACAACAACAACAAAAAGCTCCACAAACCTTGGAATAGTCAGATACAGGATTCTTTGACAAGTTTTCTCAATGTATATAGTTACAGGGAGCATTCGTATCTTTACAAAGGGTTATTTTGACCTGAAATCTTTAGGAACATTCATAATCCCATGACTCACTGGCACATTTCTTGTTAGAGAAATCTAATGAAGAGCAGCAGTCCCCAGTGGGCATTGCTGAACTACTGGTGATAAGGTGAAGAACCATTAAGTAAATCCTTTCTATATGAAACCTCACGGAAGGGCTACAAGTGAATGGAGATTGGCATGTACTAATCTTTTCTTATGGAGATAAAACCCACTCCCATCCAGGATGAATTTGTGGATTTAATTAAAAATAAACAGTAAAACTGAAGAGCAACTTGACAGGCCAGAATAAGCACCTTACAAGAATGATTTCAATTCAAGGGAGGTTTAACTTGCTTGAAATTCTGCACAATTGTTTCTTGAAATTTCTACATGCTAATCATTAGCAGCTAATGTAACACTTAACATTGTACCATTTGTCAGAGAAGTAACTTCCCCTGAAGAACTGAAACCACCTAGAGTGCCTGATTATCATTTGGTTATGCCTGAATTAAACAGACCTCTGAAATCAGCTGCAACACTGTATTTTTATTATGATTATCAGTGACATGGGCAGCAGGGCTCTCCCTCAGCTATGGCTCAGATAGGTGTCATGAAATTACAGCAGTCCTCTTCGGTGCCACACATGCACCACACCCTGCTCTGAGAAAGGCCACTCACTAGTGACAAAGTGGGCCCTGGGACTATGTGTATACCACTTTAGGGGGCACATGCGCACTGTCATCAAGGCAACTAGACCAGAACACTGACCCACACTGGATCAACCACATGCTCCTCCCTTGGAATCATAAGCAAGGGACTCTAGTCCATCTCTACTGAAACTAGGCACATGGAAACTCAGAGCAGTGGAAAAGCCACTCTCCTTCTCGTGCATCAAGGAAGAAGAGCAGCAAGGACTTACAGAAAGAAGCAACATGAGGGACACAGGTCACCAGAAAGTCAGCCAACTGTTGTACTTTGTGCCTTGAGCTCAGGGGTCCAACTGCACTGCCAGCACCTGGGTCCCGGAAGATAACCGAAAGCCTTCTGATAACGTCCCCATTTTTACTATAAAAGTCTGAGTGGGTTTCTTGTTTGTAACCAAGCGATTTTTAAGTAAAAATACTGTTGTAGTCTCCAGACACTGAAGGGAGAAATAAAGGTTTCATATCTGGCCCTGTTACTAAAACGCTGGGACCCCAGGCTAACTGCAGACTCTCTTATTCAATAATAAGGGACACTAAGGGACAGATAAAACTTGTGATCCAAAAGCAAAAATGCCTCACATCCATTCTTGCCCTTCAATGCACCAGAGCTACAACCAGGAAATCTATTCTCCATGTTGCTTACATGTTTAACTTATCTACTCCTCTGCATGATGCTGTTTGCCAGCCTGGAATGCACCCGCTCCTGACTATTATTATACTCATATGTGAAACAGTGCTGTGCAACCAGATACCATTTTTTATGTTTTGCTATTAATTCACATCCTTTCTTTGTCCAACTCTTCTCCATACATCTTTTCCAGCTGTGATCCAAATGTTCCTGACTCTTTTTTCATGGATACTCCTTAGAGATCTCAAATCAACATTTTAAAAACTGAACTCATCTCACCTCCCTTCTCCTCCATCCTATACCCTTCTCCAATATGATTTAATTTCAGCAAATGCACCTCCAACCACCTGGTTTACTGGCCAAGTCAAAATTCAGATCTCATCTTTGACTCCCCCACTTCTCACTGTTGCCTGAGATCCAATTCTTACTTGGTCCTCTCTCATCTACCCCTGCCCACTCGTCTCCTGCCCCACTCTCACTGCCCTCACTCAGGCTACAACTGCCTTTTGCTTCCATCACCTTTTCTTCTGAAATCAGCCTTTCCAGCTTGAATCTGAGCTCTGCTCCTATGCCAGTTCATTCCCCACAATGTGACCTGATGGACCCTCCCAGAATCTAAATCTCACCATGTCACTCACATACATACCCCAGCACTTAAACTCTTCAGATTCTCCACGCTATTCCAGGATAAATTTCAAACATCTTCATGTGGCTAAGGCTATATAAGAATCAGCCTTATTTCTTTCTTCTCATTCCTGTACCAACAGTCAATTAACCTGAGCTTTCAAGCTCTTTAAAAGGTCCATATTCTTTTGCCTCTATTGTCTGAAATACTCTCCATACCTGCTTCCCCATCTGCATCCGACCATCCCCTACTGACCTTTCAGCTCTCAGCTTCAACTCTTCCTTCTGGAAGCGGTTTCCGAGACCTTAAGACTAGGCATGTGGCCTTCTAGGTGGTTCCACAGCACCCATACTTTCCCACTGCAGCCGCTATTTGGCTACAGAATAATATTCCCCTTATATCTGTGTTTCCTGCTAGAAGGTCAGCTGCAACGTGGCGTGTCTCATGTTCACCAGAGTGGCTCTATCACCTCAGTTCCTGGCACATGGTAGGGCTTGATAATTAGTGATTAAAAAAATAATTCCACTTTTACATCCAATGCTGATGGTTTACCTCTGCATCAGTTACCACCATTCCCATGGCTTTTGGCAGATAAACCAGGAACAAGAGAAAGCCAGAAGGAAGAGATCTACACTCTTCTCAGGAACATAATTCTTTTCCCTACCAAAACACACACACAGAGGAAGCAACCAAAGCAGTATGAAGCAATGTAAGGTTTTAAGTTTTCTAAAATTTTAAGATTTTAGTGCAGAAATAGCTTAAGTTTATTCACAATTGAGGAAATGTTACTGAAATGCCAGTCTGTGTGTCTGATACACAGTGAGGCCAAACAATGCCAAAACATCAGAGTTTACAGGAAAAAGTTTACTGAGAGCCTTGCAAGGAGATGGGTGGCTCCTGCCTTTAAAACCCCAAACTCTCCGAAAGCTTTCCTCATAGAAAAGGTGGGGGAAGGGAGTGATTAGCTGCTGCAAATTTTTTGGTACCAGATTCTTCGTTCTTGAGGTCATGTCAATGATGTTCCTATAAATCTACAATAAACAAATGTTATTCTCTGTTCTGACAAGAAAGAGCAAGGTCCCAGGGCATAGCTTTCACCCTCTGAGGTCCAGGTCCTGGCTTGAGAGGAGGGGTTCCCGCAGGGGCCAGGTACTCTGCCCCAAAACCTTCACATACCACTCGGCCTGGGTCCTCCCGCCAGCACCCAGGTCCTGGCTGAGGAAGCAGGTCTCAGCTGGCAGCTCCCTCAGGGTCCGGTCCCCAGACCCTGCCCTGCTGTCATCATGGAGGGAGCCAGGCGCCTAAGACCCAACTGACCCTCAAGTTCCTCAGGAAGTTGTAATGGCGGGGGCAGGGCGAGCAGAGCGCATGCCAGGCAGACGGCTGCGGCCTTCAGGTCACAGAGGCAGGGATACAGAAGAGATTCACCCCACCTCAAAGCGGGCCCAGCCAGTGGGCTGCCTTGGCGAGGGCTCTGGAGCCCTACAGGACACAGCCCCCAGCCTGTTTCCTGGACCACCCAGCTCACGTGCTGGCCCAAAGCCAGGTGAGCTCGAGGGCACCGGGAGAAAGCCGGGATCCACCTCTTACCTCACTCTCCACCTCAGGACCACAGCTCCGCTGAAGGTTGGCTGAATGGCTCACTAACGGTTGCTCTTTGACAATTATTCATTGTGGGAGGGGCCCAATGCAAAACTGACCAATGGCTGAGCAGGACCACTAACCGTCGCTGTTGGACAGTCATTCGCTTGGGGGAGGGGCCCACTGTGGAAGCTGACCAATGAAAGGTGGGCAGCAACCGCCAGGTGTGCTAAGAGCTGCCGTAGAGCAGAACATGCTCTATTACAGAATCTGAGGTCCAGGATTTATCAAATAAAATTTTCTAGCAATGGAGCTGTTTACCTCTACAAACTTTGCACATTAGTGTCCAAAGGGCTGCAAAATAAGATTTCATTTCATGGTGGGTGGGAACAATGCAAAAAAGCAGTGAAAAAAACAAACGCACAAAGAATATTAATGAGAGTAAACCATTTATCAGTTCAATGTAAAAAGGTTCAGTGTTTCAAAGACATATAATTTCTTTTCTCCCCTATAACTACCTACCTTAAAAAACTATACCAGAGAAAACGAAGATATAGAATCTTCACGGACAAGCTCTGACTTACAGTGAAGTTAGCTGGGACTTTAGATTTTAATTACTTTAAAAAAAAAAATCCAAAATCTCTGACATAGAAAAACAACATCATATTTTATCCTGTGTCATTTTAAAATACACCATGCATTAAAATACTAACACTGAATGCATTAGATGAAGTAATGGAGTGACTTGCTAAAGTCTTATTGTCAATGAGAGGCAGGGCTGGAACATATTTTACAGTGTAAGCTTTTCCACTCCAGCTTATACTAAAGAGTGTAAAATGCTAAACTTTCAGTAGGTCAGAACTACCAGAGCTACTGGTGAGCACAGCCCACCAGAAGGAAATCAGGGGAAAGGCGAAATCTTATATAGCTAAAATGTAGCTAAGAATTTCAATAAAAATAGGTTAGAGCTGATTTACAGTTCAGTTGAGGGGGAAAAAAAAAAGATGTGTTCCTTCAACTGGCTCTATGAGGTACCATTCAATTCAACTGAAATTTACTGTGCTCACAAGGGACTGTAATGGGCACAGATAGGTGCTTATTCACATGGATTTTAAATTTTTAGAGGAAGAAAGAGATATGCACCTAAATTACTACAATGAGAGGCAGACACAGTGTGTGCCCAAGTGATCTCTAAACCAAGTGCTATGGGAACATCCCTGAGGAAGACAGGATTAAATCCTTGATCCCTCTTCCTAAAGGAAAAGCCCTCTACAGGAAAGGGTCCCCTCTTCACTCTCTACCCCACCCCATATCATGGACAGAGACAATTGCTTGTCTAGGTGGCATATCTGGGAAAACATGCAACCTGGAGCCAGAAGACCTGAGATTATCACAGACATATCTCTTATAAGATATATGACTTCAAGCAAACCACCTCTGCATGCTGCTACCCAGGGTGTGTTTGCTGTAGGAGCCACCACACTTGAAACTTCCAATGCAGCTTACGATGAAGGATAGCATGAAGCATTTCTTTTTAGAAAGGTAATGTGCAGAGTCTATAACTCAAAATAAAAATACACGAGCTTCAGTTTTTAAGACCTGCAAATGTGCTCTACAGGACACAAATGTTACAAGGAAAACTATGAAGCACTAAAGCAAAACCTCATGGTAACTGTTGTCCTAACTTCATTAATTCACCATAAGAATGACTTTGTGGCCCATATTCCAGTAAGTTTTTGCCAAAGTAAATGTCTGACTGTAAAAACGGAATGCTAGTCAGAATGTAGCACCTGTCTGGTATTTCAAATAAAATTTTATACAGTCATTATTAAAAATAAAAAGCATCAACTAGAGACTAAGGAAAATGCAGAACTATTTTAATACATAAAAATAAGGCAGTAGATTTCACTAATAAATTGTTTGGAAAAGAAATGAGATAGAAAGTGAAAGAAAGGAAGAAATTAGTTATGAAAATTATGGACATTCACCATAGTATTATTAATTCAAAGTTCACAATTAAGATGATACTAGAAAGCTCAACTATTCTGTGTTTGAAAAATCAAGAATGAAATTAGAAAATTTAAAATTCAGTTCTCTTACTTGAAGGGGGAGGGGAAAATAGTTAAAACATAACACACAAAGTGAAAACAACACAACCTACTTAGAGAAAGGGACATTACAGTCAAATGATAAAGTTGAAAATTTCTTTTCCAAAGCAACTTGAAGCATTCCTGTTGTTTCTCTCTTCTATTCTGCTCCCTATACATTAACATCTTTTTAAAAATTACTGTCACCACAACAATGACAAGTAGCCTAAGAATGTTATTTGATTTCCTGCAACTTAAAACAAAGGGAAAACTTTTAAAGTGAAAGAAAGTCCTATTAATCCCCACATCAACTTGAGGGCATTACACTCTTCTACGTCAATGAAATAAGATCTCTCTAGTCAATAAAGAATGCCACAAACAGAGCAAGGAGGCACTCTAAGAAATGGGATCCTAGCATAAACTTCAATGCTCATTACATGCTTATAAAATCCTCACCCTGGAAGAAAAAAGAAAACCTAAACCCTCACAAATAGACTTTTCAATTTAATTTTATTATGAAAACAACGGGAAATGGCAGCAGGGTATTTGATAAGCTCAATTAGCAGAAGGATCAAATGAAGTGATGACATACCATTATGACCTCAGGGGTTAAAGATGCAATTTTCCATCTGGTGAAATCTAGATTTCTACTTCGAATGCTGACACCACCTGCTGTATGCTATTAGGCATTATCTTGAGCAGTCCCTAAGCATTTTGCTTACAACAGGTATAGCCTCAAGTTTTTTTCTTACTTCACTCTGCAATATAATTGCTTCCCCGTGAACAGAAATCAAAAATAAATTCTGTATAATGGCTTGTTCAAAACAGGCATTAAAAGCCATCCTAACGCATTCATTTACCATTCACAGTAATAGTAAAAATATTATCATTTATCTTCTAAGTCACAAATGATATTATGCCATCATTTTCTATAGCACCTAAGAATTATTCCAATCAAAGGCTCTTTTTGTATGTTCTCAATTAACAGTCTCCTGCTACTAAGATGGATATTTTAGGCATGTCTGATAAGAATCAGGTCTATAGAACATTCTTAACAAAATGAAAATTCATTGTATTTTTAAACTTGATAAGCCTCCTTGAATGAGACAATGGTAAACAATTAAAAATTTTTTTCACATACCAAGTTCAAGGAGCTCATTTCTTAGTGTTCAGACCCTTGCTGCTGCTGCTGCTGCTAAGTTGCTTCAGTCGTGTCCAACTCTGTGCGACCCCATAGACGGCAGCCTACCAGGCTCCCCCGTCCCTGGGATTCTCCAGGCAAGAACACTGGAGTGGGTTGCCATTTCCTCCTCCAATGCACGAAAGTGAAAAGTCAAAGTGAAGTCGCTCAGTCGTGTCCGACTCTTCGCGACCCCATGGACTGCAGCCCACCAGGCTCCTCTGTCCATGGGATTTTCCAGGCAAGAGTACTGGAGTGTGGTGCCATTGCCTTCTCCGTTCAGACCCTTAGATACATTTAATTAGGCTCTGAAAGGTGTTCTTATACTCTGATAAAGGATTCCATTTGCCAGTGATTACCCAAAGAGGGCACAGTTATTTTGATTAGATCTGATTAGGTCTCTATCCTGTCATGTTACACATTTGCTAGCACACACACTCACATTCACACTCCCCTATAAATAAACTACAGATACAGGTTCAGATAGAACAGTCTTGTGATTTCATGGGGAACAGTCAATAGCGTAACAATGAATAATCACAACTGTTTAACATTTATTTTCCAAGCTATTGCTAATTTTTTCTAGAAAACTTCACCTTTCTGTCATCTGCACCTCCTCCCTAAGCAACTTCACCAAGTACCCCATGTTGATCCAGTACTTCTCAAGTATTTGGTAGGTGTAGAGGTTTCTCCCTCATTAAAACTAATCCTCCAGGTTATTTCACTTTCTTCAGTGTTCCAGAAATGGGAGCATGTAGCATACATAACTCAAAACTTACTTGGCTTTCTGAATCCACACACAGTAGTCTGAGATGTAGAGATCATTTAGAATATAAGCTGGGTCATTTTCCTGAAAAATTTTGTGAATGTCCAGTAGACACTTTAAAACTGCACTTTTCCCTAAAGGAAATTGAAAAAAGTAAAATTATCCTCAAGAAAAAAAAATCTGATTTTTTTAACTGAGAAATTCACATACAGAGGAGTAACATATGCATAGCAGCTCAGAGTTTTAATCATTTTTTAATATTTTTAATATTATTTTTTTGCAGGATATCATATCAGTATCATTAAGTCCAAATCTCTTTATTTCTTTCCTGAAGAATTATAGAAAAATCTTTATACTCTATTGTTATAGTTGATTAACTATGGTTACCATAAAAACACCATAAGATATGACAAGGTACATTAAATAACAAGGAGAGAAGTTATCATAAGTAAATGAATATTTAAATGTATCATAGCTTTAATTAGATAATGTTTCTCTAATTCAAGCTTTCAAAATATCATGGAAAATTATATTTTCAAATGTCTCTATTTCTTAAACCAATATTTTTTATCAAGGAATTACCTAGAACAAACATAAATTTTTCCACCTTAAAGAACTGAAGAAAACTCAGACTGAAAAATATAAAATATCATAACTCTACTTCAAAAACAAACTGACAAAATCACTTGGAAAAAAGGTATCAAGTATCAAAGTCTTGTCCAACTTAATTACTTCTTCCTGTTTGTTCAGTTCTGTTCAGTTCAGTCGCTCAGTCATGTCCAACTCTTTGTGACCCCATGGACTGCAGCACGCCAGGCCTCCCTGGCCATCATCAACTCCAGGAGTTTACTCAAACTCATGTCCATTGAGTCGGTGATGCTATCCAACCATCTCATCCTCTGTCATCCCCTTCTCCTCTCGCCTTCAATCTTTCCCAGCATCAGGGTCTTTTCCAATGAGTCAGTTCTTCGCAACAGGTGGCCAAAGTATTAGAGTTTCAGCTTCAACATTCGTCCTTGCAATGAATATTCAGGACTGATCTCCTTTACGGAGAAGGCAATGGCACCCCACTCCAGTACTCTTGCCTGGAAAATCCCATGGACGGAGGAGCCTGGTAGGCTGCAGTCCACAGGGTCGCGAAGAGTCGGACACGACTGAGCGACTTCACTTTCACTTTTCATTTTCATGCACTGGAGAAGAAAATGGCAACCCACTCCAGTGTTCTTGCCTGGAGAATCCCAGGGACGGGGGAGCCCATTGGGCTGCCGTCTGTGGGGTCACACAGAGTCAGACACAACTGAAGCGACTTAACAGCAGCAGATCTCCTTTAGGATGGACTGGTTGGATCTCCTTGATGTCCAAGGGACTCTCAACAGTCTTCTCCAACACCACAGTTCAAAAGCATCAATTTTTCAGTGCTCAGCTTTCTTTATAGTCCAACTCTCACATCCATATATGACTAATGGAAAAACCACAGCTTTGACTAGACGGACCTGTGTGGACAAAGTAATGTCTCTGCTTTTTAATATGCTGTCTAGGTTGGTCATAACTTTTCTTCCAAGGAGCAAGCGTCTTTTAATTTCATGGCTGCAGCTACCATCTGCAGTGATTTTGGAGCCCCCCAAAATAAAAGTCTGTCACTGTTTCCACTGTTTCCCCATCTATTTGCCATGAAGTGATGGGACCCAATGCCATGATCATAGCTTTCTAAATGTTGAGTTTTAAGCCAACTTTTTCACTCTCCTCTTTCACTTTCATCAGAGGCTCTTTAGTTCTTCTTTGCTTTCTGCCATCAGGGTGATGTCATCTGCATAGCTGAGGTTATTGATATTTCTCCCAGAAATCTTGATTCCAGCTTGCGCTTCATCCAGTCCAGCATTTCTCATGATGTACTCTGCATATAAGTTAAATAAGCAGGGTGACAATATACAGTCTTGATGTACTCCTTTTCTTATTTGGAACCAGTCTGTTGGTCCATGTCTGGTTCTCACTGTCACTTCTTGACCTGCATACAGATTTCTCAGGAGGCAGGTCAGGCGGTCTGGTATTCCCATCTCTTTCAGAATTTTCCACAGTTTGTTGTGATCCACACAGTCAAAGGCTTTGGCATAGTCAATAAAGCAGAAGTAGATGTTTTTCTGGAACTCTCTTGCTTTTTCGATGATCCAACGGATGTTGGCAATTTGATCTCTAGTTCCTCTGCCTTTTCTAAATCCTGTTTGTTAAATGAACCTAATTTTAACCCAAACCCAAACCTACAAAAGGAACCTTTCACAATTCAACAACAACTCTCTAGGTGTTCCAAACTTCAAGATAGTCCCTGAAATTTATCAACTATAAGGCAAATTACTAAATCTACAGTAGTAGCACTTACTTTGATCTGTGAAATACAGCATTTTCAGTTTAACTGCTTTATTCTTATCTTTATAGTTCTAAAACATGAAAATACTGTCTATTCATTTCGTGAAGACACTGGATGTGCTTTCACTGACATTTCCCAACTGACTTTTAGACATGATAAGAGCATCATGAGCTGCCTAGTAACACCTCAAGATGCCAAAATTGCAGCCACTAAATTTTTAGCACAATTAACCCTAGAAACTAAGCTTCGAAGGAGCAGGGACTTCTATTTTTTTCAGTGGTTAATCCTCAGTATCTAGAACAGAACCCCATAGCAGCAGATTTTTTATTTAAGTATTTTAATGATGAATGAATGACACAGTAATCACCTGCTTTGTGGTTGTTTAGTTGCTAAGTCATATCCAACTCTTTTGTGACCCTGGGTTGCCATTTCCTTCTCCAATGCATGAAAGTGAAAAGTGAAAGTGAAGTCGCTCAGTTGTGTCTGACTCTTCACGTGCTTAAACCCTTGCAATTTCGCCAATCACCTAGCCTCACACACCAAGCCCTGATGATTTTTCCCTGGAAATGCCTCTCAGAGCTACCCTTTCTCCACCACTTCCCAACAACCCATCCTCACTCGTCCTAGATTATAAATTCTTCTGCATCCGTCAGATTGCAGACTCTCTCCTGTCAAGCCCTCTCATACATTTTGATGCACTGTTTTCATCAAGTACTTCCCTGCACTTGCTTGCAAGGCTCTATGGACCAGTCTGTGGCTTGATCGGTTCCCCACATCTGGAAGGCCTTTACTTTTTCATTTCACCTAGTAGAATCCTAGCCTGCCTTCACAGCTCAGGTCCCTTCAGGAAGCCTGGACTGACTTCCCCAGGCATCACAGTTATTGACCCAACCCTGCAAAGGAGAGAAGTGGAAAGAAAACACGGTTGATTCTCCCATAACCTCCCTTGCTCATTTCAAAGAAAGAGAAACTGAGGCTCAAGGACCATAAGATACTCACAGTGCCCTTGAGTGGAGGATCTAAATTCTGATCTTATTGACTCCAGAAGCTACCCACTGTGCTCTGCTACTCATGCGTTCTTGGCCCATTTGGTTATATCACATTTTTATTATTCAGTAGTTAAGGGGGTACTAAATTCAAAACAGAGACCATGTCTTTTTCAAAAATGTTCACAATTTATGTGGCTTCCTTATATGCAGAGGGAAAGAATGTCAATAAACACTTCACTGCTCAATGGGTTAAGAGAAATAAATACTTAGAAGGCCTAAAACTACATTTGGTTAAGTCAAGGTGTTTGTGTCTTATCAAAGTGGCCTAGGGTAACTGTATCTAATGAGTGTGGATCTCCATCTCCCCACCACCACAGACCTACTTTAATTACAAAGCAGGTAACCTTGAAGGCTAAGTTTGAAGACAGGAGGAAGGAACCCAATCATAACTCACAGAACTGATGAAACCCAGTTAGCCATGTTATTCAAACAGGAAAAAATCAAGGGAGAACTAATGAAACTATGAGAATTTGGAGAAACAGTTTAAATTGCAACAGAGAAAAAAATTGTCAGGACAAGCATATGCCAAGTTCTTACTTTCCCTCTCTCTCTTGTTCAGGGGGTTGGGAGGGGGGACATGGAGTTTTATGACAACTACTAACTTAAAGGTTTCAAAGTCAACCAAAAAGACATTCACTTGAAGCTTACATAAGGTCCTCTATGGCATGATGCCCCAGAATACTGCCTCTCAATATGACATGCCCTACTAATACAAGAGAGTTAATAGAAAATATAAGATTTGGAGCTAGGTCATCTCAGATGGTAAAGAATCTGCCTGCAGTGCAGGAGACCCAGGTTTAATCCCTGGGATGGGACGATCCCCTGGAGAAGGGAATGGTAACCCACTCCAGTATTCTTGTCTGAGAATTCCATGGACAGAGGAGCCTGATGGGCTACAGTTCATGGGATCGCAGAGTCAGACACGACTGAGCAACTAACACTTTCTTCTTTCTCATAGCAAATAATTCAGTGATTGAAGAAAAGGGGTAGGTATGCCAGCTTGGAGGGTGGCATGTAAAGGAGCAGAGATTTAAAATGGGGTAGGTTAGGGGAACAACAGAAAGAGACCATTTAGATGGAGCGATAGTTCTTGTAGGGAAACAGGGGGAGTAAACAGATGAGTTTGGCAGAAGTGAGACTGTGACAAGGAAGGGAATATGAAGGTGATCAGGCAGGACTGTGGGGACAAGACCTAAAGGCAGCTGTGGGCAGTAGTGATAAATGACCCTACACACCAGAGATTTTCTAAAAAACAGTGTGGAATTAAGGTCACATGTTTAATGAGAATTCATTGCAACCATTACCTAATGAAATTATAGGAGCTCTTTTCTACTTGCTAGATGGGATGCTGATTCATGAATCACTGAATAAAGCAAATTAAATAATTTTTTAAAAGAAATTTCCTAGTTTCATTTAACAGACATGCCTAAAGTGAGGTTGCCCTTGCTAGGGGCCACAGGCAAGTTTAAATCTTCCAGTTATCACAAAATAATAACAATAATAATAGCAATGACCAAAGAAATCAACTTTTAAAATTTAAAGTGAAGTTACACTGTACTTATGCTCCAATCTCTATTTTCTTTCTTTTTTTTTTAAAAAAAAGACAAATACACACGGAAAAAAATCTTAAGCATGAACACACTCATATTTCTATAGTCACTGAACAAATATGTGGGAGTCTGATGTGTGTCGGGCATCGTTTCACACATGGGATTACAGTTGTTTATTTTTCTTTAAACTTTCCCCTATTTTCTTTTTTTAAAAAATATAGTTCATGCTTACTTTAATTGTATAGTTCATAACTATGTATAATCTTACTGCAGTAAGGGCAAATTCTATAGAGATTCACAGGCCAATCACATTAGGCATTACCAGGACATTCAAAAACTACCTCATATTTCGATGTACCTCATATATGGATGCAACTTCACTGATCTTGTAAGTTTGAGGTTTTTTTACAGCTTAAGATTATTTGCTATTTTAGATGCAGCAGTGTTCTTAATGGCAATAGATGCCCTGGATATTCTCTAGAAGCAAAACCCACTGAGGGACAGCCGTGACAACTTGAACTTCTCCCACTGCTCAAGGCTATCATGGCATCTCCATGGACACAGAAATAACTTTCCCCTATTTTCAAAATTCTCCACAATAAACATTTAGTAATTTACCAAAATTCAGATTTTCCTGACTACATAGCTAACCCTTGAAATACTGACAAAGAATGTTAAAATTTTTAAATTCCTATTTCAATCTTCTTCACCTTGTATTTTTGAACAATAGACAAGCAACATTTGGATCAGGTGATTCTAGAAAATCACATGTGAGGCAGTTTTAGGCATTCTTTCAAAGTTTATGTTTTCATTGTAAGTCTTATTCAAACTATTTTTGCAGCGTGCTATGTGACAAATAAGCTAAAAGACAACTAGGCTACTGGCAGCTGACACTCTAGAACCAGAAGTACATTAAAACCATCCTGCCCCCAACAATGTATACTGTTACTCCAAGGACATATTTGATCCCGTGTATTCCTACTAAATCACCATAGGTGACTGCAGCATCATAGCCAAGAAGCTTGGGAAGCATGCACTTTTTTTTCTTCTCTTTTTTACATCTCTTACACTGACTGCTCTTTCTCTCAAGTTGCCAAGCACTTATCCAAGAGCTATGAGCAAAGGAAAGAGCTGGTCCATCTTCAGACAGTCGCACGACCACTGGCTAGAAGGGGACTCAATGCACCTGCCTCCTGTGGGGTTGTAGCTAGCTGTGGGCTAGTTACACAACATATGGGCCTAAAAAATTGTTCAGACCTAAATCCAAAAGAATCATTTCTGCTCTAAGGCACTGCAGATGAGTGACCATTTTCCGCCAGTTCACTGCCTGGCCCGGAGCACAAAAAAGCAGGTACCTTGCATAGTAACCACAGTAACTAATTTCACTGCAGTGATACACTAACAGACCTCTCTGAAGGGTTAAGGATTCTCTATGCTCACCTGGTCCTCAGTGAAGCCAACTCTGTCCATGGAGGAAAGACTTTTGACACCAAGATTTCTCTAAGAGTTTTAAACCAGTGAAGGGACTTCCAAACTAGAAATATGGCACGTAAATGGACAAGTTCCATGCACGTTTCACTTCTGGGAAAATGACTATCTAATGACAACAGAGAAATACAACACCACCACCAACAAACGCATGATAGTAACAATCAGGTGGGCAGTAAACAGTATTTAACACAGTCTCTGGCTATGCATTCTCCAGCGTTCCTTTAACGGGAATGTAAACTAAGAACAATATGCTTTCCTGTTCTGGGCAGATGTGGCATCTCAGGTTAATACATCTTAAACCAGAGAAAAGATTGAACTGTTCTAAATTAGAATCCATTGGCTATCTGAGATCCTCCTATTAGCTGACCAGGTTTGACCATAATCATTCAGTGACAGGCCAGCTCGTGGTTGAAGGCTCTTAAGAAATGGCTCCCATCTCTAGGAGATTAGAAGAATAGTGAATATGTTTACTGGCTAAAAGCCAGCATAGAAAAAATAATATAAATTGCTAACTCTATACAGTAAGAGCAGAATTTCTTTTCAACTCTTGGTACATTATAGCTATGATATGACTGTGGTTTTCTGGGTATAGTTCTGTCCTTTAATGTTTTGAACCATACATAGCAAGAAGTCAAAAAGAGTAAAGGAGAAAGAAATGGTGATTCAAAACATCTGAAGGAAAGCACTGGTTGGCCTTCATTTGTAAGAGCATCTCAAAATAAAACCCAACATGGCTATCATCTTAAAATGGGTAACTTAGTAGATGCCTGGCTAGAATTCTGGGATTTTGATGATACCATATTATGAGGAGGGATAATTTATGAGTTATCTTTAACATTAATTTTCAGAGATCACTGGACCATAAAAAGGGATGACAGAAGAACTATATCAAAGTGATCAAAATGAAGAGACTCAAAGTGTGGGAATTTGCTTCAATATCAGGCCCTGTTAGAAAGTAGCATAAAGTCCCTAACAACACAAACATGAGTTAGTTTAACTTTATGAAAGCTTCTCAGTTATTAAATTACATATTTGTTATTAAAATTACACGTTATCTGTATAGCCACAAATGAAATCAGCACAAAGCAAACATATACTTTATAAATGTTCCCTTTGCCTAGAAAGCACAAACCTCAACCCAAACCTAATTTTCCATCAAGTCTCAACATGGGCCATGCCTCCTTAGGAACTGGCTGCCAACTAACTGCCCAACCCCACCCTCCTCCACCCAAGCTAGTTTGGGTTCTTTCAAAATGCCTGTCACACTGTCTGTTAATTAATAGCTACCCACCAAGTACTCTCTATATACTGCACCATTTAACCCTACTAGTTTGGTGCTTTCTTGCTCATTTCATAAAAGAGGAAACTGAGGCTCAACCGAAGGTGTTAGCCAAGCTCACAGCTAGGAAACAACAGCCATGATGAACATAGGTATGTCTGTGTCCCAGCCACTACATAATACATAGTTTCACTATTTATCACCTTTTGTGGCAAACCTCTTGATGGGAAAGAACACAGCTTTTCATTTGTCTTCCAGAGTCTAAAACAATGTCTGGCAAATGGTAGGATCCTGTTCAGTAAAGGCAGCTTGCTAATGTAACCCAGAGTACACAAAACTTAAGTTTAAAACCACTTGGTCAGATTGCTCAGTTAACTTGTACTAGTTATAACACCTCTGTGATCTGTACCCAAAAGTCAAGGTGTCCTGACAGATGTGTGGTACACAACATGTTTGCCTTCCCTTTTTATTTCTATTCCCAATAAGAAAAGGATGTAGCTGTGCCAGCTTTCTCATACCACCACACCATCTGAAGTTCAAATAATGAATTTAACCCAAGGCTGCTTTTTGCCTTTTCTGCTCTAACAGTCTCTGCTAGATTCGCTGCTTTGAAAGGACAGCCTTGACATTCACTCTATCCTCCTCTTTAAGTCACCTGTCAAAGCCAGCAGTTGTGTCAGTGTAGAAATACATGACCGGATGTCATCAAAATTACATAATGGCAGCATGACTAATTTCCATTTCTTTAGACAGTTAAGAGTGAGGCATCCAAGTTCAAGGTAAAACATTAAAAAAAAAAAAAAAAAACCCATCCACAGAGTAAGTATAAAAGTAGACAGGTCAAGAAGCTGAACATGCGTGGGAAAAAAGCTCTTAGAACAGCTGTGATCTAGATCTGAATTTTTTTAAAAATCCATAAGCATCTAAAACTTAATTATGCAGATAAAATTGCATTTCAACTATTCTGCCATGAATATGGCATGGATCTCAATGCCTGGTACCTCAATTTAAAATAAACTCTTTGTATAGCTGCTTTAATTAATATTATACTACATTTTTCCCAGTAGATATTAGTATGAAAAGTTCTGACTTTTTTTTTTTTTTTTGCAATTAGCTTAGTTTCAAATTGGGAAAACTGAGACTGGACATGCAGTCAGAGAGAAGAAACATACAGGAAGAAAGACCGGATTTCTCAAATGGCGTGTAAATGGGAAGAACAAACCCGGTCTGACCAGATTTACAAGTCCCTTTTGGTGACATCAGAAAATTAAGTAGAAAGAGAGGTAAGGGATCTGGGCTTTGTTGTGTTTGGATTTTCTAAGTTTCTGGTCATAGTCATTTAGAGAATACAGGACCTCTACCTCCTCCCCAAACCTCATCTTGGAACCTACACTGGATGAGACGGAACCTAAACTGTGACAGAAGGAACAGACACCTGGTACAAGGCCTCACTGCAGCTGAACACGGGCTTGCTAAGTCGCTTCAGTCGTGTCTGACTTTTTGAGACCCCATGGACATAGCCCGCCATGCTTCTCTGTCCATGAGATTTCCAGGCAAGAATACTGGAGTGGGTTGCCATGTCGTCCTCCAGGGGATCTTCCCAACCCAGGGATCGAACCCGTGTCTCCTGCTGTTCCTGAACTGCAGGAACAATGGGTCCACCTCATCCTATAGGGGGAAAGAAATGTGACAGGATGCCCATCAACGCTGGCCACTCTTTAGGATGGAAGGCAGCTAAAGACCTTGGCTCACTTGGAAAGGGCTCTCCTCCAACCCCAAATACAGCTGATCTTTGAACAATGACAAGGTTAATCTGGCCTTCATATCTACAGTTCCACCCCATCCACAGATTCAACCAACCATGGACAGTGGAGCGCTACAGTATTTTCTACTGAAGAAAAAAATTCACCTGTAAGAGGACCTGAAAGCATCAGTCACTCAGTCGCGTCCAACTGTTTGCAACCCCAAGGACAGTAGCCCACCAGGCTCCTCTGTCCATGGACTTCTCCAGGAAAGAAAACTGGAGTGGGTAGCCATTCCCTTCTTCAGGGGATCTTCCCGATCCAGGGATCAAACCTGGGTCTTCCACACTGCAGACAGATTCTTTACTATCTCAGCCACCAAGGAAGCCCATAAAAGGACCTGCCCAAGTTCAAAGTCAAGCTTGTTAAAGGGTCAACTTCATATGTACTTATAGCAAGGGGAGGCAAATTTTTTCTCTAAAGAGCCAAAGAGTAAATATTTTGCTTTGCAGGCCACATGATCTGTTGCAACTACTCAACTCTGCCATTATATCACAAAAGCAGCCATAAACAACACCCCAGTGAATAAGGACGACTATGTTCCAATAAAGCTTCATTTATGGGCACTAAAATTTGAAGTTCAAATAATTTACGTGTGTCATGAAATGTTATTTTTGTTTTGATTTTTTTTTCAACATTTGAAGATGCTAAGATATTATCTTAAGGGACTATTTCTCCTTTGTATATTGTAAATACTTATATTTTGTACTTTTGTCTTATCATTCCTGTTACACAATAAACTCAAGAGTCAAAGCCAAGTCATATATATCCTCATAATTCTTTCCTGATTCTCTTTTAATGTCCTGTACAGAGAAGGGATTTGATTTGTGTCTGTTGAATAAATATATGCTTGGTCGTTATTTTTCAGTATTAATTTCTGTTTAAAGGAACCCTAAATTGCAAAAATATAATTCTTCCATGATTTCCAGATAACATACAAGTATTCATTATTCAATATACATCATCTGGGCTTCCCTGGTGGCTCAGACAGTAAAGAATCCACCTGCAACGCGGAAGACCTGGGTTTGATCCCTGGGTTGGGAAGATACCCTGGAGGAGGACATGGCAACCCACTCCAGTATTTTTTCTTGGAGAATCCCATGGACAGAGGAGCCTGGGGGACTACAGTCTATGAGGTCACAAAGTGTCAGACAAAACTGAATGACTAAGCACAGCACAGCACATACTTCATCTAGGTCTCATGCCACAGGACTTTGACTCTTTAGGGTAAATAAAATATTTTCTCTTTATTCTCCCAAATTTGTCTTAAATATATACATTTTTCTACCTTTATCCTCTTAAATAAAGTTTATAGTTACTTCCTTAAAAATTCAGATTAAAAACAATCTCAAAATTGACTTTAGATTTATTAAAAGAGTCACTAAAACATAGAATTTTTTTAAGCCATAATATCAAACCACGTAACTAACCTCCTGGGGTTCTTTTCCACTGCTCAGATCAGAAACTGTAGAAATTAACAAAAAATCTTATATAAATGGTATAGGAAATACCATGTAGACTTAAATGTAAATAACATGTAGATTTAAATTTAAATACTTAAAAGATAAGCAGTGTATCTTGAGCTATTACCCACCCATAAGATACTTTAAGTGATTTTTTGGAGGGAGCAGAATAACCACAAGATCTTAATCAGTTATGGCAATTAAAAGCAATTTATTATTTGTAAACCATACAGGAAATGCTGCCCCCTAGAGAATATTTTTGGATTAGGAAATGGCAACCCACTCCAGTATTCTTGCCTGGAGAATCCCAGGGACAGAGGAGCCTGGTGGGCTGCCATCTATGGGGTCACACAGAGTCGGACACGACTGAAGCGACTTAGCAGAGAATATTTTAAGAGAACAAAGAACGCTTTATACAAATGTAAACCCGTAATTTCCAGGCAAGCAATCTAAAAAAATGTCAGTGATTAACAATATTTAATGATGAATAAGATACTTAGAGGAAATATGTGTCTGTGGAGTTGATCAGAATTTTATTTTCTTCCCTTTAATGTTCATGCTCATATACAATACCCTTCCATACAAAAGTATATGTATAAACCCCAAAATGCTGTGAGGATAAATAATATAGATGGGCAGTAAGAATGTGCCAATTTAAGATTGGGAACACGGATTTAGGCTCTGAGGAAGCGATGGAAGTAAAAGAAGTTTGCTCTGCCTTGTCGAAGAATCCCAGAAGAGCAAGGCAGAAGACTGGCATGTGGGGACTTCCCAGGGGAATCCTCTCCTTCACACATTCCAGCTGCAGTTCACACTCTCCAGGGCTCCAAAGTCCCTCCTTTCTTAGGCTGGTTGGCATATAGGAAGCAGTCAACAAAAGCAGATATCAACACAACTTCAAATATCTGATCTGAATTCCATGCTATTGAAATTGACTGAAAGCACTACAGTTGTTCCATTCTTCAAAATGTTTTAACTGTGACAGGGAATTGACTAAGAAAGGAAAAGTTCAAGAACAATTTAGAATGAAGAGGGAAACAGCAAGAAATATCGTCTCCTGACTGGAGAGCAGGAGATTAAGTGATCATATTAGGGAAGCAGAGAAATCCATTCTGGAGACCAGTTGACTCAAGTAAAACTGTCAACTAATTTTAGAGGCTGTAGGGTAATAGTGAAGAACAGAGAAACCTGGTGTGCTAAAGTCCACGGTGTCGCAAACAGTCAGACACGACTTAGCAACTGAACAACAAGGGCAAATCTCAGGGTCAGAGAGCCTATCAATTCCCAAGTTTCACTGATGCAACAGATGCTCATCTATAAAATGTCTCATGCCCCTCACTCACAATATTTAGAATACTTCCCTCCACCCTGCAATGCAATACTACCAGTCCTTCAAGTACCAATTCAAATCTCCAGTCCCGAATGAAGCTTTCTCTGATCCCTAACGAAATATCACCTCTCCCTGTTTTGAAACCGCTCAGTCAGCATTTCCCGTAAGGTGCTTACCACTGTCTGCTCTGTCTTTAATGTTTGTGATGGACATCTTAGCTCCCTTATTCATGAAGATGTTCCCCAAATACAGTCCGTGAACCTAATTCAGCTTTCTGCTGCTCTTCATATGGGCACTTTGTACATAATAAATAGCTTTATAGTAGGTGCTGACAAATACCTACTGAATGAATAAGTTAACAGATGAACACACTAATCAATGAACAAGTACTTTAGAGCAACGGGAAATTGAGGAGGAGCCTAGAATCAGAAGTCAAACAAGGCAGAAGCTCCTCTCTGCAGGAAATGACGTGTCATACGTGACTTAAAGCTCAGCCAGTTTTCCTGGCTTTATATTATCATCCACTGTATTTCTCCTTTGAACTACTTATTACAAGATGTAATTTTTTAAAAACCTGACAGCTGTGCTATTCCAGGACCCCAACAGAATTTTAAGTTCTCCTAGTGCAAGTCATGTCCCACCTGCTTACTCCAAGATCTC
Organism: Bubalus bubalis; assembly: GCF_019923935.1. Taxonomy (NCBI): domain Eukaryota; kingdom Metazoa; phylum Chordata; class Mammalia; order Artiodactyla; family Bovidae; genus Bubalus; species Bubalus bubalis. The sequence continues at coordinate 28,824,502 of NC_059177.1, read as the reverse complement.
CAGACCCAGCTCAGCATCTTCGCATAGCAAGTGTTCAACAAATACTTGTTGAATAACCCTCAAAATCATTTCATATAAGGCCCATAAGAAAGAACAATTAAAAGGTCTAATAGTTCTTTAAAATGTCCATAATTGAGAACCCACAAAAATTAAGTACAGATAAATGTAAACATCAAAAACTAGTGATTTTTCTTCTAGTTTTCAAGTTAGGATAATTTTTAAAATTCAATAAAAAGAGGCTGGGATGTCTCTGGTAGCCCAGTGGCTAAGACCTCGAGCTCCCAATGCAGGGGACCTGGGTTCGAGTCCTGCTTGGGGAACTAAATCCCACATGCTACAATGCTGCACAAATGAATTAATTAATTATTTTTAAAAAGAAGCATTTGGATACTGGACTAAAGAGAAATGAAATGCTAAAAACAAACTCATCTTCCAGGTTGCATGAGGTCTCAGAGCTCACACAATACACTTGGCATAGTTCTGTTTCTTAAACAACCATTTGCCCTAAAGGGAAAGATCAGCCCTAAGCCACTTACTATGGCTCTTTTCTTTCACATGGATTGTGCTATTATATCTATTCACAGAAGAGGTTAGTAAAGCTGTCATTTCAGTCATTTCTGAAAAAGTGATTAGCCCAGTAAGACTAATATGTAAGGGCTATTAATTACACGAAACAATGCCAGCTTTTACTTGGTAACAATAACTAATCGCCAGAAGGCTATTTCTTAGGTTATAGTCTGCCCACAGAACTACCAGACTTCAGATCTCAAATGTTCACAGAAGGGTAGGTTTCTTGTTAGACCTAAAAACAAAACAGAACCTGAAATAATAACTTCAAACATGCATTTTTACCAGCCAAAAATTTTATATAATGGTCTGAACAAAGAGTACTATGTTTTCTAAAAGATGGTGAATAAATTTAAATTGAAAACACAGATATATAGGGGTTAAGACCCCAGATTCTTTTTAAAAAATAACTTTTTATAAAGGAAGATCACAACATGTACAAAGAGAAAAAATAGGGTGGTGGACCCCCAAGTACTCATTACCCAGCTTCAGCAAGGACCAACTCATAGCCAGCCTTGTCTCCACACCCTCCCACTTTCCACCAACCCACTGTGGATTATTGTAAAGTCAATCCCAGTTTCATAAAATTTCCTTTACTATAACTATTTCAATACTTCAAAGGGCACAGACCTAAGAGTCAGGCAGACCCAGCGTCCAATCCAGGCTCCACCAACTCCTAGCTGAGTGAGCCTGGGCAACTGGACTGAACTTCCTTGAGACTGTCTTCTATCCGTGACATGGAGACTGACATCCCGACTTCTCAGGAAGACAGTGTGGATGTAATGAGGAACTGAGCCTCGCGCTGGCACACAGAAAGGAGTCACCAAGGTGCTGCGGCTAGAGCGATCACTGTGCTAGCACATTAAGACAGGACTCTCTGTGACTCATTTCCAGTGCGGCTCACAAAGGTCAAAATAGATATCAAGTATTTCCATATTTTAAGAAGGGATGCTTAACCCTCTGTTGCTAAACTCGTAAGACACTAGCCAAAAACCTGGTATGTCACCTCTGGACCAGTATTCACCTCCGGGAATTTAAGGGTATCATAATCCAGAAAATCTCTTTGGATAAGACTGTTGGGGTACTATGGGATTTCTACCATCATTCATGAGGAAGGGAAAAAGGTGCTCTCCTGTCTCTTGGTTTTTCTTAAACCAAGAGAAAGGAGATTTCAAAGGGGGGACCTTGGAGAGCATAAGATATCTGTCCTGGAAACTGTGGGGCACAAAGACTGTTGTCTGACCCCAAACTGATAAAAGGCCCCCATGGAGAAGCAGGCAGGAGCAGCCTGTGGCTGAGTAGAGAGTAGCTCTGGAAGAAAGCAAGGTTCCCGCAGCAGGGTAAGGGCCCCTTCCCCACTGCTGGCTTCCTAACCTGAGGCAGGCCCAAGCTGGGGAAGGGAAGATTTATATTTTTAATCAAGTTCAAAGGGAACATTTTAAGTACTGAAATGAGACTTCTCTTATAATCTAAAGCAATATAAAAAGTTATAGAATATTTATCATATAGGATATATGTGTGTGATGTGATATTTATAGGATATATATTCCATCCATAAGCAATAAAAGAAACACTCCACAGAAAGAGCTTGAAGTGGGAACAGGGAGAAAAAATTAAGTTTTTTTCCCTTTTACCCCTTGATGTTTAGCCCTTTCAATCTAACAGTCACATGATATGCTCAATAACCATACAAGAATGTGGAAGAAGAATAAAGAATGCCTTTAGAAAGATGAATGAAACACAGATAGTAGAATAAACAGTAAGTTGTATAAACAATGTATAATCAAGTACTCAGGTCATTTATAAAAGCAATAAAATTTCTTAAGACATACTAGAACACTGCTCTCTTTCAATTCCTTTTTATCATTGATTTTCAGTGAATACTGGCAGCTAAGTGATACTTCCATGAAGGATTCTTCTTACTCTTCTCAAAAGAATGAAGGAAGAAGTAAAAATTGCCAAAGATACAGGAACAGAGGGGGAAAACATGGGATGATCATGTGCCCCAAGATTATAGATTCAGACAGAGGAATTCCACATGCAAGGCCCGACGTTAAGCACTAAAATGACACTTGAAAACACAAAGTAGGTTTTCTTCTCTTACAAGAATTTGAGCTATCCATACAGCAACAGTGAGAGATGAACGTACAGTCTTCCAGGGCTGGGGAAGGTATAGCAGAGAGAATGTAAAATTGAAAACAGCCAAAGGCCCAGAGAAGAATTTTGTAAGGCCTCTGTGAAGTCAGGTAAAGCAAATTCATGGCTCTTTAAAAACTTAGCTCTCAGTCAATCTGTAGATTCTGATACCAGCCTTCCTTCCTTGGTTTCGGAAGCGTGTTTCACGTAAGATTTGCATTTCTTCTGGGGAAAGAGTTATTTATTACTTTCAACTATGAAAGCAGGACACTGACCTTCAGAATAAAAGTGTGATGGCTTTTTTGATTATAAGTAGGCACGAATTCATTCTTGGAAAACGTTAAATGCCAAACCAGCGCTACCTGCACTTAAACTATAAGGTGTCTGAACAACTGAGACTCTTCAATGGTATTAGTGGCATCCCAGTGTCACCCACCTGTATGAACAAAGGTGTCAACCCTCATCCACAGCTTGCCATCCCCATAGTTTAGGGCATGAACTCTAGACAACTTAGCTCTCTGTTTCAGCACTAACTAGCCACAACCCAAACAAGCCACAGAACATACTGTGCATGGTTTATACAGGGTTGGGATTCATTTTCAGCATGCTACCTCGGGTTTTCTGTTGCTATCACAACACAGCTGATAAGCCTTTTTTTGTAGATAGACAATAATGGAAACTTAAGTCGAAATTTTCAATTCCGACCTACTAAAACTGAGGAATTGACTACAGTGTAAGTCAAGGCAATCAAATTTATTGTTGATTATGAATCACACAACCGCTTACTTTTCAAATAAAAACCCAGAGAACTAGATTATTTCGCAGAATAAAATAACAAGAGGGTGTGTGTGTGTGTGTGTGTGTGTGTGCTCGTGCGTGCGCGTGCATGCTCATCCGTGCATGTGCACACGCACATGGGGGTTTTGCAAGTTTTCCATCTCAAAGCCATGATATAACAAAAAAATCACAACTGCATTCTCACTGTTTAAATCTATGAATAATGTGCAGATAATCTAGCATGACTTAAACAAGAAATTAACTGTGACATGTACTCAAATTCAACAATCAGTCATTTATAGTAGACTGACTTTTCAAGATAATTTTTGCAGTTCAAAAAAAATATCTTGGGGACTTGCCTGGAGGTCCAGTGGTTAACACTCGCCTTCCAATGAAGGGAGTATGGATTTGATCCCTGGTCAGGGAGCTAGGATCCCACATGCCTCAGGGCCAAATCACCAAAACATAAAACAAAAGCAATATAGTAACAATTTCAACAAAGACTTTAAAAATGGTCCACACCAAAAATATCTTAAAAAAAATATCTTAGAAGGTAAAAAGAAAGAATATCCAAAAAAAAAACACAAACAAAAAAAACAGTGTGTTTCCCCAGAAGACAGATGCCTCAAAGGCAGTAGCTCTTCTGTTCTATAATCAACAATCCTTTAAAATAAAATACTGCTAGTCTAAACCAATAGGATGAATTTAAAAGATCTTTCAGTTAACTATGATTCATTTTTACGATTATTATCTATTTTAAAAGAATCTACTTCAAACATGACTTTTCTCCCCAGGGCAGGAAAACTATGTATGGGTCACACAGAAGTCAAAGAAAAACCTAGATAAATCCTAGGAGGGAGAAAACAGTACAGATGTGATTATTCCCATTAAGCCTAATGATATAAAGGAACGAACTTCTTCCTTTCTCCTTCTTAACCTCAAGTCTGAAAACTAAACCTCCAGAAGCACTGTTATCTAAAGACAAAGAAATAATGAGACTCCCTAAAAAAAAAAATATAAGAAATGACCATAAAGTATACCAAGTGAGTTTTAATAAAAATGTGCCAGAACTAATACATACAAATGGATGTTGTCCCGTTAAAAAAGTCATTACCTTGGAAATTATATACTTAATCCAGGGATGCTGTTATAGGCACTTTGGAATTTGTTTCAGAGCTTAGAATTTTCCACATCCTTAAAAATAGCAAACATTTGTCTTTTGGGGTTTGATTTAGCAGTAATCAAGTAACCAGAGTAGCTGAACTTTCTCTGGAAACCCTTTCCTGATCTGCCAAATCCAGGTTCTGTGCCCCTCCTAGGATGACTGTCCTTCCTCCAACAGAGAACTTTTCACTCAGCGCTGGAATTGTTTACTTACTTACCATCGGTCACCTTGGCAAAACTGTAAACTTCACAGGAGCAGGGAACTTACTTATTATTTTACTCACAACCCTAAAATAATGCCTAGAAAATTACAGGCATCTGTATGATACAGAAATACTGAATGATACAATCTACTAAATACAAGATGTTTTGGAACACTGTCTGTATTTACCCTCCCCACTCTTGAACTCTGAAAAGAGTACCACACCTGTCTGTATGATTATATACCTATAGAGAGAGACAATTACTTTATATAATACCTGAGAAGAAGAGTGTGTGGATTGGATGATTTTCATTACTTATTTTTGTAAAGGAAGAAAAGCAAAAATCAATGACTACATCCTCACAGACTAAAAACATTGAACTTTTTCACTCTCAAATTTGCAAGCATAATAACATCTTACCTAGCTGCAATATCTTTATAGTGTCTCTGTAGGCTTTTATCACCAGCTTAAAATGGCGGTACAGTGGATAACACAAAACTCTTCTTCCAAAAGACACCAGGATTTCATGAACATTAGTCCAAGTCTGTGAAGTATCATTTACATGAATAATCATTTCCATATTACACAAAACAAAAGCACCACAACAAAATGTAAAACTATTCTCAATGAAAAACCAAGTCTGAGTCAACATGAAGCCAAGTGGAAGATAAATACAGTGCCATACGGTGAGACTCTTTCTGTAAACTTACAATAAAATTTTTATCTCGGCCTTTGTAATTCCTCATACTTTATCAACATATCACAAGTGCTCCTTAAAAATCACATTCATAGCAGGAAAGTTTTTAAAGTCTTTTAAGAATTACCACTATGAATGTGAAACACATGGTACTAACAAAATACAGATGCGCATAAAATGCATCTCTAAATGATACATGTTTCATGTTTCTGTCCTTTAGGACCATTCGAGATAATACAGATGAAAAATGCAGAACTCTTTAGTGCAATGTGTTCACAGTTCCCCTCTTTCCTCTCTCTGTTTTTCTGCTTTGGGCATGAGTAATACATGGCATTTACTTCAGTAATTTACTTTCACTTATCAAACCGAAAACTAACCATTTCTGTGAAAAGGCTTTATCTTGAATGGTATCAAACTGATGCCATCAGCAATGTAAAACTTACTGAAAACACATTTTCTACAAAATTGTTTTTTAATTGGGTTTTGATTTAAAATGTATAAAAATGTTAACCTGCAAATAAAACTTAACATATAACATTAAAGGAGTACAACATTTCCATGTATATTCACCTTTAATAAATGAGTGATCTGATTAAGAATACTGAGTACTCAACAAAGAATAGTTGATATAAAAAACAATGGTGAACTTCTAAAAAATTCTGGCAAAAACTAAATACTTATAAAAGTTTGACAGAGCTGGTTATATGTATGACAATAGCAAGTTATCTAAAAAACAACAAAAAATGTCAAAATAAAATCATAAATCGATGAACTTTTTCATGCAGATTTTAATAACTAAACTATGAAATGATCTAGTCACCAACTACTTTGTTTTCAATATTGGAATAATTACTGTGAGTATCACAAAAGCCAATTTATCCACTATATGCTGATTGTGGAAATACACAGAACCCAAGAGGAGTCCAGAGAAAAGCACTTTTCCATCTTAAATATGCATATGAATTCCTGGAGATCTTGCTATAGAGTCTAGTTCAGAGGGTCTGCTCTGGGATTCTGTCTTTTCAACAAGCTCCCAGCAGAGGATACTGGTCAGGCAGTTGGTTCATGGACATTCTTGGAGTAGCAAGATTCTCTGCTAAAGTGAAGTGTTTCAGCCTGTTTTTATCTTACCTATTATTTGAACAGATGTAGGGTATTTTGGAAGTTTGGGGACAATATCTGTTATGGGAAGATGTATGCCAATATATGCCAACTTACATATAGGCCTTATCTATTATTTGAACAAAGTGATGCCATGAAACAACTTTGATTTTCCAACTGAAAATGTACACTATTTAGGATTCAAACTGGAGTGGGGAGGAAACAGAAACAAAACTAGTTGCCTTAATAGACGATGCAGTTATCAATTGTTTTAAATAAACACTTTTTTAAAGCTTCTGTTTTGATGGACAACAGCATGTTCAAAACTAGTCAATTTAAAGACATCATCCTTTGCCATTTTTGGTGAAATATGAACAAGTGCTTTCTAGAAAACAGACACAAAAACAATTATGGCTATATTAGAAGAGTTATGGGATCTAAACATACTAATTGTAGAAACCTAGGATAAGTTATTTAAGCTATATGACCTATGTTTCTTCATCTGTAAAACACCAGTAATACTTATCTCATAGACTTACTGCAAGGTTAGGTGAAGTAATATATATAAAAGGCTCAGCACAGTCTCTGGTGGTAAGTGACAGTTAACAGTATTATCACCTAGGTTTGCTGCCTGTCTTTGAGCTCTGAGCCCCAATATATGCCAACTTACATACAGGCCTCAAACTTGACCCAGCATCTTCCCATAACAGACAGTGACCCCATCACTTCTTCAAACTTCGAAGATACCCTACACCTGGCCTTCTTTATGTACTATGATTAGCGTAAGAGTAACAGATAAAACCAGAATTTCATTTAAAAACATGGGAAAAAAAAACTAGTACAATAAAGTTACCACTTTTCAGTCCAGGTTCGATGCATGAGACAGGGCGCTCAGGGCTGGTGCACTGAGATGGCCCTGAGGGATGGGATGGGGAGGGAGGTTCAGGATGGGGGACACATGTACACCAGTGGCTAATTCATGTAAATGTATGGCAAAAACCACTACAATATTGTAAAGTAATTAGCCTCCAATTAAAATAAATTAGTTAATTTGCAAAAAAAAAGTCAAAGAATTGCTTAAATTACCACAAATGAACTAATAACAACAAACTATAACTCTGAAGAAACAAAATCTAAACAACTGCAACTGAAAATCGTACCTCAAACCAGCACAGCGTTGGACTCAATTTTCTGATATTCCATGCAGATTCAACCTTTATTTGTTATGAAGAAAAGGATAGTGTCATATGAGATGCAAAGTCATTTAGAAAGAAAACAACTATATCCACTTATTCAACTAGTATATGAACAGTATTGACATGTGTTAAACCTAAGAAGTGTCTATGGCTTTGCTGATGTCAAGGTGATCAAAGGCCTAGTCTCTACTTTCTTCAGAATTTTATAAAGTGAAGCTTTTGCACTGGTAAGAGTACCAGAACACAAGAGCACATAAGCAAGAGCTTTGAAACTAAAGAAAAGCAATGCATGCTCAATTTCTGTCCTTCTCAACTACGTTACTTACCTCCCAAATATTTCATAAACAATCTACCAAAAGACTCAAAGATAATGTTAAAGTACCCTCTGTGGCATTTAAAAAGCTGCTGAAGAATCTGGCTTTTCAGAGAAGGTCTGCAAGAATAAGTACATTCTAGAGAAGACCTTGAAGTCTGCAAGACTTCGTGATTTCAAATATATGAATCTAAGAATGAAAAATGCAAAATTTTATTGGGCATAACTAAACACTCTCACTCATCTTCTCAAGCAATATGAAGCTATTTTTTCTGTCAAAGAAAACATTTTCTCTGACTATGGTGTTCTAAAAAGGTGAGTGAAACAAAATCCATTTTCAGTTATAGTATGCACTTAATACACTCATTAATATTCATTTTGGAGTCAAATACAAATCTCAAAAGTCACCTTTGAAATTTTCAGAATCTCAACAGCAAAAAAACTTGACACATATCAAATCCTTATCCCAATATTATGCTAATACTATGATGTTAAGTAGGCGAGAAAAGCAGGTTAAATAATAGTACATACATTACAACCCAATATAAATACATGTGTGTGATGAAAGAAGCCGAGAAGAGAAACATTTCCTTGTAACAACGGTTACCTTTGATAGCTGAGATGACAGGAAATTTTAATTATTTTCTTCCTGTATTTTCCTTTACAATGATATGAATTATTTGTGTAATTTAAAAAGAAGGAGGGGGGAGGGATACAATAGGGGTAGGAGATGAACTATTATATACAAAATAAATAAGATACAAGAATACAGTGTACAGCACAAGGAAATATAAGTAAAATATATAAAAATACTGAATCACTACATTGTAAACCTGAAATATTGTAAATCAACTTTATGCCAATTTAAAGAATTTTTTAATTTAATAAATAAATAAAAAACAGGGAAGCATATGCACACCTCAAGTATAACCCCTTGAGCAAAAATTATTACCAATAGATACAGGGACACATTAACTGGAAAGATTTTTTTTCTGGCTTTCCAGCCTTTTGAAAAAAACATATATATACGATCAGAGATATAGGTGAGAAAGAAATTCAGCTCTTCATTTACAGAATCAAGTGTGGTATAAGAAGAGATACAAGACAATTGTATATATTTCTTTAAAAGATCATTTAAAAAAGTAAGATCATCCTTACTTTACAAAAAGATTTACTTTTGCAATAGGATTTCACTGAATAGCAAAAAGATACAATTCAGGTTTTTAAAATGTGATTTACATACAATTTTTCAGAAGTACAAATACTATTTAAATTTAGGGACACCTGCAGATAAATGCTCACATTCCTTTTTGTACAAAATACTATACCTTACATCTGTTAATAGACAGCTCAGAGAAAGACTAGAAATGGTGAAGTTTACCCCTTTCCAATGTCAGGTGTCATGTGGCAACAGCTGTCTCATTTGGTCACTTCATCTCCTAAAAGAGATGAGAGCCCAGGATATCCTTCTTCCCTACCTTCAGCTTTACTTCCCCACTCTGCTATTGAGTGAGACTAATGCCAAGAGAGAAGAAAAAAAAGACCAAATAAAAGCATTATGCTGGGGCTTCCACAGTGGCTCAGTGCGTAAGAATCTGCCTGCCAATGCAGGGGACACAGGTTCAATGCCTAGTCCGGGAAGATCCCACATGCCTTGAGCAAGTAAGCCCATGTGCCACAACTACTGAGCCTGTGCTCTAGAGCCCGCAAGCCGCAACTACTGAGCCCATGCACCCTGGAACCCGTGCTCCGAAACAAGAGGTCACTCCAATGAAAAGGCTGCATACCTCAACTAGAGAGTAGCCCCTGCTTGCCACAACGAGAGAAAAGCTTGTGCAGCAATGAAGACCCAGCACAATCAAAAATAAATAAATGAACAAATCTTTAAAAAGCATTATGCTTTCATGCTGGCATCCATCACCAACAGACGTGTGCACCTCAGTTCGGACTGTCCCCAAATAAACACGACTGGTCTCACTCATGACCTTAATACAGTTTACTCTGTACAACAGTCTATGCCGACGTTCACAGACACACACGCACTTACATTCCTCTCTCCTTCGGTGACACGGGTCTCATAGCAATATGCCAGAAGGATATCAATCAAACTGTAGTACACCTGACGATGGGCTTTCTTGTCCAGCAGGTAAGATTTATTAACAAATTTTCGCAGCTGATATTTCTCTTCTTCAGAAAAAGACACTAGAAGAAAATGCATTTAAAACTTAGATGTTTCATTCTGTTTGGTAAAACCCCCACTGCAGACAGATTTGTCAAAATTAGAACTTTAATTATAGAAACTGAAATAAAAATTCTTAAACTCTGGATATGGAAACAACTTTTTAATTAGACTTCACAATTTTTTTTAAGAGCTATGTATTTGTTCAAATTCTAGTAGGGCTAAAAAAAAAAGAAAAAAAAAATGTCTAAACAATATCTATTCCTTATATCCAGACCCCTACCACATACTGGCTGTTTTTTTTTTTTTTTTTTTTTTTGCTACACAGTTCTGTACTCAAGACAGCTAAATGACAGAGTTACTGACTTTAAAAATAAGATAATTATATTTTGATAACAGAAAACATGTGAAACACTCTGTAAATATTATTTCGAAGTATTCCCATGTATTAGTCAATTTTAAGGGCATATTATTTTTCAAAATATCATTTATACAAAGTTTTACATAAATATGCAAATTTGATTATACCACGCATACTAGACTGGTTGGAAGAGGATGTTTCCTTTTCTTCTGCTGCTTGGCACCCTTTATCCTCATCAATAACTTTTTCCATGTTAAAAAAAATCTAGTATATATCACTTCATATTTTTCTTTACAACCATAGGACACACAAACATGTATACAAGGGAGTTAATATCTTTTCCTCCCCAGAGAATCAGATTATTTTTTTCCATCTAGCCAGTCTAACTCAATGACACCTCCAGGAAATCTCCCCAAGTCACTTGGTACTTAGCTAATTTTGTGAAGGAGTAGAATATTCCATGGTGTGGTATGCTCTATCCAACCACTCCCCCTACTGATGGGCATTCACTCTGCTTCCAACTTGATGCCACTGATGCTGCTGCTGCAGTAAATGTCATATCATATGTCACTGGATACTGGAGGCCTTATTTCCATAAAACAGATCCCCAACAGTAGACTGACTGGGTCAAAAAATTTATCTGTTTTTAAGAGATACTTTATTTAAGGGCTACATCTCTCCTTTGTAATGGTCATGGACAGAAGTTCCCTTCCCTAAGCATATCTCTTGCTTGCTCCCAGCCATAAATGCTTTTTTAAAAACCATTTTCAGTTTAATGGATATGAAAGGACTGTGGTAAGAAAAATTCTAAAATGACCCCCAATAAGACATCACTTGAGTGTGGGCAGGAACTGTGACTTGCTTCTATTCAAAAGAATACGGCAACAGCAATAGGACAGTTACTGTTACGATTATTATGACTATGTTCTGATATTGGCAGAGACTCTCCCGCCAATCGCCAATCGTGAAGAAATAAGATGTCATGTCATGAGGGGGCCACGTGGCAGGGAACTGTGGGATCCTCTAATATCTGAGAGTGACGCCCCGGCTGAAAGCCAACAAGAACATGGGGGGTCTCAGTTCTATAGTCGCAGGAATCAAGTTCTGCCAACCATCATGTGAGCTTAGAAAACAACTCTGAGCTTCAGAAAGGAATACAGCTGCAAACACCTATTTTTCGAAAGTGAAAAGATGGCCATATTTGTCTCCAGCCTTCCAATACCCCGAGTAGAGGACCCCACCTCAGCTTCTAAGCATCTAGATAAACCGTTAAGTATCTACATATGTTATTACCTCTAAGTCAGTGTCATCAATCTCTTCCCTTACAAATTAATTCTTCATTTTCCTTCTGTGCCCCATAACAAGACCACTTTCAAATTCACTTTAAAAGCTGTTCAACTCAGTCATGAGGAACATTTAGCTTCCAGTACCAGTGAATATCAAAGTAATGCCAAAATAACTTTGAAGCCTTTTTTCCAGATTTCAGAATTGTCCATTATATGCAGGTCAGGACAGGCTAAACTGCTGTAACAGACAGACCCAAAATACATTGGCTTCAGTAAGACAGAAGTTTCTCTCTCACAGTACTACTCAGAGTGAACAGTCCAGGACAGGTGGGTATCAGGGTCTCCATACCTGTCTCCTGACCCACGAAAACAGCCAAATCAGAACTCTGTTTCTGATCTGTGGTAACTTGGAATGCAATAAGAGGAAACTAATACGTGACATATCGCTGTTACGTCAGTTAGTATTTCTCTAACTGCTAAACTCCGAACATTATTTCATAGATTTGTCTGGCAACTTGGATTTGCTCTCCTATAAATTACCCAAATGTTTTGGCCAGTTTTTTTCTGGATGGCTTGTCAAATATTTAAGAACTTGTCTATTATGGATTCAAACCCTAGTCATCTCTCCAAATCTACTGCCTCTCTACTGACTCTGTTCAGAGGATCTTAGGTCATTGAATTATTTATGTCTGTGTGTAGTCCAATATGTCTATCTTTTTTTTTTTTAACCAGATAGTGAATTTATAGCCTTCAATAAGGTTTCTCCAACTCCTGAATTGTCCATGGAGTCTCTCAGCTTTTAAGAGTTACTGTTTCCTCTTTTAAATTTAAATCTATAATCTATCTGAAAATTACTTTTTTGTATTTTCAGATTTTGGTTAATTACAGATGAGGAGTTAATTGTGCCAGCACAGTCTGCTCAGTAAGCCATCTTTTCTATTGTATTGAACCACCAACTTTATCAAATAGATCTGCTGCTTTTCTTGCTAAATACTACTTCCAAGCACTTTAGGTTTTTGTCACCTGCAAATACAGTATTTTTCCCATTCCCAATAAATGATCAACAGAAGACAGAGACACTATGTCCTTTTATATATCAGTCACCTTACCAACAGAGAAGGCAATGGCACCCCACTCCAGGACTCTTGCCTGGAAAATCCATGGATGGAGGAGCCTGGTAGGCTGCAGTCCATGGGGTCGCTACAAGTCGGACACGACTGAGCAACTTCACTTTCACTTTTCTCTTTCATGCACTGGAGAAGGAAATGGCAACCCACTCCAGTATTCTTGCCTGGAGAATCCTAGGGACGGTGGAGCCTGGTGGACTGCCGTCTATAGGGCTGCACAGAGTCGGACATGGCTGAAGCGACTTAGCAGCACTTTACCAAGGGCTTCTCAGGTAGCGCTAGTGGTAAAGAACCCCCTACCAATGCAGGAGACACAAGAGACGTGGATCTGATTCCTGGGTCCATAAGATCCCCTGGAGGAGGGCATAGCAACCCACTCCAGTATTCTCGCCTGGAGAATCCCATGGTCAGAGAAGCTTGGTGGGTTATAGTCCACAGGCTCACAAAGAGTTGGACAGGGCAGAAGCAACTTAGCACACATGCATATATAGGCATTTAAATGTACATACAGAGAGACCCAAAATACAGTGGCTTCAGTTAAGACAGAAGTTTCTCACACTACTACTTGGAGTGAACAGTCCGGACGGCTGAGTATCAGCATCTCTACTATATGACTTCCATCTATGGTATAAGATGCTGTTTCAGGTTAAAATTTTCCAACCAATGGCAAAATGGAAGAAGAAGAGGATGACAAACACCTTTTTTCTAAGGAATTGATCCAGAGAGTGCACACAGCACTTTCACTCACTTCCTATCATCGAGGACTTAAGTCTTACAAACACATCCAGGGGCAAGAAAGGCAGGAAACTTGGCCACTAGCTGAGAGGGCATGAGCTCAGTTTTAACTCAGGAAGCCTCTTCTTAGTGGAGAAGAGTTAATAAAAGCCACGTGTTTTTAACACCTTCTCAGAAACCAAAAATTATTAAACTACCTTTTTAGTATTCCCAAGTCACTCTCTTGATAGCCAGTTAAGTCCCAGCCTTTCTGTCTCTGCTCAACAAAAGACTGCCCTTCTGTTCATCACAACTGGGCAAAAGCCCGAAGGAAAAGAATATGATTACTCCCGTATAATGGTCCCTTTTCACATATCGTTTTCATGTTTATACTCTCAGGAGCCTTAAGTTTAACATGGCTTCTTTTTGCTGTAAGGTTTCCTTCCAGCAGTTTTTTGCAGTCTGTTCTCTTGGGAAAAAAAATCTTAAATACCCTTACATTAAATTACTAGAAGCAATATTCCTTTACTTACTAAAATACCATTAGTACTAAAAAAAAAAAAAAAGACAGGATATGACATAAAATACACTATTTTTTTCAGCCATGTTAAAAAGTCTATGTTTAAAAAAATTTTTAATATATTTGTACAAGCATTGTTTACATAAACAAGTAACTATATGAACATATTTAATTTGCTGGCCAGCAACAAAAAGAAATGTGTATATTTTAAAGTTTAATAATACAGGTGAGTATAACACAGTTAGGAGAAGCACTCTTTAAAGACTGACTTCTAAAAAAACAAAAAAAGATTGAATTCTAAAAAAGAAATTCATGTGACAGATCAACTGGGTATTGACTGTCCCATTACAGGGTTCATATGAAGATTTTTCAATTAAAGAGAAGCTCTCCATTCACTTAAAGTGGTCTGATGTGAGGAAACTATAAAAAGGAACATTTCTTCACTGCATGAAGAACACATATCTGACAAAATATTTGAAGACTCCTATTACTCAGCAAGAACACCTGAGAAGGTATTCCCTTGGGTACAGTTTTGGAGACGCTCATTAGTTTAGCTAATAGGAAAGGGCCAGGTGATCGTGACAACAGTATCTCACTAGAGAAAAGCCTTTAGACTCGAGCTGGCTAAGAAAGACTTCTGCTTCCATGGAATTCTGAATCACAAGGTAAGCGTGCCCAGAACCAGTGAACAACATACCAAATCATTCACACACACATTTATTCCTTACTCCTAAGTCATCACACCTGTATGTATTCAATGATTTGTAAAGGTTGACTTGGGTACTATGAGCTCTGATGTTATATGACCCACAGATAAGTCTTTCCATACATCACAAATAATTTTCTATGACTGTACACACAAGGCTGACTTGAATGCACTCTTCCAAATTCCTGAATGCTGGGTGCCCCTAACCTTCTCTTACAACACAACCACCTTTTCTTGGGTGGTTTGAGTTCCAGTTTGGCCTAAGCAGTTCATTAAAAATACAAAGAAATATTTAAATTCTGAACTTCAAACAAAGAAACCAGAGATAATAAATAACAATAACAGCAAACCAAGAAATCAGTAGAGAAACCAAAAGTCTGAGCTCCCTCAGGCCTTTCACATTAGAGATATAAATCATATCACCCAAAGGGAAACTTGGGGAGATTTGCACACAGTCAGGTGCAACCAAGGAGAAGCACCACAAATAACTACAGATGTGGTACAAATAATACTTGGATGCTTGCCACCACAATTAACATTTATAATAAAGTCAAGCATTCATGTGACTTTAGCTACACAACATAGCAGCTTTGCTATCCAGTTCATAACATTTTGGTTAATTATACTTCTGTAAACAATCTACAGGGTTTCCCAGGTGGCTCAGTGGTAAAGAATCTGCCTGCCAATGCAGGAGATTCAGGAGCGTCTCGCAGGTTCAAACCCTGGATCAGGCAGAACCCCTGGAGGAGGAAATTGCAACCCACTCAAGTATTCTTGCCTGGGAAATCCTGTGGACAGAGGAACCTGCTGGGCTACAGTTCAGGGGGTCGCAAAGAGTCAGATAAGACTCAGCAACTGAACACACAACAACAAATAATCTACAGTCAAACAAAAGCCTATTTCGGGCTCTATTTGGGGAAGAAACTGGTGCCTTAACATGGAAGCAAATGGCCCAAGATCACCTCCCGAGATGAGAAACTCCATCAATACATTTGAAGACCACCAAGTGGCTGCCACCAAAGTGGAAAGTGACTTTGTTACTTCACTTCAAACATCATCTGTTTTTATTACTTTTAAATCTTCTTTGCTGCCTAATTCCCTTCCCAAACATCCTTGTCCTCTGTGGGTCAACAAATCATACATGATCTGGCTCCTCTCAGAGAAATGCAAACCTATTCCATTGTACACTTTCTGGAAACAGATCAAGGGAATCAGAAGAAAAGGTACTGCACTCAAACCCTTGGCCCCAATGGGCAGCCCCACAGTGTTGCAGCTTTCAGGGCTGATGCTGACAGTTTAGCTCTGCAAACACTGGTGCCAAACAGGATGCCCCTGCTAGGAAGTTCACCGACTATGAGTGTTACGTGGTGTCATAACAAGCAATCATGTGCCAAGATTCTTGGGCTGAGATTAACCGCTGAGACACAACATGGGAAATGTGGTAAGTTCATCCTCGTGAAACCAGAGCTCAGTGGGAGCACTGCGTTTAACACTTCCATTTACAAGCCTTTGGGGAGGAAGATCCAGATCATTATAGAATTGAAGACGGCAAGGAAAGTCTCCGTGTTGTAACTCAGAGCGACGTGATGAATATGACAAAAGTCATAACCGAGGCAAAGACAGGGGACAAAGTTTATCACCTAAGGCTTATCTGGAAATCAAGACAATCCAGCTTAATGCTTTAGGAGGAGGAGGAATCCAAGACGCACCCCTCACCTGCACTGTTGTGTCTGCTGGAAATGTCCCCCTGCAATGACAGAGAGGAAGAAGGCCTGGGAGCAAAGAGGGGATAAGAGGAAGAGGAGGAAGGGGGAAATTACAGCAGCAGCACGCTGCTTGAATGAGCTGAGAACTTCCAAGTTCATGTTTTGGTTTATTTCTTTTCTCCCCTATTTGAGCCCGGTTCGACGCATTTCAATGTGTGCCTCTAATTCTGGGTGTCTCAAAACATTGAACAAGAAAAAAAAAAAACTGAAAGAAGAATCACGTAAACAAAGAACTTGCCCTTAAAGTCATGTAAATGTACAAAAACTGTCATTTCAAACGGAAGCCAATTCCTGGCTCTCCTGCCATTGATTTACTCTGTATTGATAATTTCTAACACATAATATGCTAAGATTTTAAGTAAAGGGTCTAGTTCAATCCTCATGACAATTCTGTGAGGCAGATACAGGATTTCCACAGCATCCCAGAGCAGTTGCAAAGTCACAAAGCAGCCTGTGGAGGAGGAGGGCATTAAACCCTGAACCCCCTATTTACCTTATATCCTAGGCATAACCAAGCTTCCCTGATAGCTCAGTTGGTAAAGAATCCACCTGCAATGCAGGAGACCCCAGTTCAATTCCTGGGTCGGGAAGATCCCCTGGAGAAGGGAAAGGCTACCCACTCCAGTATTCTGGCCTGGAGAATTCCATGGACTGTATAGTCCATGGGGTGGCAAAAAGTTGGACACGACTGAGCGACTTTCATAGGCATAACCATTACTTAGCACATTTACAAGAGGTACCATCTGTACAACAAAGAATTCAAGTTCCTCTACCTTTATCACATGCCCTTGTTGTTTTTAAAAGTGATTCTTAGAATAAAGCACTGTAACAGTTTAATGGGCTGGGAATGTGTCTGAAGCACCAGTCTGGGTTACACACCACAGAGACTCAGAAGGGACAGTGCTTAAAGGCACCAACTGGCTTATCCTTCTGTTAAAAGTATACATAGAGAACGACTGAGACAGAAAATAGGACCTAGAATACACTACAACTGATTAAAGCAGAGCAAGTTAAAATTTAAAATAAAGTTAAATACCATCTCGATTTTTAAGGCAACTAGCTCACCCTTGTGGACAGAAAACTACACAACCACCAATTCCTTTCCAGACTGCTTCAGTAAGATACCACACCAAAACTGGGGAACGGACTCAAACCAATAGAAAGCATTGACGATTTAAGTCTGAACAAACTTTCTAAGCAGGTCTATAAATCGTGTTAGCAGTCCCATGCCTGAAAATTCCCCTACATGATACGGGAAGTCTCTGAAAGATTCTTGAACTCAAATCAAATATACAACCAAGGATTTGCTGAAAACAATGTAACAAGAATCATCATTTACAAATAAGTTTCCATTGTGCCGGAGAGTCAACTCCAAAAAATACTGGCAATTTTTCAATCTGGTAGAGACCACCTAAATTCTAATGAAACCTGACTACAAAAATATTTACTGCAATATTTATTTCATTCTACAAATATTTGTTGAGTACCCATTACATGATAGGCTCTTTTGAGGCTCTAGAAATAGAACAAATAGCAAGCTACTGCATTTCTATGCAGAGGATCAAAATACTGTGAAGCAACAGTTTCTTCAGAATCAGTGGTCAAAGGTCACTGCAGAACCATGTAAACACCCCAAATGTCCACAAATAGTCAACAACCCAAACAGTCACCAGTTATGACACAAAAACACAACAGGACACTAGGCAGGTATGAAAAGCTTCAGGTAGAACTGTAAGCATTGATGGAAGATGTACAACGTATACTATAAAGAAAGCAAAGTGAGAAGAGAGTGTATATGAATCTATGTGTATAAACTTCTAAAAGCAAATGCTTAGATGTGGGTATATGTGTTTAGAATACCCCAAATTGTTAACAGTGATTATTTTCAGGAAAAGGAATTTGGAGTGAGGAGATTCTATATTCCATTTCATGCATGTGTGTGTGTATATGTTCCTTTCATTTAAACACTGAATTTTTTTTTTTTGGAAGTAAGATTGTTCGCTCTCAAATAATGCATAGGATGGATTTTTTAATACATGTATTTTTATTATATAATTTTCAAGTGTACAGCATTAAAATTCAACATCTGCATATACTACAAAATGATCATCACAAGTCTAGGCATGGTATTTTTAATATATAATTAAAAGCCAAATCAGTATAACAGAAAACATTAGCCCACTATTCTTGATCTATGTGAAATTGTTATAATTCTAATTCACAGACTTAACATACCAACCTCCCACTTAGAAAAGGTGTTAATAAAATGCGTGTGTGTGTGTGTGAGTGCTCAGTCATGTTGAACTGTTTTGTGACCCCATGGACCATAGCTCACCAGGCTCCTCTGTCCATGGCATTCTCCAGGCAAGACTACTGGAGTGGGTTGCCATTTCCTACTCCAGGGAATCTACCCAACCCAGGGATTGAACCCATATTTCTTGTGTCTCCTGCACTGGCAGACATATTTTTTACCACTGCACCACTCGGGAAGCCCATTAATAATATGCCTGTCTAAAACTACAACTCTGTGTATAATATTTGGCTTAATGTTAAGCATGGCACAATCGTCTCTTGTGGCTCATAAAACCCCCTAACTCAGCCTTATTTGGTAAAAATTGCTCTCTGTAAGGTACAGAAAGGAAGATAACTAGTCCTGCTTCCACATGAAACCACTTCTGAAATAACTGGGGAGAACTTATCAAATTCATCCAACAGACAAAAGGATGGAAAACTTGGTCTTTTTTCACCATTACTAATACTCAAACGCCTTTACCACAGAGGAACATTCAGATCCCACAAGCAGATTATTCAACAACTACACATGTCCTGTATGTTAATGTCCCTAAATTTGATAAAAATATTTTAAAAAATTAAGAAATTTTAAAGAACCCCAATGAGTCAAAAGTAAAATATATTCCAAAAGAATTTTCTGAGACAAATAAGTATAAGTACTGTGTGACATTTCCAAGTCCCGGGTAAAGCTCCTATTTCCAAAATTAGCAAATCAAAATAATATCTTCACCCCATGTGACAATTACAATTGTGTGCTTAAGAAAGGAGTGTGCAAATGAGTCTTATTTTGAGTTTCTTACCTAACGCAGCAAGATTTTCTTCCTCCTGACTCTTTCCCAAAGAGGTCATCATTTCTGAATATAAATCACTCCACCAAGGAGTATATTCCAAAACCTGCTTAACTGCTTCATCTTCCATAAAGTCAGCTCTGGAAAAAAAAAATGAAGGGGCTTGTTACATATAATCAGGCTGGTTTTCGCTGTTTAAAATTTTACCTTAATTCATCATATTTGTACTAGAAATACAGACTGATCTAAAGCACATTTCAAGGCAAGACTGAGTGCTGCTATTACTTTCACTGTGGTTACTAATCATCATAAATGCAAAGTAAGCCTAGACTAAAGGGGTATTTGACATTTGCGATCTTTTTAAACAGAAAGTACAGAGAAGACCAGTCCCCCCTAAAGTCCTATGTCCTATACCACAGTTATGTGGGATGAAGCAAATCTGAACACTCGATGCTCATGAAGGCTAGGCCTTGTGCAATTTGCAAATATTACAAATTTTCATAAGCTTATAATAAATAGTATTTTAATTCCACCACCACCACCAAGAGGTCTCTCTCTCACATACACACACACATCATTTTTTAGTATGTGCACTCATGTTTCCTTCCAAGACGCAATCTATTTCATTTAGCTATGCTAATATTTATAGACCCTAAGTCAAAACTATTGCAAAAGATAAAAGGAACTTTCACAGAGAACAGAAAATTACTTTTCCTGTACTTTCTCAGTTTTAACTAGAAAAATAACTGCTACATTCAAAGTAAACTCTTTGAAGACACTTATTCAGAAACGATGCTGTCTTACAGCTTCCCAGGTGGCAGTAGTGGTAAAGAATCCACCTGCAAATGCAGGAAACAGAAGAAATGTTGGTTTGATCCTTGGGTCAGGAACATCCCCTGGAGGAGGGCATGGCAACCCACTCCAGTATTCTTGCCTGGAGAATCCCATGGACAGAGGAGCCTGGGGGGCTACAGTCCATGGGGTCACAAAGAATTGGACACAATGGAAGCAACTTAGCATAGCACACACAGCACAAATACTATCTTATATTCAAAGTTGGAAATTGGAAAAGAATGACATAAAGTATAACTTACGGTGGAAAATTCATTGATACTTCAGGTAATTAGAACCTCAAGACACTGGTCGTTTTGATACACTGGATTTTCTAGCTCATGGTTTTAATACTTTAAAGACTTTAATAGACTTTAAAGACTTTCAATGGAGATACTGAAATCTTTTTAAAATTAGAAAGATCACAGATAACTTACTGAGTTCTTTGGATGTGGCAAGCCCTGCACTAAGTGCTTTTCATTCATTATTTCCTTGAATACCCACACCACTTCATTAGGCAATGGGTGCTATCAATACTCCCCTTTTACACAAGTGGAAACTGAGGGCTGGAAAAGTTGTGTACCAGGGTTAAGGTCAAAGAACCAGTGAGAAGTGGAGCCAGGATTTGGACCCCTTTAAGTCTCAGTCTGAAATCCAAGCTATTAACCAATATAAACATTCCATTTTTATGAGTGAGGAAATAAAGCACATATTGGACAAAACTGAACAGCAATTATCTTGAAGGAGTAATTCTCAGTGCCAGCTCCTCTCGGGATCAGGCTGTTGCCCAGGACTCTGGCCTGAACAGTTAGGTGGACCACAGTGCCCCCCGCAGAGACAGTGACACAGGATGCTAACAG
This sequence comes from Bubalus bubalis, assembly GCF_019923935.1. NCBI lineage: Eukaryota > Metazoa > Chordata > Mammalia > Artiodactyla > Bovidae > Bubalus > Bubalus bubalis. Next base: position 28,802,918 of record NC_059177.1, on the reverse strand, counting down.
ACTCGACTGGAGAGGGAACGGCTTCTGCTTTGGGACGAGTTATTGGAGGTGTCCTTGTAGGAAAGACAGAAACTTGTCCCCCAGGCAGTCAGATATGTTAACCTGTGCTCAAGAGAGACACACAGAAGTCCTGAGCATTCACACAGTTACTGAGGCGAAAGAAGAGGACAGAACACCCAGGGTGAAGTGGCCACATGAGAGGAAAGGGTGTTGAAAGCTGGAGCACCAAGGACATTTTAATCAAGGGTAGAAGAAGGGCAACCCACTCCAGTGTTCTTGCCTGGAGAATCCCAGGGACGGGGGAGACTGGTGGGCTGCCGTCTCTGGGGTCACACAGAGTCGGACACGACTGAAGTGATGCAGCAGCAGCAACAGCAGAAGAAGAAGGGCCCATCTGAAAAGATGCTGTTTTTTTTTCCCCAGGAGGAAAAATAATAGAGGGAAAATCCTCTTGTAAAACAGTATCTCTGCCACCTTCATGCACACCCCTCAAAAAATTCAAAAATGTTTTGAGTAAAATCTCACTAGTACAGTCCCTCATCTAAACAGTGATGGTTCATTCCTTGTGATGCCCAATATCTAAGGTTGACTGATGCTCTACGTTCC